>NC_141878.1:175721036-176024066 GCF_056163025.1 Triticum urartu | reverse complement strand
TCGTTCCTTCCAGATGCTCCAGGCTACAAGCATAAAAATTTCCATGAACGGTGGTTTATTCCAAGAGGTTTTAGCCTGTTCCACCCAATCCAAACGTGTATGCGCTAAGCAGCCCATGATATGAAGTTTATCCCAACAGTCAAGGCTAAAGGTGCATTCCAGGAAGAGGTGCTCCACAGTCTCATTGTTGCAATTTGTGCAAAGAAGGCATCCAAAGTCATTGCCAATGTTATAATGTCTCCGTTTGAGCATGTCTCTGGTGTTGAGCCTATCCGAAAGAAGCAACCAGCCCAACACTTTAATCTTCATCGTTGCTTTAGATTTCCAGATCCATTTGTATGCTCGGTGTGCATGGACATCTTTGAAGTAGAAAGTGTAGAATCTGTTGGCTGAGTAATAGTTGGTCCCCCAAACACATGTCCATTCATCATTGATCGAGGGGTTTAGGAGTTGAACATGCATGGTTTTCTGTTGTAAGTCTCGTGTCTCCTCATGAGCTTGCATGGAGAGTGGCGGATGGAACGTTTCACGAAGAGACGTGCTGCCCAAGAAATCCCTCACAGATATATCCTCATTTTGCGTGAACGAGTAGGCTCGGGGGTGGGTCTCAGCCAAAACTTCACCAATCCAGACGTCTTTCTAGAAGAGAGCAGAAGATCCATTGCGAATGGTCACATTGGTGATTCCTCTATATACTGGCATAAGTTTTGAGACGTCACGCCACCAGAAAGAGCCGCATGGGTCTGCTGCATGTGGGTTTTGGTGGTATAGTATGTGTTCCAAATTAGCTCCACCCAAGGTAAGTCCCAATGGTTATAGAATTTGTGAAGAAATTTGAGGAGCAACGCGTCGCTCTGCACTTGTAGATTAAGAATGTCAAGTCCTCCACACTCTTTAGGTTTGCAAATCATGTCCCATGAATCTAACGAGTTGCACTTGTCACCCTGGTCTGTTTTCTTTGTCCATAAGCACTTCCTTCGGATTTTGTCTATAAGTTCAATAATGCCAATCGAAAGCTTGAGTGTGCAAAGAGCGAAAATTACGAGAGATGTTATGACTGAGTTCAGAAGAGTGAGTTTCCCTCCATAAGAAATCATATTAAGGGTGGCAGACAGTCTTCTCTCCACACGACAAACAAGGGGCATGAGGTACAAAATGGTAGGTTTAGTTGTGCCCATTGGGAGTCCAAGATAAGTAAATGGTAATTTGCCAACGACACAACCAAAGATATCAGCCAATGCGGTCATAGTCTTTTGATCACAGTTCAGGGGTATGAGAGTAGATTTGTGGAAATTTATCTTCAAGCCCACTGAAGTAGCATAGTCAGAAAATATATTTTTGATGGTTGTGGCTTGGGCAGGGCAAGCAGGCATAGCAAGAATAGTGTCATCCGCGTATTGGATCATTGGGTAGTCCTTCTAGCTATTGCAAGGAAAGGGCAAGCTAATTTCCCCTCGTGAAAATGCATCATTGATCGCCTCTTGTAAAAGGTCAGTAGCTAGTACGAAAATTAGGGGAGACAGAGGGTCACCTTGTCGTACACCACATTTGCAGTGAAACTGCCTACCAGGTACATCGTTGAGTAGAACTGCAGACTTGCCTGATGAGAAGATGCATTGGATCCAGCCCAGCCATTTGTCATTAAATCCCATATTATTCATGATAACCAGCATTGCCTCATGATCTATTGTATCAAATGCCTTGGCAAAATCAAGTTTGAGAAGCACAATTTCTTTCTTGGAGCTTTGGCATTGATAAATATATTCAAAAGCCCACGCGAGGCAGTCTTGAATGGTACGGCCTTTAAGGAAGCCGTACTGGTTACGGTGAATGATTTTGAGAATAACCTTCTGCAATCGGTTGGCCAGTATTTTTGTGATCACTTTTAGACAACAGTTTAATAGAGTAATTGGCCTGAAATCATTCACAATGCTGGGAGCATTAGTTTTTGGGATCAGGGTGACAAAACCATCATTAATGCTTTCAAGATTGAGATTGCCCTCAAAGAATTGGTTGCAAAGTTTATAGAAATCCTCTTTTATTATGGGCCAACAAGATTTAAGAAATGCTCCATTGAATCCATCCGGGCTAGGTACACGATCAGCGGGCATTGTTTTTATGACATGATCTATCTCAGCTTGAGTAAATGGAACTGTTAACTCATCAAGACCCTCAATCCTTTTAATAATTCTTTGGAGGTTAAATTTCATAGCATTATGAGAGGAAGTGCCAAGTCTCTGCTTAAAGGAGTGGAAAAGAAGAGCTTCTTTCCCCGTGTGATCGTCCACAGAAATACCATCATCTGTGGACAGTGTTGCAATATTATTCCTTCTGTACCTCTCAGAGGCCATTGCCTGAAAAAACTTGGAGTTCTCATCTCGGAATTGCACCCATCGAATGGTGCACCTTTTTTCCAATACAATTTTTGTTAGGTAAGCAGTCTGATGAGGTGGGCCTTGAGAATTTTTCTGAAGTTGGCCTCAGGTATGGACGATTGTCTTTTGTTTTCCAGCCCATCAATTTCCAATAAAGCCCTATTCGAATTGTCTATGGCAATGGAGATCTTTGAAATGCTTTTGCTCCAATATTTGAGATCGTGCCTAAGTGTTTTGAACTTTCTGCAGAGCACAGTCACCATATTTTGAGAATGCACAGGTTTTGACCAAGCATTCTGAATAGTTTGCATGAAACCTGGGTGTTGTAGCCAGAATGATTCAAACCTGAAGAGCTTGGAGCGAGGGATGGAAGTTTCAATGTTAAATACACATGGGATGTGATCAGATACTGGTCTACCGAGGGGCTTAACCATTGTGTGAGGGTAGGAGCTTGTCCAATTGTTGCTTGTGAAGAACCAATCAATTTGTTCAAGTAACGGATCAAGTTGCATGTTACTCCAGGTGTATTCATAGCCTTTTATGGGTAGTTCAATTAAGGCTTGTGTTCGAATAAAGTCATTGAAAGTAATGATGTCACTATAACTCCCTCCAGGCTTGTTTCTATTATCAGGGCTTTGAATGAAATTAAAGTCTCCGACCAATAGCCAATCTTCATGAGCGGGGATATTAAGTGCCATGAGCCAATTAATGAAATTAACTCGGTTGTCCCCTTGACACGGGCCATATACATTAACCAGAGTCCAATAATGAGCAGATTGGGTTGATTGAAATCGTGTAACTAAGGTGAAATCTTCCTGAGCTACGGTAGTGGCTGTGAAAATGGCACTATTCCAGATCCTGGCTAGGCCCCCCGAAGCCCCCCGGGAGGGCACATAATCAAATTGATCAAAACGTTTAGGACAGCAAGACTTAATGAAAGTATGATCAAAAGATGGTTTCTTAGTCTCTTGCAAACAGATGACAACACAACCACACAAGTTGATTACATTTAAGAGTGCTAATTGTTTTGCATCAGAATTCAATCCCCGGACATTCTAGCATAGAACGTTCCAATTAACATGAAGGACCATAATAAAGATAGGATAATATGAAAGTACGAATAGATAAAAGCCAAAAGGAAGAGCCCTGAACAGAAGGATTAAGCATGGGTCGAGGGCTGGCCATCCTCAGGGGATGCCAGAAGCTGCTCATTAGTGAGTTCTTCAGCTGGGATTCCACACATGACAGTGCCAGTGTGCTGAATAGTTGGTATTGCAGTGGGTGGTGGTACTTCTGAAGCTACAGATGGTTCCGAAGCGACCGTGGCAGAAGCAGCAGAGGGAATCACCCTAGGTTTTACCTTTGAGGCTTTGATCTTGGTGTCAGAGAGGGGTGGAACTTTGAATCCGTCATATTTGTTGGATTGGCTGCTACGACGAAGAGGAATGACAGACTCAGGTGCAGGTGCTTTTCCACGTCGACTTGCTGAAGCAGTGACAACAGACGTTGGTGGATCAGATGTGGGAATATCGACCATGGCCATGTCCATAGCAGAGCGCTCCATGTACGCAGCAGAGCCCTCCAGATGAGAAACTTCCATATGCTGAACTGCATTCACATCCGCCCCAGAATCAATACTAGTGATATCTTGTGCAACAATGTCAGAGTTGTCCTCAAGAAGAACTTCATTAAATGTTGACGGGTCAGACAGTGGCTCAGGTAGTTCAGTTAAGGTCAGGGTGGGTGGAGCAGACAGTGCATTAGGAAGATCACTGTCAAATGCAGTCACAAGCTGAGTAGCTTCAGACATTTGTAGAACACCATCTTGCTCAATAATGGTCAGCCTCAAATCAACTCTTTCATATCTGAATCCATAACCAGTACTCCAAGGTCCATAGGCAGCAATGATAGGCATAATTGCAGTAGAAAGGAAGGTATTGAGGTTTCTGACAGGAATACCTTGGTTGATCAGCATGGAAGACATGATATCACCATTAGTTGTCATCTCAAAATGTAACCCAACAGCAGAAATGGAGATCTGAACATCCAGAGAACTAGTCGGAGGTGCCCTGATAGCTGAACTCTCCCCTTCTTCATAATGAGCTGCAATGTTGTTGAAAATGTTGCGAGGCACTAGAACATAAGTATCAGAGACTGTGGCACTAGAGTCTGAAGATCCAAAAGCAGAGATCGAATCGTTCCAGGCCATGCCTGGGCTGTCCTGCAGGTTGTTGGCTGGTAAGATGCCATCTTGCACTTGTAAACCCTTAGCAGCAAGCCAAGCCTGATAATTATATACAGCAGGTGGTGGTGAAGGCGGCCAAACTCCCCAATTGTGCTGGAAATGGATATCATTACCTTGCTGCCTTCCTCATTATTCTGATTAGCAGCTGCATTATGAGCTAACCAACTATGTAGTTGCGCTTGATACATCTATTCTGCTGTCAGACCTTCTCCAAACAGAGGATGCGGGATTCCGTCAGCAGGTGGAGGGTCAATGCCCGCAGGAGGGACATCCGGGATGTGCGCATTCTAGTCACTACTTCTCAAGATCGTGACACAAACAGTCCAGCAATGCCGTTGTCATAGCCCTAGAATTGTTTGCAATTAGTGGCACAAGCATCCATGCATCTTGTCTAAATTACTTCTTTAATTTGAAATGGCAATTCGTAAACCCTAGCACCAAATGAAATTCAAATAGGTTCAAATAAAATATTTTTCAATAACCCAGAATGCCTTTGGAAATGTTCATGATTTCTGTTAAAGGTGAAAACCTCTTCCACAAATGATAAACATATTTATAGGTCATTCCTGGATTTTTGAATTAAATCTTAAACTATTTGACTTTAGGCATTTAAACACTATAAATAATTTAAATGCTCAAATAATGTTGGAACTATTTGTGGGCCACTGAAATAATTCAGAAAGTGCTCATGAATATTTTCAGGAGTTATAAAATTGATTTGGTTTTTTTTAAACTAGATCAGAAACAAACTGCAAATTAGAAAACAGAAACAAAAATAGAAATAAGAGAGAGAGAGAGAGACTTACTGGCTTACCTGCGTAGCCCACCTGGCGGCCCAAGTGGCCAGCCCAGCCCACTAGCCTGGCACTGTTGGCCAGCCCACTAGGAGCCCCACCGTCTTCAACCTCTGCCAGTAGGCATAGGCGTGTCGATGCGCGCGCGCCGAGCTCCACCTCCTGCTTCCGCCGCTTCTGGAGCCAGCCCCGAGCGCCACGCGGTCTCCTGCTTCCCCTGCACCTCTCCCCACTCTCCCCGTGCTCTTTCCCCTCCCCTATCTCTCTTCCTCGTGCGCAGTCTGAGCGCTGCCGTCGCCGCCGTTCACTGCTGCCGCAGCCACCGCCTCCCCCTTGCTTCCCCGACCGGTCCATGAGCTCCGCCACGACGTCCTCTACCTCCTCGCTCCGCCACTCGTAGCCGGGCGCGCTCATCGAGCTCGTCCCCAACTGCCGTCGCCAGAGATCCCCCCTCGCCGCCCCGACCGCTCCAGCCCCTCCCCGAGCTCGCCGTTCGCCTCGTCGCAACCGCCATGAGCTCCTGCCCCTGCTCCCCCTCTCTGCTCCCTCTCTCGCACGCCGTAGCTGCCGCATCGCGTCCACCCGCACGCGCCGCCGCCTGCTCTCGTCGCCGACGTGCTTCCGGCCAACCAATGGACCGGCCGTCGTGCCCAACCTGCTCGCCGTGCTGCGCAGAGCCCGTAGTGCCAAGCTCGCGCCGCTACGGCCACCGCAACCGCATCGCCGCGCGCACCCGAACGCCGACCGCCGCGGGTGAGCTCCTCGCCGTCGTCTTCGGCCGCCCTAGCCCCTGCAACCACCACAGTTGGACGCACCGCATCGCGGCCATTCCAACAAGACCAGCCCCGCTTGCTCCCGTTGCCGGAGTTGGCTGGACGGGCAACGCCGCCGCGTCCTGGTTACGCCGGCGATTAGCCGCCGGTGATAGGCACTGTTTGGGGTTAATCACCCGCTAACTAAGCCTCTAAGCCACTGACAACCGGGCCCCACCGAATTATTTAAACACCTAACAAATTAGTTAGACTTAAGTTAATCCCGGTGGACCCACGCGTCAGAGTTGACTGTGCTGACGTGGGTGTTGACCTGGTCCACATGTCCGTGACACTAATGGCTCTGGGCCACTGACCGGTGGGTCCCATGCGTCAGGTTTGACCCAGACCAGCCCCTGTTGACCTGCTGACGTCAGCATGACCTAATGCTGACGTAGTTAATTATTTTCTGGATTTATTCTTATATAGGAAATTCCAGAAAATAGTTAAAACTTTGAAAAATCATAGAAATTCAACCGTAACTCCAAATAAAATAAATTATATATGAAAAATGATCAGAAAAATCCAATCTATCCATCTGTACTGGTTTCATGCATGTTTAAACAAGTTAACTTGCTGTTTAGTGCAAAAACATGATAAGCACTATTTAAGATCACAAATGAGTTTGAACTTTGAATCTTTGGTTCAAAATAGCTTAAACCCATCTGGTTGTAGTTACATTAGCCCAACACACTCATTTTACCATGTCATGATCATGCATCATATTGTGCATTGCATTGATTGTGTTTCTTTCTCTATTGCCGGTATTTGTCCCCTCTTGATAGACGTGGTTTCGACGGTGAGTTCGATGACACCGATGAAGAGCTATAATATCTTCAGAAGTGCCAGGCAAGCAAAACCCCCTTGTTCATTCCGATACAATCCTCTCTCGCTCCTGCTATCTTTTACTGCATTAGGACAACAACGATTCATCTGTTACTTGCTGTGGTAGTTGAACCCCTTATCCTCTGCATGACCTGTCATTGCCACAGTAAATAGATGAAACCCACTAGCATGAGCAGGAGTTGTTTGAGCCCTGATGTGCCTACTCATTCATGCTTGTTTGTCATGCCTGCTATTGCATAGAGTTGTGTCAGGTCTGATTCATCGGGAATGAATCGGAGGTGTGTGAACATGTCCTACTGTGTGTGAGCTAAGTGTGTGAACACGTTTTGGTAAAGGTAGCGGTGAGAGGCCATGTAGGAGTACATGGTGGGTTGTCTCATTGAAACCGTCCTCGGGAACTGAGTTCTGTGTCTGTGATCCATGAACAGCTACTACCACTCATTGGGATACTTAATTGACCCTCTCGGCTTCTTAATCACCCTAGTACTCTGTCCAGGAGTTGCAACTAGTTTCTGGTGTTTGTAGGTTATGTGTTGGCGGCCGTGCGTAGCGCTGACCCTAGGGGTGGGCTATGATGCGGTAGATACACCGTGGCACGGTGTACCGGGCGCCCGTTTGGTGTCTCGGGAACCCTGTTCACATCGTTCGGGGCCGTATGTGGAAACCTCGGCCGGACTCCCTGCGGATGGAACCTGGATAGGCGATAAACCTGGACTAGAGACTTGAGTGTTTAGGTAGGCCGTGGCCGACACCCTCGTTGGGCTTCCGCTTGAAGGTTGTCGAGTACATGTCGTGTAAACGACGGTAAGTGGTGGGAGCATGTGTGAAGAAGTACACCCCTGCAGGGTTATCATTATCTATTCGAATAGCCGGATTCCTCAGATATGGAAACTTGGACCCCTTGCATAGTTCATAGACAAGTGAAAGTGGATACTCTAAAACTCGCAAGATAAGTGTGAGTGCTATGGATGGCCTTCTCGTAGGGAGACGGGAGCGGATCCATAGTGGTGTATTGAATGGTGAATATGTGGACTCGTGTGCGCCACCTCAAAAGAGTTGCTTGCAGTCGTAGTTCAGGTTAGCCACTGAGTCAAAGCTGGCTTGCTGTAGTTAAACTCCACCACCCCCCCTTGTTGATACCGATGCATATGTAGCTAGTTCTGATGTAATTCTTGCTGAGTACCTTTGTACTCATGTTTGCTTAATTTATGTTTTGCAGAGAGACTTCAGTCTCGCTAGTAGTTCCGCGTGGACTTCGACATTTAGCTTGATACCTCAGCTACGATCTTGTGCCCTCGGCAGGATCTAGTAGATAGTCAGGCTCCTTAGCCTTTTTCATTTGTAGATGTCTGTACTCAGACATGTTAAGCTTCCGCATGTGCTTGATTTGTATGCTATGATTGTTGGGTCATGAGACCCATGTTTGTAATATCTCGCTCCTCGGAGCCTAATGAATAAATACTTGAGTTGTAAAGTTATGTTGTGATGCCATGTTGTATTTACACATATCGAGCATATTGTGTGTATGATTGAAATGCTAGGTATGTGTGGGATCCGACAATCTAGTTGTTTATCCTTGGCAGCCTCTCTTATGGGGAAATGTAGTCTAGTGCTTCCATGAGCCA
Organism: Triticum urartu; assembly: GCF_056163025.1. Lineage (NCBI taxonomy): Eukaryota > Viridiplantae > Streptophyta > Magnoliopsida > Poales > Poaceae > Triticum > Triticum urartu. The sequence goes on along the minus strand of NC_141878.1, from coordinate 176,015,372 downwards.
TAGTAGTCCGCTACAGCCCGGTTCACCGGAGTCCTGTTAGCCCAGCACTACTGCTCAGGACACTTGACTGGCCGGCATGTGTTTCACTTCGTTCCTGTGTCTGTCCCTTCGGGGAAATGTCACGCGGTGACATCCGGAGTCCTACCTAGCCTGCTACAGCCCGGGTTCTCGGAGTCCTGTTAGCCCAGTGCTACAGCCCGGATTCACACGCTGTTGACCGACATGCTCGATGTGATTCATGTATGCTTGTCTCCATAGGTCTGTGCCGCTTTGGGTTCACGACTAGCCATGTCTGCCTGGGTTCTCTGTCATATGGATGCTAGCGACATTATCATATACGTGAGCCAAAAGGCGCAAACGGTCCCGGGCCATGGTAAGGCGACACCCGTGGGGATACCGTGCGTGAGGCCGTAATGTGATATGAGGTATTACCGGCTAGATCGATGTGACTTGGAATCGGGGTCCTGACAGCGTTGGTATCAGAGCCTGACTGCCTGTAGGATTACCAAGCCAAACTGGTCGAAGTTGAGTCTAGAAATGCTTTAGCTATATAAGGGAATTGATTGTGGAAGGGAACGTAAGGCTCTTTTTACTCCTTTACCTTATGCCCTTCTGATCTGAGTCACCCTCTTCTCTCCTACGGGGATTAAGAACTAGGCTTCTCATCTTTCTATCAGGATCATGTGTTACTAATCCGTAGACTTGTAGGATTGTTGGATTCAAGTCTAAGTTCAGTTTCTATTACTTCCGTGTGTTCATAATTGGTCTCGGAACCTTGATATTGTGATGTTGAGTGGTTATGCCACCATTTTGCAGGATGTCTCAAATCTTTTTGAGCATTTACAGCCGTTATGCTGTCCGAGTCATCCCAGGTTTCTAAGTAGTCTGATGCATTTGCAAACCCCTTCCTCCTGTTCCTGATGTCCATTTGGGCCAGATTAATCACACTAATCGGTGAGTTGAGGTACTCTGTTGCCTCCACATATATGTTGGAGCTATTACTATGACCCTAGGTGTTTTAGGGAGTCACCTAGTAATCTAGCCATGTTTTGTGTTCCGGTGTGATGATTCTGGCCACCATTCTCGAAAGCATCCTGTGATGCCATGTAGTGGTAGGTATTCTATTCATGGGTTCTTGAACCCGAGATTCACCCTACTTAACTCATGTTGATAGTGTTGCTAGTTCCTTTAGGATATTAGTAACCTTTGCGATAGTCCTCGAGGTTCGTGGTACATCCTTCTTCCAATTATCATGGACCATTCTTGGCAGGAGTTCTTTTGAACCAAAAGGTCACGACAGAGTGCTCCTGATGAGTCCTCCATTCCATGTTGTGACTCTGCCAACCCTACCTTCCTGCATGGGTTATCCGGAAGAAATATGTTGAACTCGTTCGACATACTAATCTATGCATCCACAACTCAGAAAGTTATATGTTCCTTTGAGTTGTCCCCCTTCCGTTATATTCCAACCTTCATCTATCAATTGATAGTCGAGAGTATGTGAGCATTCGTTCATCGTGCCTATTATTCTTGTGGTCCATCGAGCCGTTCTATTTCAGAATGACTAGGAAAAACAAACTCCAGTACCTCATCCATTTCTTGGACTGGTCAAAGTGGTTGTATTCCGCAGATCAAATGCCAATCCAGCTTTGTTCTGTTCTACCTCGAAGTATTACCCCCTTTATGTTAGGATTGTCATGAGAATTGCACCATTTCTTATGAATTCTTGATTTAGTGATACTTCTTGCCATCATTGTTCATTCCTCGGTTCCGTGTTGTTGTAACCGGAATGCCGACAAGTGAATTGTGATGTGTGAATTCAATACTCCGAGCAACTGGTTGCTTTGTAGTAAATGGACAATATTCTCATTCTTAGCGTGCTGGTTATTAAATCATCATCCTAAGACTGATCGTGCTACCTAGTCCTTATTTCTGGTGCACTCTTTGATCCATGAGTTGGGATTGTGTCAATCCCTCACTCTTTCGGTCATATCATCTTGCCCTGAAAAGCAAGATTGTTCTCGAGCCTAGTAACATATCGGTGGTTCATGATTTTCTGAAAGTCTTCTCGGAAGTATAACCAGGTTGGCACCTGACCGCTATGTTAAGTCCGTGATCATATTGGTTTCCCCCAAACCACCCATTCTCCAAGATTATGTGTTGGGTACCCTGAACTAGTCGGTTGAGCTAAACAACAACTTGCAGAGTTGGAAGATGAAAGCTTTTCCCATTTAGTTCATTTCGGAAGGGATATCCTTGTGTTGTGTGTGTGTGTTGAAGAAAGATGATATCTTCATCGATTGATCCTCGTGATCAGTTCTTGAATCTATCGTCTTGTCCAACCTTGATTTGAGTGTGGGCTATCCTCAAATCAAATCAGAACCAATGATATTCGTAATGTTGTCTACTCCTGGTTGACTCCTCGAGCATACACCATTACATCTTTTGGTCTGACCAATACTATCACATTGTTCACATGATGGTGGAAGTCCAGTGATATGGAAATTCCGATGAGTTGTTGTTGAGCCCATCAGCAGCATTTTGTCTCCCCCATGATTCATGTTGAACATCAACCTAGTGTTGGAAACTTTGTAAGCAATGCCTTCGTGTTCCGTTCATGAAGCTTATGTTTGGATGGAAGAAGTGACTTCCTCGAATTCATGTGCACTTGGTGCAAGTTGCCGCCGTGAGTTTGAGAAAGATTGTTTTGTTCCCCTTGGAATCATCCCAAATCAGTCATGCATACGTGCGAAGTATTCTATGGTTCGGTAGATTAATTACCTCCACTCCATATGTGTTCCTAGCACACCAAGCCACTGATTGACTTGTTTAAGGAAAAGGAGTCTATGCTTGGGATCTAATCCATGGATTTGCGTAAGACTTCAAAATCCTTGATGATGGTTCCCCACCTGAACTCGATAGTGTTTTATTATAAGACTACTACGTGGTCATGCTCGTCTTGGATAGCGTGTTCACAGGTTTGTAGCAGAACCAGCTCATGTTTTGGAGCTTGCTATCTTAGTTCATTCCTCGAGAATCTCGCAACGCCATCTCATCGACTTGTGTTGAAACTCTTCTTTTCAGACATGTGAGTCTGAAGTATCTTGTTTCTAACCAGATCTGAATCTCAGGCAGATATGATGGTTGGAACATTCCTGACATTTGCATTTTGTTCCCAGCTTGCACTGCCTTCTGTCAATCTCCCATGGACTGCCCTTCTCAGCAATTGTTGTCCAGGATCATCCTCAAAGTGGCCCTATCATGGGTCCCATCCATTTCCGGTGATAAGCAAAAATCATCCATTGTGTTGTCTTCAACAAGGTAGTCCACATCATCCATTCTAGTCCGAGTATGTCATTCTTTCGAACTCCTTCAAAAGATCGATTGTGATTGCCTTAGGCTGGTATAAAGAGTCTCAATGATCTTTGGGTCAAAAGTAATTCTTTTTGCCACTTAAGGGAATAGTTCGACGAGTCACCTTCCCCAAGGTGCTTGTTATGGTTTCATGGCAATTATTTCCGCGCCACCTTGACACCATCCACCATCTCTCTAAGCGTGGAATTGTTGCCCACCAAATCAAACCTCGTTGTTTGTCCTTCCATCCCTCTCGATGTGTTTTGTGTCTCAACTCGAGATGTTTCAACATCTCATTCCGTGAGTTGATCTTGAGTGCTTGATCTTCGAGGAGATCGTTTTCTATAGAGTTTCCTTTTGTCGTCATCATGTTGGATGAAGATCTTGAAAGCAAAGACGTCAAGATCAATTGGAGAAATGAATCAACATCTTCGAGAAGGGCAAATCGGATCATGAAGATTGTGTTAGTCGTGTGTCCCCTCTGTCTTCTTACCTCACGACTTGAATCTCTGGACGAGATTCTTGTTTAGTGGGGGTGAGTTGTCACAGCCCTAGAATTGTTTGCAATTAGTGGCACAAGCATCCATGCATCTTGTCTAAATTACTTCTTTATTTGAAATGGGGATTGGTAAACCCTAGCACCAAATGAAATTCAAATAGGTTCAAATAAAATATTTTTCAATGACCCAAAATGCCTTTGGAAATGTTCATGATTTCTGTTAAAGGTGAAAACCTCTTCCAAAAATGATGAACATATTTATAGGTCATTCCTGGATTTTTGAATTAAATCTTAAACTATTTGACTTTGGGCATTTAAACACTATAAATAATTTAAATGCTCAAATAATGTTGGAACTATTTGTGGGCCACTCAAATAATTCAGAAAGTGCTCATGAATATTTTCAGGAGTTATAAAATTGATTTGGTTTTTTTTAAACTAGATCAAAAACAAACTGCAAATTAGAAAACAGAAACAAAAATAGAAATAAGAGAGAGAGAGAGAGACTTACTGGCTTACCTGCGTAGCCCACCTGGCGGCCCAAGCGGCCGGCCCAGCCCACTGGCCTGGCACTGTTGGCCAGCCCACCAGGAGCCCCACCATCTTCAACCTCTGCCAGTAGGCAGAGGCGTGTCGACGCGCGCTCACCGAGCTCCACCTCCTGCTTCCGCCGCTTCTGGAGCCAGCCCCGAGCGCCACGCGGTCTCCTGCTTCCCCTGCACCTCTCCCCACTCTCCCCGTGCTCTTTCCCCTCCCCTGTCTCACTTCCTCGCGCGCCGTCGAGCGCTGCCGTCGCCGCCGTTCGCTGCTGCCGCAGCCACCGCCTCCCCCTTGCTTCCCCGACCGGTCCATGAGCTCCGCCACGACGTCCTCGACCTCCTCGCTCCGCAACTCGTCGCCGGGCGCACTCCTCTGGCCTCATCGAGCTCGTCCCCGGCTACCGTCACCGGAGATCCCCACTCGCCGCCCCGACTGCTCCATCCCCTCCCTGAGCTCGCCGTTCGCCTCGTCGCAACCGCCGTGAGCTCCTGCCCCTGCTCCCCCTCTCTGCTCCCTCTCTCGCACGCCGTAGCTGCCGCACCGCGTCCACCCGCACACGACGCCGCCTGCTCTCGTCGCCGACGTGCTTCCGGCCAACCAATGAACCGGCCGTCGTGCCCAACCTGCTCGTCGTGCTGCGCAGAGCCCGTAGGTGCCACGCTCGCGCCGCTACGGCCACCGCAAGCGCATCGCCGCGTGCACCCGAACGCCGGCCGCCGTGGGCGAGCTCCTCGCCGTCGTCTCCGGTCGCCCTAGCCCATGCAACCACCACTGTTGGACGCGCCGCATCGCTGCCGTTCCAACGAGACAAGCCTCGCTTGCTCCCGTAGCCGGAGTTGGCCGGACGGGCAACGCCGCCGCATCCTGGTTACGCCGGCGATTAGCCGCCGGTGATAGCCACTGTTTGGGGTTAATCACCCCGCTAACTAAGCATCTAAGCCACTGACAGCCGGGCCCCACCGAATCATTTAAACCCCTAACAAATTAGTTAGACTTAAGTTAATCCCGGTTGACCCACGCATCAGAGTTGACTGTGCTGACGTGGGTGTTGACCTGGCCCACATGTCCGTGACACTAATGGCTCTGGGCCACTGACCGGTGGGTCCCATGCGTCAGGTTTGACCCGGACCAGCCCCTGTTGACCTCCTGACGTCAGCATGACCTAATGCTGACGCAGTTAATTATTTTTTGGATTTATTCTTATATAGGAAATTCCAGAAAATAGTTAAAACTTTGAAAAATCATAGAAATTCAACCGTAACTCCAAATAAAATAAATTATATATGAAAAATGATCAGAAAAATCCAATCTATCCATCTGTACTGGTTTCATGCATGTTTAAACAAGTTAACTTGCTGTTTAGTGCAAAAACATGATAAGCACTATTTAAGATCACAAATGAGTTTGAACTTTGAATCTTTGGTTCAAAATAGCTTAAACCCATCTGGTTGTAGTTACATTAGCCCAACACACTCATTTTACCATGTCATGATCATGCATCATATTGTGCATTGCATTGATTGTGTTTCTTTCTCTATTGCCGGTATTTGTCCCCTCTTGATAGACGTGGTTTCGACGATGAGTTCGATGACACCGATGAAGAGCTATAATATCTTCAGAAGTGCCAGGCAAGCAAAACCCCCTTGTTCATTCCGATACAATCCCACTCTCTCGCTCCTGCTTTCTTTTACTGCATTAGGACAACAACGATTCATCTGTTACTTGCTGCGGTAGTTGAAGCCCTTATCCTCTGCATGACCTGTCATTGCCACAGTAAATAGATGAAACCCACTAGCATGAGCAGGAGTTGTTTGAGCCCTGATGTGCCTACTCATTCATGCTTGTTTGTCATGCCCGCTATTGCATAGAGTTGTGTCAGGTCTCATTCATCGGGAATGAATCGGAGGTGTGTGAACATGTCCTACTGTGTGTGAGCTAAGTGTGTGAACACGTTTTGGTAAAGGTAGCAGTGAGAGGCCATGTAGTAGTACATGGTGGGTTGTCTCATTGAAACCATCCTCAGGAATTGAGTTCTGTGTCTGTGATCCATGAATAGCTACTACCACTCATTGGGATCCTTAATTGACCATCTCGGCTTCTTAATCACCCTAGTACTCTGTCCAGGAGTTGCAACTAGTTTCTGGTGTTTGTAGGTTATGTGTTCGCGGCCGTGCGTAGCGCTGACCCTAGGGGTGGGCTATGATGCGGTAGATACACCGTGGCACGGTGTACCGGGCGCCCGTTTGGTGTCTCGGGAACCCTGTTCACATTGTTCGGGGCCGTATGTGGAAACCTCGGCCGGACTCCCTGCGGATGGAACCTGGATAGGCGATAAACCTAGACTAGAGACTTGAGTGTTTAGGTAGGCCGTGGCCGACACCCTCGTTGGGCTTCCGCTTGAAGGTTGTCGAGTACATGTCGTGTAAACGACGGTAAGTGGTGGGAGCATGTGTGAAGAAGTACACCCTTGCGGGGTTATCATTATCTATTCGAATAGTCGGATTCCTCAGATATGGAAACTTGGACCCCTTGCATAGTTCATAGACAAGTGAAAGTGGATACTCTAAAACTCGCAAGATAAGTGTGAGTGCTATGGATGGCCTTCTCGTAGGGAGACGGGAGCGGATCCATAGTGGTGTATTGAATGGTGAATATGTGGACTCGTGTGCGCCACCTCAAAAGAGTTGCTTGTAGTCATAGTTCAGGTTAGCCACTGAGTCAAAGCTGGCTTGCTGCAGTTAAACTCCACCACCCCCCCTTGTTGATACCGATGCATATGTAGCTAGTTCTGATGTAATTCTTGCTGAGTACCTTTGTACTCATGTTTGCTTAATTTATGTTTTGCAGAGAGACTTCAGTCTCGCTAGTAGTTCCGCGTGGACTTCGACATTTAGCTTGATACCTCAGCTACGATCTTGTGCCCTCGGCAGGATCTAGTAGATAGTCAGGCTCCTTAGCCTTTTTCATTTGTAGATGTCTGTACTCAGACATGTTAAGCTTCCGCATGTGCTTGATTTGTATGCTATGATTGTTGGGTCATGAGACCCATGTTTGTAATATCTCGCTCCTCGGAGCCTAATGAATAAATACTTGAGTTGTAAAGTTATGTTGTGATGCCATGTTGTATTTACACATATCGAGCATATTGTGTGTATGATTGAAATGCTAGGTATGTGTGGGATCCGACAATCTAGTTGTTTATCCTTGGCAGCCTCTCTTATGGGGAAATGTAGTCTAGTGCTTCCATGAGCCATAGTAGTCCGCTACAGGCCGGTTCACCGGAGTTCTGTTAGCCCAGCACTACTGCTCAGGACACTTGACTGGCCGGCATGTGTTTCACTTTGTTCCTGTGTCTGTCCCTTCGGGGAAATGTCACGCGGTGACATCCGGAGTCCTGCCTAGCCTGCTACAGCCCGGGTTCCCGGAGTCCTGTTAGCCCAGTGCTATAGCCCGGATTCACACGCTGTTGACCGACATGCTCGATGTGATTCATGTATGCTTGTCTCCGTAGGTCTGTGCCGCTTTGGGTTCATGACTAGCCATGTCGGCCCGGGTTCTCTGTCATATGGATGCTAGCGACACTATCATATACGTGAGCCAAAAGGCGCAAACGGTCCCGGGCCATGGTAAGGCGACACCCGTGGGGATACCGTGCGTGAGGCCGCAATGTGATATGAGGTGTTACCGGCTAGATCGATGTGACTTGGAATCGGGGTCCTGACAGCCGTGCACCGCCAAGTTGGTGCATAACAAAGCTTTTAGGCACCCTACTGAGACTGGGCACTCTGGCTTTAATCAACACAACCTTTCTATTCCCTCTAGGGTTATTCCAAGTGATCAGCTCGCCAAACTTATCAACTGATTTGTGAATATAATGCGAAGTCTGGTAATTGTGGGGGAAACCAATGTATAAGAGCCACACTTGAGGACCATAAGTGGTCAACATCATATTAATAGCAGCATCATGAGGAACAAAAGATACTACAGTATTCAGGTTTTCCTCATCTTCATCAAGCTCGAAGGTAGTACCAACCACAGAATCTCTAATAACTAAATCCGGAAATCCAAATATCGCAATGCCTAGCGGGTAATCATCCACCTCGGAGGGAAAGAAATGGGACTCATGTAGCAAACCTTCGATGGTGTGACGCAGCGCAGCTTTTTGATGGAACGGGACGAAGCGATTGACTTCTGCCACCGCCAGGAAGTCATGGCGCAGCGGCGGAGTGGGGCTGACGGCCATCTCATCCCTGACGACGCGGTCCTCAGGGCCCAGCTTGATGGTCATCCCTTGCGACAGGTAAGGAACGACATTGACAGGGTAGTTTGCCATGGGCGAGTGCGGGCGAGGAACCAGAGGAGCGGCACTGGAGGAGGGGAGAGTAGAGGAGGAATGCGTATCGGCGGGGCTGATTCTGTGTTTTGGAACCCAAATTCCCTGTGCTGGCCGCTGAGTAGCCCAGCAGGAGGTCACCACGTGTCCTGGAGCACCACACGATTCACAGCGGACGGTCGCTCTTCCACGGGTGTCAGTATGTCATTTTGCGGGAAGTGTATCATTATTATCTGTCAAAATGGTGTCTTGCTGGTGTGGAGGTGCCAAGGTAGGTGCAGGATGAGAAGGAGAATTATTATTGATACTCTGAGATTTTGTAGAAAGATTATCCGCGATAATATTTGGCAAAACATCCCTGGAGCCGCGGTCCTTCCCAGTATTAATCGAATCCACAGTAGTTGCGCCATCATGGGTACCTGGTATACAGGCGATCATAGGAGCAGTGGGCTGAGATTTGGGCTTCCAAAACATAGCACGTGTATTGAGTAGCCCACATTGGCGTGTACTGTAGCCCAGCCAACCACAACGAGGGCAGAGGATCAGAGCAGGGCAGTCATAAAAATAATGTTTTTTGGATCCACAGGTGTGACATGAAAAAGGCCCATTCTTCGGAGTTAAAGAAGTATTAGCATGATCCGAGGAGATAGTATGCTCAATGTCTATGGAGCCTGCAACATGTGTGATCGAAGTACTTTGGTGTGACTCGTGTGGTTCACATTGGCAAGGTGCATGCAAGCAAGTGGCACAGTCAACACCCGGGCAGGACTCAACAAGATGGCCCAAAAGTGTACACTTGGAACAGATATTAAGCCGTGTATAGATGTAATCCAGTGTAGGTATAGATGACAGTGACCATATCGTGGCAGTGTGACTTCGTGAATAACCAAACTTCAATTGATCAAGTATATGGAACACCATAAAAGTTGGTAAAGTATCCCTGTTGGGGATCGTTGCAGAAATTAAAAAAATTCTACGCATCACCAAGATCAATCTATGGAGAGACTGGCAACGACAGAGAGGGGAGTGCATCTTCATACCCTTGAAGATTGCGATGCGGAAGCGTTACAAGAACACGGATGAAGGAGTCGTACTCATAGCGATTCAGATCGTAGTTGATTCCGATCTAAGCGCCGAACGACGGCGCCTCCGCGTTCAACACACATACAGCCCGGGGACGTCTCCTCCTTCTTGATCCAGCAAGGGGGGAGGAGAAGTTGAGGGAGAGCTCCGGTAGCACGACGGCGTGGTGGCGGTGGAGCTCGTGGTTCTCCGGTAGAGCTTCGCTAAGCGCTACGGAGGAAGAGAAGTTGTAGGAAGGGGGAAGGGCTGCGCCAGGAGAAGGGGTTTGGTTGCCCTCCCCCCACTATTTATAAGGGAAAGGGGAGAGGGGGCTGGCTCCCTAGATCCATCTAGAGGGGGGCGGCGGCCCCTCGGGAGGGCAGCGGCCCCCTTAGGGTTTCCAACTAGGGGGCGCCCGCCCCCGGGGGGCAGCGGCCCCCTAGGGTTTCCAGCCCTAGGCGCCTTGGGCCCTTGGGGGGCGCACCAGCCCACTAAGGGGCTGGTCCCACCCAACTACAACCGATTAGTTCCTTCGAGGCAGGTGGACCCTTCCGGTGGACCCCCGGAACCCCTTCGGTGGTCCCGGTACAATACCGATAAACCCCGAAACCTTTCCGGTGACTGAAACTGGACTTCCCATATATAAATCTTCACCTCCGGACCATTCCAGAACTCCTCGTGACATCCGGGATCTCATCCGGGACTCCGAACAACTTTTGGTAACCACATACAATTCCCATTACAACTCTAGTGTCACCGAACCTTAAGTGTGTAGACCCTACGGGTTCGGGAACCATGCAGACATGACCGAGACATATCTCCGACCAATAACCAATAGAGGTATCTGGATACCCATATTGGCTCCCACATGTTCCACGATGATCTCATCGTATGAACCACGATGTCGGGGATTCAATCAATCCCGTATACAATTCCCTTTGTCTATCGGTATGTTACTTGCCCGAGATTCGATCGTCGGTATCCCTATACCTTGTTCAATCTTGTTATCGGCAAGTCTCTTTACTCGTTCCGTAACGCATGATCCCGTGGCTAACTCATTAGTCACATTGAGCTCATTATGATGATGCATTACCGAGTGGGCCCAGAGATACCTCTCCGTCACACAGAGTGACAAATCCCAGTCTCGATTCGTGCCAACTCAACAGACACTTTCGGAGATACCCGTAGTGTGCCTTTATAGCCACTCAGTTATGTTGTGACGTTTGGCACACCCAAAGCATTCCTACGGTATCCGGGAGTTGCACGATCTCATGGTCTAAGGAAATGATACTTGACATTAGAAAAGCTTTAGCAGACGAACTATACGATCTTGTGCTATGCTTAGGATTGGGTCTTGTCCATCACATCATTCTCCTAATGATGTGATCCCGTTATCAACGACATCCAATGTCCATGGTCAGGAAACCATAACCATCTATTGATCAACGAGCTAGTCAACTAGATGCTTACTAGGGACATGTTGTGGTCTATGTATTCACACATGTATTACGGTTTCCAGTTAATACAATTATAGCATGAACAATAGACAATTATCATGAACAAGGAAATACAATAATAAGCATTTTATTATTGCCTCTAGGGCATATTTCCAACAGTCTCCCACTTGCACTAGAGTCAATAATCTAGTTCACATCACTATGTGATTGTAATGAATCCAACACACATGGGGTTTGTTCATATCTCGCTTGTGAGAGAGGTTTATTAGTCAATGGGTCTGAACCTTTCAGATCCATGTGTGCTTTACAAATCTCGATGTCATCTTGTAGATGCAGCTACCACGCGCTACTTGGAGCTATTCCAAATAACTGCTCTACTATACGAATCTAGTTTACTACTCAGAGTCATCCGGATTAGTGTCAAAGTTTGCATCGACGTAACCCTTTACGACGAACTCTTTTACCACCTCCATAATCGAGAAAATTCCTTAGTCCACTAGTTACTAAGGATAAGTTCGACCACTGTCATGTGATCCGTTCTTGGATCACTCTTGTACCCCTTAACTGACTCATGGCAAGGCACACTTCAGGTGCGGTACACAACATAGCATACTGTAGAGCCTACGTCTAAAGCATAGGGGACGACCTTCGTCCTTTCTCTCTCTTCTGCCGTGGTCAGGTCTTGAGTCTTACTCAATACTCACACCTTGTAACACAGCCAAGAACTCCTTCTTTGCTGATCTATTTTGAACTCCTTCAAAATCTTGTCACGGTATGTATTCATTTGAAAGTACTATTAAGCATTTTTGATCTATCCTTATAGATCTTGATGCTCAATGTTCAAGTAGCTTAATCCAGGTTTTCAATTGAAAAACACTTTTCAAATAACCCTGTATGCTTTCCAGAAATTCTACATCATTTCTGATCAACAATATGTTAACAACATATACTCATCAAAAATTCTATAGTGCTCCCACTCACTTCTTTGGAAATACAAGTTTCTCATAAACTTTGTGTAAACCCAAAATCTCTGATCATCTCATCAAAGCGTACATTCCAACTCCGAGATGCTTACTCCAGTCCTTAGAAGGATTGCTGGAGCTTTGCATACTTGTTAGCATCTTCAGGATTGACAAAACCTTCTGGTTGTATCACATACAACCTTTCCTCAAGAAAATCGTCGAGGAAACAATGTTTTGACATCCTATCTGCAAGATTTCATAAATAATGTAGTGACTGCTAACATAATTCCAACAGACTCTTAGCATCGCTACGAGTGAGAAAGTCTCATCGTAGTCGACTCCTTGAACTTGTCAGAAAACATCTTAACGACAAGTCGAGCTTTCTTAATGGTGACACTTATCATCATTGTCTGTCTTCCATTTAAAATCCATCTGCACCCAACAGCCTTACGACCATGAAGTAGTTCTTACAAAGTCTATACTTTGTTTTTATACATGGATCCTCTCTCATATTTTATGGCCTCGAGCCATTCGTCGGAATCCGAGCCCACCATCGCTTCTCCATAGCTCGTAGGTTCATTGTTGTCTAGCAACATGACTTCCAAGACAGGATTACGTACCACTCTGAAGTAGTACGCATCCTTGTTGACCTATGAGGTTTCGTAGTGACTTGATCCGAAGTTTCATGATCACTATCATAAGCTTCCACTTCAATTGGTGTAGGTGCCACAGGAACAACTTCCTATGCCCTGCTACACACTAGTTGAAGTGATGGTTCAATAACCTCATCAAGTCTCCATCATCCTCCCACTCAATTATTTCGAGAGAAACTTTTCCTTGAGAAAGGACCCGTTTCTAGAAACAATCACTTTTGCTTCCGGATCTGAAATAGGAGGTATACCCAACTGTTTTGGTTATTCTGTGAAGATGCATTAATCCGCTGTGGGTTCGAGCTTATCAGCCTAAAACTTTTTCACATAAGCGTCGCAGCCCCAAACTTTTAAGAAACGATATCTTAGGTTTTTCTAAACCATAGTTCACACGGTGTCGTCTCAACGGAATTGTGTGGTGCCCTATTTAAAGTGAATGCGGTTGTCTCTAATGCCTAACCCATAAACGATAGTGGTAATTCGATAAGAGACATCATGGTATGCACCATATCCAATAGGGTGCGGTTATGATGTTCGGACACACCATCACACTATGGTGTTCCAGGCGGTATTAGTTGTGAAACAATTTCCACAATGTCTTAATTGTGTGCCAAACTCGTAACTCAGATATTCATCTCTATGATCATATCATAGACATTTTATCCTCGACGATCTTCAACTTCGCTCTGAAATTACTTAAACCTTTCAATAATTCAGACTTGTGTTTCATCAAGTAAATATACTCAACATCTACTCAAATCATCTGTGAAGTAAGAACATAACGATATCAACTGTGTGCCTCAGCACTCATTGGACTGCACACATCAAAATGTATTACTTCCAACAAGTTGCTTTATGTTCCATCTTACTGAAAACGAGGCCTTTCAGTCATCTTGCCCATGTGGTATGATTTGCATGTCTCAAGTGATTCAAAATCAAGTGAGTCCAAACGATCCATCTGTATGGAGTTTCTTCATGCATATCTACCAATAGACATGGTTCGCATGTCTCAATCTTTTCAAAAATGAGTGAGTCCAAAGATCCATCAACATGGAGCTTCTTCATGTGTTTTATACCAACATGACTCAAATGGCAGTGCCACAAGTATGTGGTACTATCATTACTATCTTTTGACATGAACATGTGTATCACTACGATCGAGATTCAATAAACCATTCATTTTAGGTGCAAGACCATTGAAGGTATTATTCAAATAAACATAGTAACCATTATTCTCCTTAAATGAGTAACTGTATTGCGATAAACATAATCCAATCATGTTTATGCTCAACGCAAACACCAAATAACAATTATATAGGTTTAACACCAATCCCGATGGTAGAGGGAGCATGCGATGTTTGATCACATCAACCTTGGAAACACTTCCAACACATATCGTCATCTCACCTTTAGCTAGTCTCCGCAGCCTTTTATTTCGAGTTACTAACACTTAACAACCAAACCAGTATTTATTACCCTGGTGCTACTAGGAGTACTAGTAAAGTACACAATAATATAACGTATATTCAAAATACTTCTGTCGACCTTGCCAGCCTTCTCATCTACCAAGTATCTAGGGTAGTTCTGCTTCAGTGACCGTTCCCCTCATTACAGAAGCACTTAGTCTCGGGTTTGGGTTCAACCTTGGGTTTCTTCACTAGATCAGCAACTGATTTGCCGTTTCATGAAGTATCCCTTCTTTCCCTTGCCCTTCTTGAAACTAGTGGTTTAACCATCAACAATTGATGCTCCTACTTGATTTCTACTTTCGTGGTGTCAAACATCGCGAGTTTCTCAAGGATCATCATGTCTATCCCTGATATGTTATAGTTCATCACGAAGCTCTAATAGCTTGGTGGTAGTGACTATGGAGAACCATCACTATCTCATCTGGAAGATTAACTCCCACTCGATTCAAGTGATTGTAGTACTCAGACAATCTGAGCACATGCTCAACGATTGAGCTTTTCTCCCTTAGTCTGCGGGCTTAAGAAACTTGTCAGATGTCTCATACCTCTTGACATCGGCACTAGTCTGAAATCCCAATTTCAGTCTTTGGAACATCTCGTATGTTCTGCGATGTTTCAAAAACGTCTTTGGTGCCACAATTATAAACCATTAGCATTACGCACTGAACTATCACATAGTCATCAAAAATGTGTATGTCAGATGTTTTCCAACATCTACAGACGACGCTCGAGGTTCAGCACACCGAGCGGTGCATTAAGGACATAAGCCTTCTGCGTAGCAATGAGGATATTCCTCAGTTGACGGACCCAGTCCGCATAATTTCTACTATCAACTTTCAACTAAATTTTCTCTAGGAACATATCTTAAACAGCAGAACTAAAGTGTAAGCTACGACATAATTTGCAAAGACCTTTTACCTATGTTCATGATAATTAAGTTCATCTGATTATTTAATGAACTCCCACTTAGATAGACATCCCTCTAGTCATCTAAGTGATACATGATCCGAGTCAACTAGGCCGTGTCCGATCATCACGTGAGATGGACTAGTCATCATCAGTGAACATCTTCATGTTGATCGTATCTTCTATATGACTCATGTTCGACCTTTCGGTCTTCTGTGTTCTGAGGCCATGTCTGTACATGCCAGGCTCGTCAAGTCAACCTAAGTGTATTGCGTGTGTAAATCTGGCTTACACCCGTTGTATGTGAACGTTAGAACCTATCACACCCGATCATCACGTGGTGCTTTGGAACAACAGACCTTAGCAAGGGTGCACAGTTAGGGGGAACGCAATTCTTGAAATTTTAATGAGGGATCATCTTATTTATGCTACCGTCGTTCTAAGCAAATAAGATGTAAAAACATGATAAACATCACATGCAATCAAATAGTGACATGATATGGCCAATATCATTTTGCTCCTTTTGATCTCCATCTTCGAGGCACCATGATCATCATCGTCACCGGCATGACACCATGATCTCCATCATCGTGTCTTCATGAAGTTGTCTTGTCAACTATTACTACTACTACTATGGCTAACGGTTTAGCAATAAAGTAAAGTAATTACATGACGTTTATGTTGACACGCAGGTCATAAATAAATTAAGACAACTCCTATGGCTCCTGCCGGTTGTCATACTCATCGACATGCAAGTCGTGATTCCTATTACAAGAACATGATCAATCTCATACATCACATATATCATTCATCACATCCTTTTGGCCATATCACATCACATGACATATGCTGCAAAAACAAGTTAGACGTCCTCTAATTGTTGTTGCAAATTTTTTGACGTGGCTGCTATAGGTTTCTTAGCAAGAACGTTTCTTACCTACGCGAAAACCACAACGTGATATGAAAATTTCTATTTACCCTTCATAGGCATCCCTAACCCTTCATAAGGACCCTTTTCATCGAATCCGATCCGACTAAAGTGGGAGAGACAGACACCCGCTAGCCACCTTATGCAACTAGTGCATGTCAGTCGGTGGAACCTGTCTCACGTAAGTGTACGTGTAAGGTCGGTCCGGGTCGCTTCATCCCACGATGCCACCGAATCAAGATAAGACTAGTAACGGCAAGTAAATTGACAAAATCGACGCCCACAATAACTTGTGTTCTACTCGTGAATAGAAACTACGCATAGACCTAGCTCATGATGCCACTGTTGGGGATCATTGCAGAAATTTAAAAAAATCTACGCATCACCAAGATCAATCTATGGAGAGAGTAGCAACGAGAGAGAGAGGGGGTGCATCTTCATACCCTTGAAGATCGCGATGCGGAAGCATTACAAGAACGCGGATGAATGAGTCATACTCATAGCGATTCAGATCGCGGTTGATTCCGATCTAAGCGCCGAACGACGGCGCCTCCGCGTTCAACACATGTATAGCCCGGGGACGTCTCCTCCTTCTTGATCCGGCAAGGGGGGGGGAGAAGTTCAGGGAGAGCTCCGGCAGCACAACGGTGTGGTGGCGGTGGAGCTCGTGGTTCTTCGGTAGAGCTTCGCTAAGCGCTACGGAGGAGGAGAAGGTGTAGGAAGGGGGAAGGGTTGCGCCAGGAGAAGGGGTTTGGTTGCCCTCCCCCCACTATTTATTGGGGAAAGGGGGAGGGGGCTGGCTCCCTAGATCCATCTAGAGGGGGGGCGGCCCCTCGGGGGGGGGCAGCGGCCCCCTTAGGGTTTCCAACTAGGGGGTGCGCCCCCGGGGGGGCAGCGGCCCCCTAGGGTTTCCAGCCCTAGGCGCCTTGGGCCCTTGGGGGGCGCACCAGCCCACTAAGGGGCTGGTTCCCACCCAACTACAGCTCATTAGGTCCTTCGGGGCAGGTCGACCCTTCCGGTGGACCCCCGGAACCCCTTCGGTGGTCCCGGTACAATACCGATAAACCCCGAAACCTTTCCGCTGACTGAAACTGGACTTCCCATATATAAGTCTTCACCTCCGGACCATTCCAGAACTCCTCGTGACATCCGGGATCTCATCCGGGACTCCGAATAACTTTTGGTAACCACATACAATTCCCATTACAACTCTAGTGTCACCGAACCTTAAGTGTGTAGACCCTACGGGTTCGGGAACCATGCAGACATGACCGAGACATCTCTCCGACCAATAACCAATAGCGGGATCTGGATACCCATATTGGCTCCCACATGTTCCACGATGATCTCATCGGATGAACCACGATGTCGGGGATTCAATCAATCCCGTATACAATTCCCTTTGTCTATCGGTATGTTACTTGCCCGAGATTCAATCGTTGATATCCCTATACCTTGTTCAATCTCGTTACCGGCAAGTCTCTTTAATCGTTCCGTAATGCATGATCCCGTGGCTAACTCATTAGTCAAATTGAGCTCATTATGATGATGCATTACCGAGTGGGCCCAGAGATACCTCTCCGTCACACGGAGTGACAAATCCCAGTCTTGATTCGTGCCAACTCAACAGACACTTTTGGAGATACCCATAGTGTGCCTTTATAGCCACCCAGTTATGTTGTGACGTTTGGCACACCCAAAGCATTCCTACGGTATCCGGGAGTTGCACGAAATCATGGTCTAAGGAAATGATACTTGACATTAGAAAAGCTTTAGCAGACGAACTATACGATCTTGTGCTATGCTTAGGATTGGGTCTTGTCCATCACATCATTCTCCTAATGATGTGATCCTGTTATCAACGACATCCAATGTCCATGGTCAGGAAACCATAACCATCTATTGATCAACGAGCTAGTCAACTAGATGCTTACTAGGGACATGTTGTGGTCTATGTATTCACACATGTATTATGGTTTCCAGTTAATACAATTATAGCATGAACAATAGACAATTATCATGAACAAGGAAATACAATAATACGCATTTTATTATTGCCTCTAGGGCATATTTCCAACAATAACGCTTCTGAAAAGACTGACCTTCAAAAATATGTCGTGTATTCTCCGAGTTGGTGGATAATTCAAAATTGAAAGCACCGAGACATAAATCCTGAGGTAATGAATGCTGATTGTCCTGATTGCTATGATTGCTCGAGGGAGTATTGACATGTTGGAAACTCCCAAAATGAAGGCCGGTCACCGAATTATTGTCATGAATGCCATTAAGAGAATTAATGCAATGAATTTGATTACGCGAAGAGGTCTCACCGGCGACTCTCCCCGGGGAGCACGTCGGCGGTGGAACCTCAGAAGTAGGGATTATCAAGTTATCACCATCACCATTATCCCTTTGATGTAGAAAGTTCAAATTTGCTCTGATGGCCATGGGAGATCGAGTGGAAACTGCCTGAATAACCTCATCTGAATGCCAATGGCGATCATTCCAAAGAATAGGGGCCATGGAAGATCTAAAAAGTTGAAAATGACAAACAAAGTCCGGCCAGATTCGATCCTTGAGACGATATATGAAATGTCCAACCTTATTGGAGGCCAAAGAGAAACGAAATCTTCTTTCACCAATGGATTTGACATTTAGTCCCGATGGTAAACCTCCGATGCAACATTGCAAAGCTATACCCACAGATTCTTCAGATAAACGGAATGAAGCCGAGGAGAAGTAGACGACCAAGAAAAACTCCTTGGTACCCAAAGAAGGTGAAAAATGGACTGTAGAACCGAATCTTTGATGCACCTGATCAGCAATGGAGAGGCCAGGCTTGAAATCCCAGGGTAGGAGGCCCTCCATGATGGTCCAAAGCTAGAGATCGCCATTGTTAGGGTGGGAGGGCAGGTGGATAGGTGGGGGGAGGAGAGAGGAGCCATCCTCACCCAAGTGATCTATGGTTATCCTCGCAACGCCAGATGTTATGAACACCTGGCACAGCAAAGCTGATGACTACTCGATAGTTCAGTGTGCCATGCTTTACGGCTTAGAACCGGGACTTCAACGACATTTTGAACGTCATGGAGCATATGAGATGTTCCAAGAGTTGAAGTTAATATTTCAAGCAAATGCCCGGATTGAGAGATATGAAGTCTCCAATAAGTTCTATAGCTGCAAAATGGAGGAGAATAGTTCTATTAGTGAGCATATATTCAGAATGTCTGGGGTACCACAATCACTTGACTCAGCTGGGAGTTAATCTTCCAGTTGATAGTGTTATTGACAGAGTTCTTCAATCACTGACACCAAGCTACAAGAGCTTCGTGATGAACTATAATATGCAAGGGATGGATAAGACAGTTCCCGAGCTCTTCACAATGCTAAAGGCTGCGGAGATAGAAATCAAGAAGGAGCATCAAATGTTGATGGTCAACAAGACCACCAGTTTGAAGAAAAAGGGTAAAGGGAAGAAGGGGAACTTCAAGAAGAACGGCAAACAAGTTGCTGCTCAAGTGAAGAAGCCCAAGTATGGACCTAAGCCTGAGACTGAGTCCTTCTACTGCAAAGGGACTGGTCACTGGAAGCGGAACTTCCCCAAGTATTTGGCGGAGAAGAAGGATGGCAAAGTGAAAGGTATATTTGATATACATGTTATTAATGTGTACCTTACTAATGCTCGCAGTAGCGCCTGGGTATTTGATATTGGTTCTGTTGCTAATATTTGCAACTCGAAACATGGGCTACGGATTAAGCGAACATTGGCTAAGGACGAGGTGATGATGCGCGTGGGAAATGGTTCCAAAGTCGATGTGATCGCTGTCGGCATGCTACCTCTACATCTACCTTTGGGATTAGTTTTAGACCTAAATAATTGTTATTTGGTGCCAGCGTTAAGCATGAACATTATATCTGGATCTTGTTTGATGCTAGACGGTTATTCATTTAAATCAGAGAATAATGGTTGTTCTATTTATATGAATAATGTCTTTTATGGTCATGCACCCTTGATGAGTGGTCTATTTTTACAAAATCTTGATAGTAGTGATACACATGTTCATAGTATTGGAGCCAAAAGATATAAGTTTAATAATGATAGTGCAACTTATTTGTGGCACTGCCATTTAGGTCATATTGGTGTAAAGCGCATGAAGAAACTCCACGCTGACGGTCTTTTGGAATCACTTGATGCTTGTGAACCATGCCTCATGGGCAAGATGACTAAGACTCCATTCTCCGGAACAGTGGAGCGAGCAACAGACTTGTTGCAAATAATACATACTGATGTATGTGGTCCAATGAGTGCTGATGCTCGCGGCGGGTATCGTTATTTTCTGACCTTCACAGATGATTTGAGCAGATATGGGTATATCTACTTGATGAAACATAAGTCTGAAACATTTGAAAAGTTCAAAGAATTCCAGAGTGAAGTAGAAAATCATCGTAACAAGAAAATAAAGTTTCTATGATATGATCGTGGAGGAGAACATTTGAGTTATGAGTTTGGTATTCATGTGAAACAATGCGGAGTAGTTTCGCAACTCACGCCCCCTGGAACACCACAGCGTAATGGTGTGTCTGAACGTCGTAACCACACTTTATTAGATATGGTGCGATCTATGATGTCTCTTACCGATTTACCGCTACCGTTTTGGGGTTATGCTTTAGAGATGGCTGCATTCACGTTAAATAGGGCACCATCGAAATCCGTTGAGTCGACACCTTATGAACTATGGTTTGGCAAGAAACCCAAGTTGTTGTTTCTTAAAGTTTGGGGCTGCGATGCTTATGTGAAAAAGCTTCAACCTGATAAGTTCGAACCCAAATCAGAGAAATGTGTCTTCATAGGATACCCAAAAGAGACTATTGGGTACACCTTCTATCATATATCCGAAGGCAAGATATTCGTTGCTAAGAATGGATCCTTTCTAGAGAAGGAGTTTCTCTCGAAAGAAGTGAGTGGGAGGAACTTGATGAGGTAACTGTACCTGCTCCCTTATTGGAAAGTAGTTCATCACAGAAATCAGTTCTAGTGATTCCTACACCATTAAGTGAGGAACATAATGATGATGATCATGAAACTTCTGATCAAGTTACTACCGAACCTCGTAGGTCAACCAGAGTAAGATCTGCACCAGAGTGGTATGGTAATCCTGTTCTGGAAGTCATGTTACTTGACCATGACGAACCTACGAACTATGAGGAAGCGATGATGAGCCCAGATTCCGCAAAATGTCTTGAGGCCATGAAATATGAGATGGGATCCATGTATGAGAACAAAGTGTGGACTTTGGTTGACTTGCCCGATGATCGGCAAGCCATAGAGAATAAATGGATCTTCAGGAAGAAGACTGATGCTGACGATAATATTACTGTCTACAAAGCTTGACTTCTTGTGAAAGGTTTTTGACAAGTTCAAGGAGTTGACTATGATGAGACCTTCTCACCCGTAGCGATGCTTAAGTCCGTCCGAATCATGTTAGTAATTGCCGCATTTTATAATTATGAAATTTGGCAAATGGATGTCAAAATTGTATTCCTTAATGGATATCTTAAAGAAGAGTTGTATATGATGCAACCGGAAGGTTTTGTCGATCCAAAAGGTGTTAACAAAGTGTGCAAGCTCCAGCGATCCATTTATGGACTGGTGCAAGCCTCTCGGAGTTGGAATATATGCTTTGATAGTGTGATCAAAGCATATGGTTTTATACAGACTTTTGGAGAGGCATGTATTTACAAGAAAGTGAGTGGGAGCTCTGTAGCATTTCTGATATTATATATGGATGACATATTGGTGATCGGAAATGATACTGAATTTCTGAATAGCATAAAAGGATACTTGAATAAGAATTTTTCAATGAAATACCTCGGTGAAGCTGCTTATATATTGGGCATCAAGATCTATCGAGATAGATCAAGACGCTTAATTGGACTTTCACAAAGCACATACCTTGATAAAGTTTTGAAGAAGTTCAAAATGGATCAAGCAAAGAAAGGGTTCTTGCCTGTGTTACAAGGTGTGAAGTTGAGTTAGACTCAATGCCCGACCACTGCAGAAGATAGAGAGAAAATGAAAGTCATTCCCTATGCTTCAGCCATAGGTTCTATCATGTATGCAATGCTGTGTACCAGACCTGATGTGTGCCTTGCTATTAGTTTATCAGGGAGGTACCAAAGTAATCCAGGAATGGATCACTGGACAGCGGTCAAGAACATCATGAAATACCTGAAAAGGACTAAGGATATGCTTCTCGTTTATGGAGGTGACAAAGAGCTCGTCATAAACAGTTACGACGATGCAAGCTTTGACACTGATCCGGATGACTCTCAGTCACAAAACGGATACGTATTTTTATTGATGGTGGAGCTGTCAGTTGGTGCAGTTCCAAGCAGAGCGTCGTGGCGGGATCTACGTGTGAAGCGGAGTACATAGCTGGTTCGGAAGCAGCAAATGAAGGAGTTCATATCAGATCTAGGTGTCATACCTAGTGCATCGGGTCCAATGAAAATCTTTTGTGACAATACTGGTGCAATTTCCCTGCCAAAGGAATCCAGATTTCACAAGAGAACCAAGCACATCAAGAGACGCTTCAATTCCATCCGCGACCAAATCAAGGAGGGAGACATAGAGATTTGCAAGATACATACGGATCTGAATGTTGCAGACCCGTTGACTAAGCCTCTCTCTCATGAGCAAAACATGATCAACACCAAGACTCCATGGGTGTTAGAATCATTACAGTGTAATCTGGATTATTGACTCTAGTGCAAGTGGGAGACTGAAGGAAATATGCCCTAGAGGCAATAATAAAGTTGTTATTTATATTTCCTTATATCATGATAAATGTTTATTATTCATGCTAGAATTGTATTAACCGGAAACTTAGTACATGTGTGAATACATAGACAAACAGAGTGCCACTAGTATGCCTCTACTTGACTAGCTCGTTAATCAAAGATGGTTTAGTTTCCTAGCCATGGACAAGAGTTGTCATTTGATGAACGGGATCACATTATTAGAGAGTGATGTGATTGACTTGACCCATCCGTTAGCTTAGCACTATGATCGTTTAGTTTATTGCTATTGCTTTCTTCATAACTTATACATGTTCCTATGACTATGAGATTATGCAACTCCCGGATACCGGAGGAACACTTAGTGTGCTATCAAACGTCACAACGTAACTGGGTGATTATAAAGATGCTCTACAGGTGTCTCCGATGGTGTTTGTTGAGTTGGCATAGATTGAGATTAGGATTTGTCACTCCGATTGCCGGAGAGGTATCTCTGGGCCCTCTCGGTAATGCACATCACTATAAGCCTTACAAGCAATGTGACTAATGAGTTAGTTGCGGGATGATGCATTACGAAACGAGTAAAGAGACTTACCGGTAATGAGATTGAACTAGGTATTGAGATACTGACGATCGAATCTCGGGCAAGTAACATACCGATGACAAAGGGAACAACGTATGTTGTTATGCAGTTTGACCGATAAAGATCTTCGTAGAATATGTAGGAACCAATATGAGCATCTAGGTTCCGCTATTGGTTATTCACCGGAAGTGAATCTCGATCATGTCTACATAGTTCTCGAACCCGTACGGTCCGCACGATTAACGTTCGATGACGATTGGTATTATGAGTTTATGTGTTTTGATGTACCGAAGGTAGTTCGGAGTCCCGGATGTGATCACGGACATGACGAGGAGTCTCGAAATGGTCGAGACATAAAGATCGATATATTGAAAGGCTATGTTTGGACATCGGAATGGTTCCGGATGAGTTCGGGCATTTACCGGAGTACTGGGGGGTTACCGGAACCCCCCGAGGAGTCAATGGGCCTTATTGGGCCTTAGTGGGAGAGAGGAGGAGGCGGCCAGGTGGAGGGTGCCCCCAAGCCCAATCCGAATTGGGTGGGGGCCGCCCCCCCTTTCCTTCCCTTTCTCTTCCTCTTCCTTCTTCTCCTACTCCAACTAGGGAAGGGGGGAAACCTACTCCTACTAGGAGTAGGACTCCCCCTTGGGCGCGCCATAGAGAGGGCCGGCCCTCCCCTCCTTTATATACGGGGGAGGGGGCACCCCATAGACACACAAGTTAATAGTTTCCTTAGTCGTGTGCGGTGCCCCCTCCAAGGATTTCCACCTCGGTCATATCGTTGTAATGCTTAGGCGAAGCCCTGCGTCGGTAACTTCATCATCACCATCATTACGCCGTCGTGCTGACGAAACTCTCCCTCGGCCTCAGCTGGATCAAGAGTACAAGGGACGTCACCGAGCTGAACGTGTGCAGATCGCGGAGGTGCCATGTGTTCGGTACTTGGATCGGTTGGATCACGAAGACATTCGACTACATCAACCGCGTTGCTAAACGCTTCCGCTTTCGGTCTACGAGGGTACGTGGACACACTCTCCCGCTCGTTTCTATGCATCACCTAGATGGATCTTGCGTGTGTGTAGGAAATTTTTGAAATTACCATGTTCCCCAACACCGTGGATGTGTGCCACGATCCCCTCTCGTGTATAGGAGGTAGGAGATGGACACGGGGTGGGCTGGGCCATGTACTGTAGCCATAAGTGCACAGTGTTGTCTCTGTCTTTTTCTTTCTTTTCTACTTTCTATTTTTTGTCTCAGTTTTTGCATTTCTAATTTAATACCAAAATAAATTTTGTTGATTACAAAACTTGTCACATAAATACTAGGCTGTATATTGAAGAATCCCACAACATTTCAAGTCAATTGGAAATACATAAACATTTGTTTATTTTGAAATGGTTATTTTTGTTGTTATTGTTGGACCACTTTATATTTTACTAGGGATTTATTGGTGAGTCAAATGATAAACATGACAAATGATCAAGGGAATTTATATAATAATGTGAACAATTTAGTTTTATAGTTTGAAGAAATAATAATTTGACTTTTATTTTTATCGACCGGAAATTTAGCTTAGCAAACATGGTGACATGGCATCATTAGGTTGGAATTACTGTAGCATGTTTACTGGGGTGCTGCAAGCAATTAAAAAGATTGTAATATTTATGACTATGATCATTCATGACATAATCTCATAGAGACATACGTCCGTGATAAGTAGACCGTTAAACTTACTGAGTCTACTACTTATACATCACCCAAACCCGTTATCCAGCATGCATCTCAAGGTATTAAGTTTATGAGAAACAGAGTATTGCAATAAGCAAGATGACATAATGTAGACAACAAGAAGTCAATCAATACGACTAAACCCCGTCGTTTATTCCTTAGTGGCAACAATACAATACATGTCCTGGCCCTTATTGTCACTAGTAAGTGTGCACGTGCAACGCACGTATGATACCATGTTTTTTTGTAAATTTTGCCTTAATCCCTGCACTTTTAGGGGTAGTTTGACCTGAATCCTGTTCATGTAATCACCAAATCGGGAAAGAAACTCACTAATTTCAATTATTAGCATCACATATCACATTTTCCAAGTGGATTGTCAGATTAAAGTCGGGCTCAAGGCACTCTTGGGAAAGTCACTAAGCTCGCTCGAGTAAGTCACGATCCAAAGTGGTGGCAATGTTGAATGAAATCTACAGATCCAGAGCAGAAGGAAGAGAAGAGAGGAGAGCGAAAACCAATAGATGATGAAAGGAAGAGAGGCGACCATTGATATTCAGGAGGCAGGAAAAGGGAAAAGACCATCTCTTGACGTCCGATGCATTTTCCACAAGTGGTGGCTGTAGGTGCATCTAGTGCCACCCCTAGTTGGTTTTGGAGTATTGACGACAAACCTAGATGAGGGACTAACGTGTTTGTGAGAATTGCAGGCAAACACAGGTAGAAGTCCCTCATTGATTCGGGTTTATTACCAGAGATGACCCCTAAAAATGTACGAAGACATTGAAGACAATGGTGGTTTATGAAGATATTCATATTGAAGACAATGACATGAGAAGACTCCCTATGAAGCTTATGGAACTCGAAGACTTAGATCCTTCGTAGTTTTATTTCATTTATGTAGTGTCATAGGAATCACCGTACTGTTAAGTGGGGTCCAAAAGAACCAGTCAGAATGACTGTAGTGATGCCTATTCAAATCCTATGTCTTCGAGCGAAGACTTTGAGAGAAAATCTTGTCCAGAGTCAGACAAGTTAGCTTTACTTGTAGCCCAAGTAAAGTTGCCGTGTGAGTTCAAAATTCGACCGTTGGTACACGTGTCAGTTCCTTAGTGACCCAGGGTCATTTCGGACAGATCAGGTTGGGTTGCCAAGTGGCTATAAATAGTCCACCCCCACAACCATAAACGGTCGGCTGCTCAGATTTCAGTGCACGGCTTTTGTCGTTTGAGAGCAACCCACCTCGAAGCCTTTGAAAGAAAAATTCCCAGTGAGGAGAAAAGCCCTAACCACCCAGAGCCAGAGTAAATTGGGCATCACTTAAGTCTTCGTGTCTGTGCGATTTGAAGACTTATTACACTTGAGGACTGTGCATCCTCCAGACGGTTAGGCGTCGCGTTCTGAGCATCCAAGAGAAATTGTGGATTGCTAGTGAACGAAGTCTGTGAAGGTTTGGGAGTCTACCTTGAAGACTTACCTGAGTGATTGAGCGAGGTCTGTGTGACCTTAGCTCAAGGAGAAAACGGTGAGGACTGGGTGTCTTGGACTAAGTGTCCTTGACTGGGTGTCCGGGACTGTGTGTCCTTTGGTTTAAATACCTAGCCGCTCCAACCAGACGTACAGTTGTCACAGCAACTGGAACTGGTCCAACAAATCATTGTCTTCAACGTGTCACTGGTTTCATCTTCACTTCCCTTCACTTACAGTTATTCATTGTGAAGCCATTGCATGCTTGCTTTATCTTTTGTCTTCACAACATGAATGTATGATCTGTTCGGCTTCATAACTTCTTCCTACCTGATCCTTATTACACTGAAGTTGTTTGTCATTGCGCTTTCACTCTATTGAATACATGACCATGGCTGGCCTAGTGTAATCTAACTTCCGCTGCATAGTAATAGGCATAATCTTCACTGTTTGTCTTCATAACTCTCACGTTTTGAAGACTTTCATAAAAATCGCCTATTCACCCCCCCTCTAGTCGATATAACGCACTTTCAATTGGTATCAGAGCAAGGTGCTCCCTTGTTCTGTGTGATTCGGTTTAACCACCTGGAGTTTTAGCTATGTCGACTGCAGGGATAATCAAAGTCTCCGCTGCTTGTCCCGTCTTCAATGGAACTGAATATCCCTACTGGAAGAATAAGATGCGCATGCATCTTGAAGCCATTGACGTCGACCTATGGTATGTCGTCGAAAACGGCGTTCCCAAGGCTGGAGAAGGTGTCACTGCTGCTGATGTCAAGAAGTTCGTTCAACTGGACTCTACTGCCAAGAATATCATCTGTGGTCATCTGACCAAAGGACAGTATGGCCGTGTGAGTGCCTTGAAGACATCCAAACTGGTCTGGGATTGGCTCTCCAAAGTTAATGAAGGCATATCAACTCAGAGAGATCAAAGAATCAGTGTCCTTTGCAATCTCTTCAACCGCTTCAAACGAAATGACAATTAGAATGTCCAGCACACCTTTGATCGGCTCACTGACATCACAAATGAGCTTCAAGCCCTCGGCGCTATTGAGATCACCAAACATGAAATCGTCAAGACACTGCTGAGATCACTTGATAGTTCGTTTGACATTCTGGCCCTGATGATTCAAGAACGTCCTGATTTCAAGACACTCGATCCGTCTGACATACTTGAGAGGCTCAACACACATGAGTTTCAGCTTTCTGAGAAAAGAGATATCTACGGTCCAAACTATGGGCGAACTCGTGCCTTGAAGGCAAAAGCTGTCTCCTCATCTGAAGAAGAATCTGACTGCAGTTCTGATGATCCTGAAGACATTGGAAGAGAACTTGCAATGCTAGTGAAGAAGTTTCAAAAATTCACCAAGAAGAAAGGCTTCAGAAAATCTTCACGATCAAGCTCAAGGAATGATGAAGTTTCTGCTCATGACTACAAGAAGAAAACATGTCACAAGTGCAAGAAAACTGGGCACTTCATCTCTGAGTGTCCACAGTGGGACAATGAGAATAGAAGGAAGAAGAAGAGCAAGGAATATGATTCTGACGACAAGAAAAAGAAGAAAAACTCAAAGTCTTCTTCCAAGTCTTCATCAAAGTCTTCATCACACAAGAAGAGCTCATCTGACAAGGCGCGTGCGTTTGTAGGCAAGGAGATGGATTCAGAGGAGGAATCCGCATCTGAGGAGGCAGAGGTGGAATCTGAGGAGGAGTCTGATTCTGGCATTGCGAGTCTGGCTACAGCATACGTCGCCAAGTCCATCTTCAACACTGAAGACAATAATTGCATCACTGACACCGACGCAAATGACAAGAACGACTCCACTCCTACCTACTGCTTCATGGCACGCGGTGCCAAGGTAAACACACGCACCACTCGCTATGAAACATCCAGTGACGATGACTCTGAATGTGATTCAAAACCTAGCTACAAAACACTTGCTAAAATTGTAACTGAACAACAGAAAGCTATGGAACACATTCAAAAACTGTTAGACAGAAGCGATGATCTGTTGGGTGCTGAAATGACTCGATCTGAATCCTTAATTGAAGACATAAAAAACCTTCACGTTAAGTATCAGGAACTTGAAGATCGTCATGATACTCTCTCAACAACTCATGAAAAGCTTTCCTATGACTATCTTCAAAGGAAGCAAGAACTTGAGAAATTGAGGGTGGCTCATGAAGATCTTCAAAAGGAAAACGAGTCACTTCGCGCCGAACAGATCAGTCCCGCTCAGGAAGGATTTGAACCACCATGTCTTAAATGCATTGAGCGTAATAATGCTAATTCTGTTGCTGAATGTTCCACTGCTACTACTGTTCCAATATCTTCAACTGTTGATGTGGCAACTAACCCCTCTGCTGAGGATACCACTGCTATTGCTGATGAGAATGCTAGGTTGAAGACATTGCTTGAAACAGGGATGTACAAAAGTCTGAAAGGGCATCAAACATTATGTGATGTCCTTAAGAAGCAGATTCTGAACCGAAACCCTAGGAAAGAGGGTGTTGGGTTCGTGAGGAAAATCAATGCAGATGGCTCTTACTGGAAACCTGAGCAGTACCCCAAAACTACATGGGTTGCTGCAAAGGAACTTTCAGCAGATCCATCCAATTTATCTGGCTTCACTAGTGCTAACCCAATTATCATTGATGAATCCTTTGATGCAAACTATAAACTGTTTAAGAATCAGAATGGTGAAGTGTTTGCCAGGTACATTGGTACTAACTGCAGGAATGGACCGCCTATGAAGAAGATCTGGGTTCCGAAAACATGTCTGGAAAATCTTGCTGTGAATGTCTTCATGACACCTCACTTGAAGAAGACAAACCTCGGTCCAAAGGCTTCATACAGACAGAGGACTCACCTGAGTCACACTAACGCAAATGTTTTGCAGGGAAACCACACTCAGGCATATGAATATGAGAGCGGTTCATCAAACCGTCATGTTCATATGACCAAACATTATTCTGCTTATGCCTATGAGTATTATTGTCCCCCTGCTAGACTGTTTGCTAAGGCTTCAAAGCCTAAATTCTCAGATGCTGCACTTAGACTCATAGCTTCTAAGCCACCCTTGAAGATGTGGGTGGTTAAGAAAGCTTAACTCTCTTTTGCAGGGAAAGGTCTCCAGCACAAAAACAAAATCTTCTGATGCTATTGTTGGGGACCATAAAAATCTTGTGGGGCGCAAGATAAACTGCCCAAATGGCATCATTATGTACTTCGTTCCTGAATCGCATGCTATTCTCCCCATTAGTCCTAATCTGGATCTAAGTTTTCATAACCCACTGGTTCGTCAAATGTTTATGCTTCACAACACTCTTCGTGAAGCCTATCCCCCTAACTGCACTGTAGGGTACGGCACCAGCGACTTCAAAGTCTTCAGAATGGATTATTGACAGCGGGTGTACAAATCACATGACTGGCAGAAGAAGCCTTCTTATGGACTCAACTTTACGTCCATCCGATAAGAGCCACATTACATTCGCTGACACTGGTAAAAGTAAGGTATTGGGTCTAGGTAGAGTTGCAATCTCAAAGGATCAACACATGGATAAAGTCATGCTTGTTGAATCCCTTGGCTTCAACTTAATGTCTGTCTCAATGCTTTGCGATTTGAATATGATTGTAATGTTTGGCAAATATCGCTGCCTGGTGCTAATGGAATCTGACAAATCTCTAGTGTTTGAAGGGTATAGGAAAGGTGATTTGTATGTGGTAGATTTCTCAGCAGGACCACAACTTGCAGCATATCTTCTTGCAAAAGCTTCAGAATGCTGGCTTTGGCATCGAAGGCTTGGGCAT
Source organism: Triticum urartu (assembly GCF_056163025.1). Taxonomy (NCBI): domain Eukaryota; kingdom Viridiplantae; phylum Streptophyta; class Magnoliopsida; order Poales; family Poaceae; genus Triticum; species Triticum urartu. The sequence goes on along the minus strand of NC_141878.1, from coordinate 175,984,825 downwards.
GCTGGCATGAGGAACCTCCACACCCTTGCGAAGAAAAAGCACGTCATAGGCATCGAGAGCGTCAAGTTCAAGAAAGATCACTTATGCGGTGCCTGTGAAGCAGGGAAGATGACAAGGGCAAAACATCCTTCGAAGACAATCATGACCACTACTCAACCCTTCGAACTGCTCCACATGGATCTTTTCGGTCCCACTCACTACTCAACTTTTACTACTTCTGCATGCCTCTATGGCTTCGTAATTGTTGATGATTATTCTAGATATACTTGGGTGCACATAATCCTTTACAAGACTGAAGTGCAAGATGTCTTCAGACGCTTCGCAAATCGAGCTATGAACAATTTTGGCGCCAAGATAAAGCACATCAGAAGTGACAATGGCACTGAATTCAAGAACACTGGCCTTGATACATATCTGGATACCTTGGGCATCACACATGAATTCTCAGCTCCATACACGCCACAGCAGAATGGCATCGTCGAACGCAAGAACAGAACACTCATTGAGATGGCCAGAACAATGCTAGATGAATACAAGACTCCAAGAAAGTTCTGGACTGAAGCCATTGATACTGCATGCCATATAATCAATCGTGTTTATCTTCACAAGCTTCTGAACAAGACATCCTATGAACTCCTAACTGGCAAGAAGCCAAATGTCAGTTATTTCAGAGTATTTGGCGCAAAATGCTGGATCAAGGACCCACACCACACCTCAAAGTTTGCACCAAAAGCACATGAAGGCTTCATGCTTGGATATGGAAAGGATTCGCACTCCTACAGAGTCTTCAATCTCTTCCACTACAAAGTGGTTGAAACAGTGGATGTGCGATTTGATGAAACCAATGGATCACAAAGAGAGCAATTGCGAAATGTGCTAGATGAAGTTCCAGCAAATGAATCAATCAAGCTTATGGGAACTGGAGAAATTGTACCTTCTGAAGCTCATCCTGAAGAAGAACTTATCATCTCAGCACCTGATCCACATGAAGACAATGCTCAGCCTGACGATATACCTTCAAATGACCACATAGATCAGCAAGAGCAAAGTCTTCGCCCCACACACCCTCGTGTTGCAAATGAAGTACAAATTGACAAAATACTAGACAGCATCAATGCACCTGGTCCACTCACTCGTTCAAGGGCAACTCAGCTAACAAACTTCTGTGGGCATTTCGCATTCATCTCAATATCAGAACCCAAGAAAGTTGAAGAAGCCTTCATGGAACCTGAATGGATTCAAGCTATGCAAGAAGAGCTTCAACAGTTTGAGCTGAATAATGTATGGGAACTGGTTAAGCGTCCTGATCCACGGAAGCACAACATAATAGGCACCAAATGGATATACCGCAACAAGTAAGATGAGCATGGTCAAGTTGTCAGAAACAAAGCTCGTCTCGTTGCTCAAGGATATACTCAAGTGGAGGGCATTGACTTCGATGAAACATTCGCTCCTGTGGCTAGGCTTGAAGCCATACGCATACTGCTGGCCTATGCAAATCATCATAACATACTTCTCTATCAGATGGATGTGAAAAGTGCCTTTCTCAATGGCAAGATTGAAGAAGAAGTGTATGTTGCACAACCACCTGGCTTTGAAAATCCAAAACATCCTGATATGGTATACAAGCTCAACAAGGCACTGTATGGCCTCAAACAAGCCCCTAGGGCCTGGTATGATACACTCAAGTACTTTCTGAAAAGCAAAGGCTTCATACCTGGTTCCCTGGATCCCACTCTTTTCACGAAGACATATGATGGTGAACTGTTTGTGTGCCAAATATATGTGGATGACATTATCTTCGGCTGCACCAATCAGAAGTATAGTGAAGAGTTTGGATATATGATGCAAGAGCAATATCAGATGTCCATGATGGGGGAGCTGAAGTTCTTTCTCGGTCTTCAAATACGGCAACAACGCAACGGCATCTTCATATCTCAAGAGAAATATCTTAAAGAGTGCCTGAAGAAGTTCGGTATGCAAGACTGCAAAGGCTTCACAACACCAATGCCAGCCAAGCATCATCTGGGTCCCGACGACAATGGTAAAGAGTTCGATCAAAAGGTATACCGCTCCATGATTGGGTCTTTGCTTTATTTATGTGCATCTAGGCCAGATATCATGCTTAGTGTTTGCATGTGTGCTCGATTTCAAGCGACACCAAAGGAGTCGCATCACTTAGCTGTGAAGCGAATTCTTCGATATTTAGCTCACACCCCAACTCTAGGATTATGGTATCCAAAGGGCTCAGAGTTTGATTTAGTTGGATTTTTGGATGCTGATTATGCTGGTGACAAAGTTGATCGCAAGTCTACATCAGGCACATGTCACTTTCTGGGACGATCACTTGTATGTTGGTCTTCAAAGAAGCAGAACTGTGTATCACTCTCCACTGTTGAATCTGAATACATTGCTGCTGGATCTTGCTGCGCTCAGCTTCTGTGGATGAAGCAAACACTCAAGGATTATGGCATTCATCTGAAGCAAGTGCCACTTTACTGCGACAACGAAAGCGCCATCAAGATTGCCAACAACCCAGTTCAGCACTCAAAGACAAAGCACATTGAAATTCGTCATCACTTTCTCAGAGATCATGTTGTGAAGGAAGACATTGATATCATACACGTCAACACTGAAGAGCAATTGGCAGATATCTTCACAAAGCCCTTGGATGAGAAGAGATTTTGCAAGTTACGGTGTGAGCTAAATATCTTGGAATCCTCAAATGTCCTGTGATCAGGCACACATCCTAACACTTAAGCATATTGATGACTTAGATGTGCAACACACGAAGTAGCGTATATCTTCAAACAATGAAGACATACATTCTAAGTGTGAATACATTAATGTGGAATTTGACTTCGGAGCGCCACGATAATTGTGCGCCGTGTCTGGGTCTAATACTTCCTATACGGTGGGTAACGCTACCACCAAACGTTCCATTTTGAAGTGTTTCTCTCATGCCGTTACCTCTCAATGTCTTCAAAATTGGTTTGGTTTCATTCTCAATATGTCTTCATGATTATCTTCACTGCGTTGATTATATGGATATATATGTACTGATGTTCTGTCCTCTACAGCATTCACTTATAGCTATGTCTTCTTGGTTGAATCTTTTTGAACTAAGTGAATGTGATCGGACCCTAACCTCTCTATGCTTCCTATCCCAAACTCTATCTCTCCAAGTCATATGCATTCTGTTGAAACTGTCAAATGTCTTCACTGCGTCCTTGTCAGCTGAAGACATAGTGACAACCATAAAAGTTCAGTTTTAATGCTCATTCCTCCACATAAGATCCGGAGAAGCAGGAACGACCGCCCGACAATTTAGGCGTGCGTGGGACGTGGAACAAATCCCAATCGTCCTCTAACTGGCCACGCGTGCCTCAAATGCGAACCGCCAGGGGTACCTGCGTAATAGCGCGGTGCCGCCTCTATCCCTATAAATACACGATTCACTGCGGTCATTATCTCCTTCTTCCACCCTCGCACGAACCCTAGCACCACCGCTAGCACTCGACGACGCCGGCGACAAAGCGCTTCAATGCCGCAACCTCTCCGACGCCGTTTTCACGCCGACAGCGGACATCGCTCTCTCCGCCGTCGCCGTAGGTGTCTTCCATCGCCAAGTTAGGGCACGGAGGATCGAACTGCTCGGCCTCAACTCTCACTTTGTCTAGCAGTTCCAAGTGTGGTAAATAAAATCTCTTTTTACTGCCTCTTTTGATCCCATAGCTCAGTCACTTTCTGCCATAAGGAGTTTCTCTTCACATCAGTTAGTTATCTCGCTACATCTCATGACATGCCTAGTATATTCACTTGTGCTTCATAAGGTAGTTAGATTCCTCACTTGTACTGATCTGTGGGTTCGTACAAATCTGGAACCAACTTCTTATCTGTGAGTGAATGTCTTCGCACAATGAGGTCTATGTCTTCTAAACCGATTTATCTTCAAAATCTTCTAAGAATGCATATGACCTCTTCCCCTTCCCTCGCACCTTAATGCTGTCACAGGTACATGTCCGTGGGAGAATCCTTTGGTTCTCATAGTCTGCATTCATTTGCAGAGTACTTGCAACATCACATCAACTCTCCTGAAGCCAGTTCTTGCAAAAGGAAGCCTTTGAAGCCTTTGAACATCTTGAAGCCTTCCAAGTTATTCATGGCTTCAGAAACAGCAGCAAGGAAGGGAGGCAGACAGCGACGTGGTGAAACGTCCAAAGATCTGCCTGATGAATTGGCAGAAATGTACAAAACTGATCCTGAAGAAAGCTATGGTCAGCGCAAGACACGAATCCAATGGATTCGAAGATATTGGGCAGAGCAATGGTTCCACTACCGCTTCGTCACTCAGGAATATGCGGAGAAGTGCGCCATCAAGAGACCGTGGGGAGACGTACTATACAAAAATCTCGTACCCAGGTCCAGAGTCGAAGCCATTGCTCAAGGCTTCTATCCATGCATGGTGAGAGGACCACAGCCAGCTGAGGCACATCCGTCATCACTTCTCTGGTGCCGCGATGATAATCTCTTCAAGCGCAACTTTCAGTTTGCACAACAGTCAGTGAAGATAAACAAGAAGAAATTTGGGCTTGACTTCAACCCTGGTCCCTCCTCACCAAGGGCAGATGGCACACGCAACGCCGATCCCAATATCATCGGGCCGTATGCCAATCTTGCAGGCCTCATCACTCGCATCCTAGTCTAAGGGACTGGTGTGAATGACCCTCCAGCAGATACTGAGTCAGATGACGCCCCTGCTGCGCCGAAGCCGAAGCAGAAGAAGCCAAAAGCTTCAAAGCCAGCAGCTTCTCCCAAGATCGCAAGAGTGAAGCCTTTAGCAACTGCACCTCCTGAAGCCAGTGAGCAGCTCATCAAGAGCAAGGAGGAGGCTGAAATCTTCAACAATCTGCCTCTGTTTGATGTCGCCATCATCCACAACTTCATCGATGAATGGTTTGACACACCAGACATAAGCTTCAATGATCTGCAGCTACCAATAGGCCTCAGCGTTGCCTTTCATGGTGCAATTGCTTCAGAACTTGCAATAGCCCAGCGAATTGTAGAACTGAAGCAGAAAATTGATCATGAAAAGGCTCAGTTCAAGAAGCACGTGGCCAAGCTCAGTGTGCAAGAAGTGAGAAACTTCAAGATCATGTTGCACGAGCTGAAAGAGAACTTTCTGAAGACGCGTGCCGAAGCTCAAGGCTCGCGAGAACGCATGAAGACTTTGGCTGATCGCTGCGTGCAAGCCTACAATGAGGCAGAAAAGCGCAAGGCACTTGGGCGTCCTGGCATTGACCCCAGGATGGCCGCGAAGAAGAAAAAGAAGGCGGCTGTGCCCGAACCTGAAGCGCCAAGGTCAGAAACTGCTCCGACTGTCTTCCCCGCTGCAACGACTGGCTCGAAGCCAAAGAATAGATCAACCGCTTCACAGCACAAGAAGACACGGACTGCAGAGGCTGAAGCTAAGAAGAAAAAACACTCTGAAGCCTCTCCTTCTGAACCCATCATTAAGAAGCGCAAGACCAAGAAATCTCGGGCTGCTCCCACAGAGCCCCTGATAGTTGAACCCCTCTGCATCCGCTATCCTGACACAGATCGTCAGTTGACTGTGCATGAACCCAACACTGACGACATTCCAGCAGACGAACCCTACGCTGCTGAAGACATTGGTCTCCAAGACAATGTGCAAGGTGATGCAGCCCTTCCTCAGCTTGAGACAAGCGAACTGATCAGTATTGGTCGTCCATTGACGCCAATCACACAAGATGCATCGTGGGCAGATCGCCCACAGGAGGAAGATGAGCCACAGCCCACTGCAACTCCACAAGCGTCGCCCAAATTCCGTAGGCTTCGCAAAGGGCCAAGGGCTCAGGCTGCTGACGACATTCCGGCTACATCAGACGAAGAGCATGCAGAGACACCACAAGCTCCAACTCCCCCACACCAACAAGAAGCAGTTCTCCAGGAGAACGTGCCTGAGTCTGTAAATGTTGAGGCTGCCACAAACAACGCCGAAGCAAATGTGGAGCCCAACCCAACAATAGCTTCAGAAGACAATGAAGCTACTGCTCCTGAACATTCTGTGCCTGAGTCTGCTGCAGGACCACAATTCAACTATCATATTGCATACAGACCCCAGGACCAGAAGCAGATCCCACGACTGCCAAGGTTCCCAGGTCCTGCATCAGCTCCTGGTTCCTTCAACATCAACGGCTTCAGGGCAGATAACACATTTTTCGACCGCTCCAAGAACCCTTATTCAAGGGAACGGATTGTATCAGATAGGTTCTGGAGCCATCAACAGCGCAGCTATTATTCATGCATCCTTTACAACCAAGGCCGCATCTTTCCTCACAAGCGCCTTGAGGTTGAAGCTGTTGCTGGTCTGCCTGGTCTGGAAGAAGCACTGGATTGCTTCAAGCAAGTGGGTTTGCTGCCATTTATCACTGATGAAGAGCACTGGAACGAAGAGCTTCTGCTCCAGTTCTATGCCACTTTGCATATCAAAGGCTATAACAGAGATCCGAAGACATGGATTCTGGAGTGGATGACAGGCAATATCCATCATGAAGCCAATGCTTTCGACCTAATTGAGCTTACCGGCCTTCCCACTCCTGGCGAATTCTTTGAAGAAGGGTGCCAACTCCATGCTGAAGCAATTGAGAGCATATTTCAGCGTCCTGAGCCAGATATGAGTCAGATGCTCTCAATGATGAAGCCACTGCCTCCTAATGCACCCTATCCAACTAGGTTCTTCGTTGAAGACTTAGAGTACTTGCCCAGAACAATATATCATATCATAAGGCGGACTCTATGGCCTGTAAAGGGACACTCTCGATATGCGACAATTGATGGTGCAATGAAGACTCTCATCTTCTGCATTCTACATGGCAAATGCTTCAATGCACAGGATCTCTTCATCCGTCACTTTGCAGCGTCTGCCTCAGAACTGTTTGGATTGAAGTTCTATGCTCCTTGGGTTATGAGGCTGATCAAGCTTCACTCTGCAATCTCCTATCAACCCTTAGCCCGAAACCATAGGATATTTTTGCCAGATGTGGACACATCTGCTGAAGCAATATATCCAGAGCCTGGCAAGCAACCATTAAGTCTTCAAAATGCAGAACACCAGAGCTTCACTCAAAATATTGAAGGTGTTGAAGCTCTCTCCCGAGTGTATCCAATGGCTGGCACCACACGTGCTCCTGCATCAACTGAAGCCACTGACAGCACAGCTGCCACGAGACCCAAGAAGCGCACTCGAGCACTCAATGACCGAGAGCTTCTTGTGGCTCTTCACCAAAAACAAGATAGGCATCATGACTAGCTCAAACGGCAGATGAGAAGCATCATGCAAGACGTCAATTGCATCAGAAATCTGGCAACCAAGAATGCGTTTGTCGCACACGAGACCTGTCGCCGCACTTGGAAAGGCCTCACCATGATGAGCAATGAAGCTGAACTGCAAGAGGATGGCTTCAGAGAGAGATTCCAATTTGACTCCACGCCTCCAAGAAGAGCGGTGATGCGAAGCACACCATCACTTGAAGAGTCAGAATTCTCTTCTTCTGCTGCCACCGTGTCTGCCCGGATTATTGAAGAAGACGACGATGCGACATCATCTCCACCTGCTTCGACACACGTCGAATCTGCACCAAGCTCATCTGCACCGCCACCAAACAACTCCACCGACCCTGCTGCGCCTGGGAACGCGTAGAAAACTCTATGTCTTCAAACCTTTTTGGTCATCACTGACAAAAGGGGGAGAAGCATGATGTTTATAGTCTTCAAGTGGGTCACTTCGGGCGGGTGCCACTATATTTTGCTACATTTTGCTTCGTGCTTACAACTCCCGTTTTTGCTACATTTGCTTCTTTGAGTTGTAACACTTAGCCTTGATGGCCGTCTGCTACCTGCTTGTCACTCCGTTATGCGAAGATAAATTCCGCATGTGCGACGATAAATTCCGCACTCATCTCTTACTACAGACGTCCATTTTCAATTATGCATGTCATTATCTTCATATACTTTCACATGCATAGTGGATTGTCATCATAAGTTGAAGTGGATCTCCACAAGTACAACCTGCCATGTGCATTTGCATTCAAAAGGCAAATTACTTATATGCACATCTTCAGGGGGAGCCCTTGCAACTTATGAAGACAAATTCCTTTACTATTTCACAAATTATGTTCCCCGTTGAAAACTTCAACTAGTTTGTCATCAATCACCAAAAAGGGGGAGATTGTAAGTGCATCTAGTGCCACCCCTAGTTGGTTTTGGAGTATTGACGACAAACCTAGTTGAGGGACTAACGTGTTTGTGAGAATTGCAGGCAAACACAGGTAGAAGTCCCTCATTGATTCGGGTTTATTACCAGAGATGACCCCTAAAAATGTACGAAGACATTGAAGACAATGGTGGTTTATGAAGATATTCATATTGAAGACAATGACATGAGAAGACTCCCTATGAAGCTTATGGAACTCGAAGACTTAGATCCTTCGTAGTTTTATTTCATTTATGTAGTGTCATAGGAATCACCGTACTGTTAAGTGGGGTCCAAAAGAACCAGTCAGAATGACTGTAGTGATGCCTAATTCAAATCCTATGTCTTCGAGCGAAGACTTTGAGAGAAAATCTTGTCCAGAGTCAGACAAGTCAGCTTTACTTGTAGCCCAAGTAAAGTTGCCGTGTGAGTTCAAAATTCGACCGTTGGTACACGTGTCAGTTCCTTAGTGACCCAGGGTCATTTCGGACAGATCAGGTCGGGTTGCCAAGTGGCTATAAATAGTCCACCCCCACAACCATAAACGGTCGGCTGCTCAGATTTCAGTGCACGGCTTTTGTCGTTTGAGAGCAACCCACCTCGAAGCCTTTGAAAGAAAAATTCCCAGTGAGGAGAAAAGCCCTAACCACCCAGAGCCAGAGTAAATTGGGCATCACTTAAGTCTTCGTGTCTGTGTGATTTGAAGACTTATTACACTTGAGGACTGTGCATCCTCCAGACGGTTAGGCGTCGCATTCTGAGCATCCAAGAGAAATTGTGGATTGCCAGTGAACGAAGTCTGTGAAGGTTTGGGAGTCTACCTTGAAGACTTACCTGAGTGATTGAGCGAGGTCTGTGTGACCTTAGCTCAAGGAGAAAACGGTGAGGACTGGGTGTCTTGGACTAAGTGTCCTTGACTGGGTGTCCGGGACTGTGTGTCCTTTGGTTTAAATACCTAGCCGCTCCAACCAGACGTACAGTTGTCACAGCAACTGGAACTGGTCCAACAAATCATTGTCTTCAACGTGTCACTGGTTTCATCTTCACTTCCCTTCACTTACAGTTATTCATTGTGAAGCCATTGCATGCTTGCTTTATCTTTTGTCTTCACAACATGAATGTATGATCTGTTCGGCTTCATAACTCCTTCCTACCTGATCCTTATTACACTGAAGCTGTTTGTCATTGCGCTTTCACTCTATTGAATACATGACCATGGCTGGCCTAGTGTAATCTAACTTCCGCTGCATAGTAATAGGCATAATCTTCACTGTTTGTCTTCATAACTCTCACGTTTTGAAGACTTTCATAAAAATCGCCTATTCACCCCCCCTCTAGTCGATATAACGCACTTTCAGTGGCCGATGATGGATTTGATGCAAGAGCGGCATTAGTAGATGGAGTATAAGCATTCCACGCTTAGGGCACCATGCCAGTACGTCAGCTTTCTCACAATGAGGCTAAAGTTATGGAGCGTGTCATGGTGTTAACGTTCCCTTTGTTGTGCCGGCACGAGATGGGCATTGCTGGACGAGCTAGTAAGTGAAGTTTGTGATACCATTTTACTTACGGGATCCTGATGTCCCATGTCAACATGTCTGATCTGCTTGCTACTTTCTCCTAGGATAGATCAAAGCTGATAGTTTGACAAATTAAATACGTTACTCAATATCTCTGATCTGCTTACTATTTTTTCCTAGGATTAGCTGATTGCAAATCTCACATGTTACCATTTACATTTACATATGCAACAGAAACAAATAGATTCACAACGCCGGTACTCATATATGTAATAAGATATCGATGGGCATTCGAATTCTGCAAAGGATACTTGTACATTTGGCATTATGTTGTAATTTAGCAGTGATCATATATAAAATCTGGTTAGCAGAGACCATACTGCAACCCCAAAAGGGAAAGATTACATAATGGTGTGGGAAAAAAGTTTGTATAGAATAGTAATACAAAATACAATGCTTGTTCTCCTTTATCGTTGACCAGTTCTTGACCAACATAAATCCAATTGCACAAGCTTCAACAGGGGAAACTAATGTTAATCTCGATATATTTGATACCATGTATACACTTCAAAGGTTAATTACCGCGTCTAAAAAAAGTGGCCAGCAGCACAGGTACATAAATTTTCTAGTGATAACAAAGTACATGACCTCACGTACCACAGTCAAAATTGCCTACACACTCTACTGATGCTATAAATCATCATTCTTTGTGTTTACAAAGGACAAAAATAATTGGCTATATGATATTTTCTAATTGAAAAATATATAAATTATGTTACAAACAATAATCTTTTACTGCAAGAAAATAATAGTTGCATTACTTTTTAGCAACACTTTGCATGCCAAATTAATGACATCAGTACATGCCTTGCAAACAAAATTCGAGGATTATTTCCTCGGTACTACACTACTATCTCCCTTATGGCGATTCAACAGTTTAGAACAAAGTTAATCAGCATATTGTCCGTCAGAGTTTGCTCACATGCCGATAAAAATGTTTTATACAGGAGCATATTGAGCAGGAAATATAATACCTGCAGAGAGCTTCAGTTTTACAACATTTTAGCAAATTTAATTAGGAAGTTGACATTTTTTCAGTTTAGTGATAACAGTAAGTGTGGCTTGACATGAACATCAAGCAGTGCAAGTTATATGGATCTTGTCAGCTTCAAACTGTACTGAACCTCTATACGGATAAGAAACAACTTTTGAAACAAAGGGCCCAATGTACTACCCCCTATGTTCCTTAATATAAGTCTTTTCAGAGATTTCAATATGAACTACATACGAAGCGAAATGAGTGAATTTAGCGAGTATATTTGTATCTAGTGACTATTGATATCCGTATGTAGTCCATACTCATATTTAGAAACAGAGGGACTATATTTGTATCTAGTGACTATTGACAAACTAATTTCTAAATTGTTTTCATTTAAAGCTAGAATGAGCTTATCACCATTGCTCTATTGTGTTCCAAACTGAGATTGACCTCAACACACACAACAGCACAAACGTCCATGCTCAGCCTACACCATTAGAATTTCTCAAAAAGGAAATGTGACACTCTGGAAGAAAATATACATAACCAGACAAGCATAAACTACAACACAATCTAGCATATCGACATCATCTGCCCTAGAAGCATTTAAAAGCAAGTAAAATTAAATTTGGGTGCAGAATCTGATTACCTGAGGTACTCTACAAGCCCATACTTGGTTCGGCAAATCTTCTATACTTTCTTTGCCATGTTGACCATGCCAACCATGCAACTCTAAATTCCAACGACAACAACAATCCAAGATTTGTCCTCGAATAGTTTCAGTCGTTACTACAGAAATGTCAGATGATGGGGCTTGAGTTTTCTACTGATTATATACAACATAAAGCAAAACAAAGAAAGCCACCCAAAAATAGCTATAGAACAAAATTGCACAGAAAAAGCCCGAATCTGATTCAAGAAAGATGTAGTAGTATTGTAAAATAAATTAGCATCCAATATAACCTGAGATAGCAGATTGACTTAGTGGCATCTCACCAAGTACCTGTAGGGTGAGGACTATCATTAATCACACAGTTCATTATGAAAGCCTGCTCCCCACATTGACAAAAGGAGGCCCAATTGTCGTGCATATGGGAGAACATATTGAAGCAAAATTGGAAGATATGGCTGCACGCTTCAGTAGAAATATATATGAACTTACCGTTATGCAGAAAATGTGGAACGTAGCATTACATGAGGTATTTTAATGGAGAAAAACAGGTACCCATGCGGCAAATCTAATCGAGACAATACTTAAATTTCTGTCATAATATAATTATGTACACGAATTCAAGGCAATTAGGTTAGAAGCAAAGTCAGAAATTTGCTACTGTGAGCTAGATTGCAGGCAAGAGTTATGGCTTTATGGGATGCATGAAATCTACAAGTTAATTGGAATAGTCTCACTTGCAACGTCAGTATATCACATATTCACATACACGATGCCATATTACAAAGCGTGCAAGCAGTTACCTACAGGTCCAGAGGAACTGTGCGAGGGGGAGGAGGCGTTGCTGACCTGTGCATCTTCCAATTGCTGCATCTTTTGTAGCAGCCGCAGTCCCCTAGTCCAGGAGCCAGACGGCGAATCGATGCCTCCCGTCGCCCTCCAGCGCCCAAACATGAAGGACGTAGGTGTCCACGTCACCCCGCTTGACACCGAGGGATTTCTTCTAGAAAGAGCGGCGTCGGCCTCCAGAAAGAGCGGCATCGGCCTCGGCAATGAGCGCATCCACGCGCAGCTCCAGAACGTGTACTTCACAGCCGCCTCCTCGTCCCGATCCTGTCAGATCCCATCCCCACACTAACACCTCGCAGGGGAAGAATGCAGCGAGCCAGTGAGGAACAGATTCCACTCGCTGAAGGCGGCCACCAGAGGAGACGCGTGGGGAGCGGGGAAGAGGCGAGCGGGAAGGCCAGATAGGTGGAAGGGGAAGGTGGAAGGAGGACCGGTGCTACGCGTGGGAGCGACGACAACGTTTTCTTGGAGGGCGAACGGATATGGGAGAGATTACGGAATATACAGGCGAGATTAGCGGAGCGGTGGCTGTGTAGGGGCCTGATCCAGATCGGGCGTGGGAAATTTCGTCCGCTCGGTGAAGCATGGTCAGCCAACAGTAATTGCTACATGCAATTGTGACCCCCGGTCAGATGTATTTAGGTCATTAGATCTCATTAGGTGGGACAATCTGGCAGCACAAATTAGCCTGGACACACATAATGGGGTGGCCTTAAAAAAGAAAACGTTTGATTGTTTAATAGTAGTATAGACTGGGTTAGAGCACCACAAGATTGAACCCACTACAAAGCACCTCTTACACTGAAGATAAATCGATTGAACTTGGCCAAAAAAGATAGATAGATCAAAGAGAAATACAAATCTATTTAATTATGTAGCATGAAAACTAAAATAGATTCAATTGATTTTAATGAACAATCTAATCACAAAGTGACAATTCATCATGTCCCAACAAAACACCACTGTTTACATTAAATTGATCTTGATCAAGAACGAGAACATGGTATTGAAGATCCAAAAGAGAGACAGAACCATCTAGCTACTACTATGGACCCATAGGTCCTAAAGTAACTAGTAATACATGGTCATGGAGGCAACAAGGTCGATGAAGAGGCCTTCGGCAATGGCTTCCCCCTCTAGTGGGATTTTGCACTAGGGCTCCAGATGAGATCTCTTTGGAGCAGAGGCTTGCGGCAGCGATAAAATTTTTGGATGCACGACAGATGGTTTCTATTTATAGGGAATTATGGCGGTGCAATTAGACTAAGGCGGTAACTGAGGGGCCCACAAACTCAAGGGGCGCGACCAACCCCTGGCCGCGCCACCTGTCCTTATGGGCCCCTCAAGGCTCGTCTTGATCTCTACCGAAGCTTCATGCGTTTCTTGTCACCCAAAAAAGTCTTGTTAAATAGACAATTTATTTTGACCTCCGCTTGTGAAACCAAAAACAAGCAGAAAATAGGAACTGACACTGGACACTAAATTAGTAGCTTAGTCCTATAAAAATATTAGAATAATAATATAATAGCATGAAACAATCAAAAATTATAGATACGTTTGGGACGTATCACGTCCCGGGAGTTGAGCATTGGAGGTGTGACCTACACTCGTCAAGGCGCACGATGAGGCAGCGTCGCAGGGGCGGAGTGGAGTTGGCTCAGCCGTTGGGTCCTCTTGTAGCAGCGCCGCTGTTGATGTCGGACTCCAACAGGTGGAGGAGATCAAGATCAACCACGTGTGGATGCGTCGCGTGAGATGCATAATTTTTTGATGGTTATATCGACCGTCCATTGATCGAGTGGACAATTTTTTTTCTCTTGGACCATGCTCGGTTAGATAAATGTCCTGACAGAGGTGACTAAGTTAACCAGAATGTTTTGTTTTTTCTCATGGAGCAACAACCTCTTAGGACAGTAGATCTAATGGTCAGAAACATCCAAAATAAAAAAATGGACGGCCATAAATGCTAAGCGCGTGAGATGGCTCAGATTAGGTCGGCTTCATTAACCAAAAGTAGATGTCTACAGTGCTCAAGGGCCCCATGGACAAAATTTCATAGATTTGTAGAGGCTATTTTGCAAAGAATCTGATAAGCTAGCACTTTGCCTCGTTGGCGTCCATTTGTCAGCACAGAAGCAATTTGTATCTCAAGCCCATATCCATGCCAAGTTATTGTACCTCTGTTCTAGGTTTTATAAGCTTTTGTATGAAAGTGAACCCACCCGCCAAGTTCTTGTACCAGAAGCATAATTATACCTCTTAAAAGAAAAGATCCCTTGCGAATCAACATGTAGTTGGATGGTTATGAGGACAGTAGTATCACATCCACCAGAGTTCAAGTCTTAGACTTGACATTGATGCTTGCATTCTACTGGACTTATTTCAGACATTCTAGCGATATACGTTCAGTGAGAGGAGACGTTCCCGTCGATTAGAAAGACTTTTATGGCGAATTCGTTAAGGGAAACGTTTGTGGCCGGTGCGCCGGCCGAAGATTGGGCCGGTCGCATGCGGCATGTACATGGAAGAGATCGAACACTCCCTGCTCCTCTCACCAGGATGTGTCTCGCGGGACCCACACACCTTTCCCCCTTCCCTTCTTATCCATTCATGCACTCAACTATCATCTTCCTTCTCTATTTCTCTCCCTTCCCAATCTCACATCTCCTCTCTGTCTCTCTTCCCCCGCAGTAGCCATGGCCTTGCCCGCTCCACCGGCTATGAGTTTGCTGTCGCGGAACAACTCCGAGCCCGCTGCTGCGAGCACCTCCAAAGCCACCAAAAAAACACGAGCTCACGTTGGGCATGGCCTTATTTTGCAACTCCGACGACCCTCCTCCCCTCCCCCGCGCAGCAGCCATGGCAGTGGGAGACCTGCCCGACTTTTTATGCCAACTGGTTGCATCTTTTTTAAATCACTCCGTTCAAGCTTTTTCTTCAAAAAGTCTATTTCTTTTGCATCTTTTTTCTGAAATCACTGGTTCCGGCCTTTGAAATCGCTGGTTGTAGCATTTTGTTCAGGAATGCTACTACCGGAGTTCGTCCTGCCGGACCAGCGACGTTTTTTTTACAACCGTAGCCTGTTTTTACTGCCACCGGTGACTTTTTTTGCTACATACATGTACAACGGTGCTGGTCGACGGCGGCGATGCCTTTTCGTTGCTACAACCGTTTTGGAATTTGCTGGAACCGACACCCAAATTTGCTACCATCGCCTTTTTGGGTTTGCTGTAAGGAACCCCCCAAAAGCTTCCACCGGATTTGGTTTTTGCCGGAATCCTCTCCAAAAAATGCTACCACCGCCTTTTTTGGCTGTCAGCCATGCCGTCGTCTGCCATTTGGTGCTGCAACTGGCAGTGGTGCAATCGCCGTCCATGGTTTCACGAGCTACAACCAAGGGTCTGCGAGAATTTTTGTTACAACCATCCTTGATGTTTGCTGCTGCGACGACAAATGGAGGCATTTGCGACCAGCAAGGCGTCTTCTTCCATGGCGACGGTGAGCCCGGGGTGGCCGGCAAGCGCGCGGCAGCCATGTTCCCTCTGTGATTTGTCGTACGGAAGGGATATGCTAGGGAGGAAAGATGCGTTGAGTCAGATCCAACGATACCTGGAGATCGCATCGGATGGATGGGGGCCAACCGGCGCCTAGCAGTTGCCATTCATTAATCTCAATATAATATGTTATGCCTCAGTCTCTCAGAAGTACTCATCGTTTTTACGTTCATAAGATGAGTGTACATGCATATGTACTATCAGATTTGCGTTGTACTGCGTTAAAAAAAAAAGATCCCTTTTCCCCAAGCTCCAATCTGACCCAGCGGCGAACGCGGCTCTAGACCCAGAGTAGTCTACCACCGCCGTGCCGTACAGTTTCCGCCGTGCCGCATCCTACGACACCGCCGACGCCTCACCAGCCACCCCCAACACTCCGCCTCTCACGCGCGTCACCGCCGTCGCCGTCCCCGTTCCACCTCATCGCCCCCCCTGCCCCCCCCCCCCCCCCCCCCCACCCCGTCCGCGATCTTGGACGGCATTGGTTCCTGAGGTAAACCCAAACTAACCTCCACAAATTTTGGGTGTTTGCGCTGGTGCACGCCCCGGCGCACCATTAGATCCACACCTGTCTGCGATGAACCCTAGCTTGCTTGGATTGTTCTGAGATACTTGTATTGTACGAGTTGTCTTTGCTGTGAGCAATCTGATGCAAACCTTACTTTCTGGAGCGGGCACTCCGATCCATCCCGTCCCCATCGTATTTCGTCGCTGCGTTGACCACGGGTAGCAATTCCTTTCGAAATTGGAAGAAACTAGGATATTCGACTGATCCCGCGTGCCCCACGTTAGGTCCGCCGCTGGAATTTGGGATGGGATCAGGTAGAACGTAGTTTACGGCGGCTGCCCTGCTATTGGAGGTTAAAGGGAAGTATAGACTAGTGTGGTTATCTTTCTGGAAAGAAGTTTTAGAGTAGCGTGTAGTAGATCCGAGAGTAACTGGATTGGTGGATGGAAGTGGAACACTGGGTAAGCCTTGAGGATCATGTTACTTTTGTAGTTCACCAGAACAAGTAATTAAGGGAACTGGTAAAATCACCAATATGTACCATAACACACTGTTTGTAAAGACAATTTGCAGTTTCTTGGATTTAGGACCGTGCACTCAATTGCCATGGTGGCTTTGTTTGCTTTAAAATTTATTTATCCAGCTAATGGAAGCTTGATGTGCCAGAACCATGAGTTGGTTGAGGTGTTTTGGGTTTCAGCTCTGGCCTACCCCAACTTGTTTGGACTAAAGACTTTGTTGTTGTTGCAAAGATTATGGAATGACCACAGATCAGTGAAATGATAACCTGATGCGTTTTTCTTTGACCAAGAAAAGTCTTAACGGACAATACTTCCTGTTAGGCCGTCATATTACTGCGGAATGTTAGTTGTTAAACTAAGGCAACAGGCTCCACCAGCCAAAATGAGATGTGCTGATGTGGATCACCTGTCTTTCCTTTTATCTCCGTCAAAGTAGTTTTATGACACATTGTCGTTAGCATCACCACTTCATCTTGGAAGGATGGGTGTTATGTCATGAAATTCATTGAGCTATGATTCGTTTCTGCTGTTCTTTCCTTCTCTTGACTTGGGAGTTGGGATCATAATGAACATAGTATTACTTTTGAATTTTGATTACTGTTTGTTGATCATCAATTGGATTGAGACCATCTTATGATTCTTGACTTCAACTTATCGCAAAATACTTTCGAGCACAGTTTTCTTTTGTTATACTGTTCTGAATACATTGTTTTCTGACTGCTCAGTTATTATCATGGCAGCAATGAATAGTGATCTGGGTGGCTTAGGTCCTAGGCCTGCAAATGCACCACCAAATCCTTTTGAAAGTGCCATGTATGGTGCTGGACCTGGACTTATCCGTACTGGACTTGGAGCATATGGAGAGAAATTTCTTGGTTCGAGTTCTGAGTTCATGCAGAGCAATGTATGTCTTCAACTTTATTCAACTCTCTTTTGTGGATAATATTTTTGAAACCTGCCAAGCTAACCTCACTTGATTGTGTCAGATTACTCAATATTTGTCCGACCCTCAATACTATTTTCAAGTCAACAGCCAGTATGTGAGGAACAAACTGAAGGTCGTCTTGTTCCCTTTCTTTCACAGGGTGAGCTCTGTTTCACTCTCCTTTTTTCCTTGCAAGATTTGCATGCTGTGAAGTCTCATAACATGCATGTTGCTTTATTGTCTTCCTTAAGGGTCATTGGACGAGAATAACTGAACCTGTAGGAGGAAGGCTATCCTACAAACCTCCAATTCAGGATATCAATGCCCCAGACCTGTACATCCCTTTGATGGCATTTGGCACCTACATTGTCATTGCTGGATACGCATTGGGAGTTCTGGGAAGGTAAATACAGCGTGTAGCACTCTGTATCTTCTATCTGGAGAACCACTGCACACTTTACATGACTGAATCATCTAAATGTGATTTGTTCGGTGATACAGGTTTACCCCTGAGGCACTGACCCTACAGTTCACAAGAGGTCTAGTTGGCTGGTTTCTGCAAGTCGTCCTCATCAAAGGTTTGCTGTACTCCCTGGGCAGTGGTGAAGCGCCATTGCTAGACATTGTGGCGTATGCTGGGTATGGATTTGCTGGCACATCTCTTGCGATGCTGGCCCGCATCTTCTGGAGCTACTTATACTACTTCATCATGCCATGGTTCTGTCTCTGCACTGGCGTGTTCCTCGTGAAGACCATGAAGAGGGTTCTTCTGGGTGGACCAAGGAGTTACGAGCGGCATCCGAGTCGAAACCACTACTTTCTGCTCTTCCTGGCGGTTGTTCAGTTCCCGATGCTGTTTTGGCTCGGCAACATCAGTGGTTGATCTTCCCGTCTTATCGTTGAGCTTGGTAACGTGAATCGAACTTTAGGAGAATGCTGTGCAGGATACACTCGTGGTTAACTTCTCCTGGTGAACTTGGTAATAGCTCACCTAATTGCTTAAGACTCTTGTGAAGCTAGTAGAGATGTCTGGATAAACAGATGAAAGCGCATGTAACTACTGTTTCCGTTTTCTGCTGGAGGTGAGTGAACTATGGTCACTTGGGATAGGATGGAGATGAATTGCTACGCGTGTGCATTTTGGTTCCTACCGTACCGCCTCGGATTAGTTTTTTTGTTTTTTTGGTCCCTCTTGTATTCCTGGAACTGTTTCACTTGAATGATGAAGATTA
Organism: Triticum urartu; assembly: GCF_056163025.1. Classification (NCBI taxonomy): domain Eukaryota; kingdom Viridiplantae; phylum Streptophyta; class Magnoliopsida; order Poales; family Poaceae; genus Triticum; species Triticum urartu. Next base: position 175,965,732 of record NC_141878.1, on the reverse strand, counting down.
CGTTCCTGTCTCCAGTCTACTGAAGACGCCGCTATCTCCGATTATGTTCTTGTATTTTTTTTTGGGGGGGGGGGGGGGGGGGGGGGAGGGGGTTGTTGTTTTTGCCTGGTTTTTTTGGGGGTGTATTTGGTTTATTTATTTTCTTGAGTTTTCTTGGAAGCACATGTGTTCATTCGGAAGCACAGTTTGTGCTTGGCATTGTAAACATGAGGTTTTTTTTTTAGGGTCGCATTGTAAACATGAGTTAGTACTAGGTGGAAGCGCAGGTTAGTTCATGTTTGAAGCACGGCGTGATTCACCCCTCGCGGGAGCACAAGTTAGTTCATCTGGAAGCATAAGTTACTACAGCTCAAGAGCATTAGTTAGTTCATTTTGGGAGCACATATGTGCTTCACGCGGGAGCAGAGTTAGCACAGTTTATGAGCCCGAGTTTGATCACTTTGAGAACACAATTTTCACTGAGAAAAATATTTGTCGAAACCTATCAACATGGGATGTAGTTTTTGAAAATCTTGACGTGAAAAATGCAACGGTGAAAACAGTTTGTAATTCGTATGTATGGTTCATGAAATATTTTATTTTCAAAAGGCGAATCTAGGGGGGGCGAACAGCCACGCGCGATGAGAAGACCCCCCAAAACTAAGCGATTTCGTTTTTCTATTGCACTTGAGCCTGCCGATCGATGACAGTTGTGTTCAACTTCTACGTCGATGCAGACTAAAATGGGTGGCAGATTTTCTCAATGTTGATGGCTCTTGGAATATGTTGCTTCTCACACAACATTTCCTTCCAGCAGATGTCTCTGAGATTCTAAAAATCAAGGCCTCTCGTAGATTCGAAGCAGACTCTCTTGCCTGGCAGCCCGACAAGCAAGGGAGATTCTCAGTGCGGTCGGCATACAATATGGCCCGCGATCTGATCATGGCACAACAAGGAGTTGGAGAATCAAGCACGAGAACAGATGGGTCTAGACCTGCATGGAAGCTGCTATGGAAAAGTGGGGCTCCACCTAAGGTCTGTGGCTTTGCTTGGAAAGCTGCTTGAGAGGCACTGGCTACTCGTGCAAATAAGAAGCGCCGACACATGGAATTGGATGGAACCTGCACAATATGTGGGCAAGAGGATGAAACAGTTCATCATGCTCTAATCAGATGCCCTCACGCCCGGGACCTATGGGATATAATGCATACGGTCTGGGATTTGCCGCCGGCTGAAGCTCTCCGAAACGAAGAGCCGGACTGGTTGCTAATGCTACGGTTCAACAAATGCTTGTTGATGAAGAGCTTTTTTTGTTACAACAGTCCCATGAGACATGGCTGTTAAAAGGGGATCAAAACACTTCATTTTTTCGTAGGATTGCCAATGGAAGGAAAAGAAAAAACACAATTCACTCTTTCTCCAGTGGAGAGGAGATGATCGAGGGTACTGAAAACTTATTAAAACATGCTACAGATTACTATAAGGAGCTCTTTGGGGCAGCTCCGGGTAATCTTTTCCATCTTAATCCTAATTCTTGGGGAGAGGATGAAAAACTTACTGATTCAGACAATGATTTCCTTACTCGTCCTTTTAGTGAGGAAGAAGTTAAAGCGGCCCTCTTCTCTATGGATAGCAATCGTGCTCCAGGCCCGGATAACATACCAGCAGAATTCTATAGATTCTGTTGGGAGATTGTTAAGTATGATATCATGAACCTATTCGTGGCCTTCCATGAAGGCACCTTGGATGTAGAGAGGCTAAACTACGGTATCATCACTCTCATTCCCAAAATTAGTGGAGCGAAGAAGATACAAGAATTCCGCCCTATCTGTCTCCTCTGTTGCCCTTACAAGCTGATTACCAAAGTTTTAGATAATAGGGCGGCAGTGTTTGCTGATAAACTCATTAGCCGCCATCAAAATGCGTTTATCAAAAAATGAAATATAATGGATGGGATGCTGACTTTGCATGAGGTCCTCCACCACACTCATGTAAAAAAAAGAACCGGGGTTGTGCTTAAACTCGATTTCGAGAAAGCGTACGAGAAAGTCAATTGGGACTTCCTTCTTGAATGCCATAGACTTAGGGGCTTCAGAGATAAGTGGTGCTCCTGGGTTGATCAAGTTTTACGAAACGAGACAGTGAGTGTTAAGATTAACAACACAGTAGGGCCGTATTTCCAAAGCTTTAAGGGGGTTCGTCAGGGAGACCCTATGTCCTCCTTTTTGTTTAATCTAGCAGCTGAATGTTTATCCAAAATGGTTTTCAATGCTCAAAAGAATAATCTGCTCAAAAGGCTCGCGGCTGACCTCGTTCCAGGGTGTGTGTCTATCCTTCAATATGCTGACGATACGATCCTTTGTATCAAGGACAATATCGAGCATGGTGTTAACCTTAAGCTGTTGTTATATCTCTTTGAGCTTATGTCTGGATTTAAAATCAATTTTATGAGAGAGAAGTGCATTTTTCAACCCTGAATTCTTGCCCTAGTCTAATTTACAACCCCAAACTTCAATACCATCTGAATTACAACCCTCAACTCTCAAAACCGGTCAGGATTCAACCCTCCCCTCCTTGTTGACCGGTTTTGACCAGAGGTGACCAGTTTTGACCAACAGGTCTAATCAGCATGCCACGTCGAAAAAAATTTCAAAAATTCAAGAAAAATCTGTAAGATCGAGAACAAAATCAGGGAAAAAATAAAAAAACAAATTTCCGAAAAAAATTGCAAAAAAAAATTCGGAAACTTTTCTGTAATTTTCGAGAAAAAATAAAAAATGAACTTTTTTGGAAATTACTTTTTTAGATTTTTTTTCTATTTTACAGTTTTAATATAATTTTCTTGGGAATTTGAATTTTTTTCCCTTGGACTTTTTTATTTTAAGTATTTTTGGTTTTTCATGGAAATGTTGATAATTTTGTTTTTCGGAAATTCGATTTTATTTATTTTCCCTGATTTTTTCCAGGAAATTTGATTTTTTTATTTCTTTTCCTGTATTTTTTTATTTTACAGCTTTTTAAAAATAATGCTAATGTGGCATGCTGACTGGACCCGTTGACTGGTCAAAACCGGTCAACAGAGAGGGGAGGGTTGACTCCTAGCCGGTTTTGAGAGTTGGGGGTTGTAATTTAGACTGTATTGGAGTTTGGGGTTGTAAATTAGACCAGGGCAAGAGTTCGGGGTTGAAATATGCACTTCTCTCATTTTATGAAAAGTGAGGTCATGTGTGTGGGAGATGATGAGTCTACTCTCCATAAGTATGCGGACCTTTTTGGATGTAAAATTGGCCACTTTCCTATGAAATACTTAGGGGTGCCTGTGAGTTATTCCTCTTTGCGGAACATCAACTGGGAGTTTGTTGCTATTAGATACCTCTTGAGTTGCGATGCTTGGATTGGCAACTCCACCTCCTCTGGTGGAAGATTGACTTTACTCAATTCTTCCCTGTCCAGTATAGCTTACTACTACATGTCTATGTTCCTTCTCTCTAAGACCTTCATTGAGAGACTGGACAAGTATTGTCGTAAGTTTTTCTGGTGCGGTGGCACGGAGAAAAAACGTTACCATCTTGTTAAGTGGTCTCGAGTGTGCCGATCTAAGAAAAAAGGTGGGCTTGGAGTGAAAGACCTCCATAAGCAAAACATATCTCTCCTGGCAAAATGGTGGTGGAAACTAGATACGGGTGAAGGCCTATGGCAAGAAGTAATTAAAGCCAAGTATCTTAGAAACTATTCTGTAGCCATGGTGAAAATGAAGTTCAATGATTCATCTGTCTGGAAGGCTTTACTCAAAGTGAAAGAACATTATATGGCTGGAAGGAATGTGATCATTAATTCTGGTAATGTGGCCAGGATCTGGCAGGACCCTGTTGGTGAGCACCCACCGTTGTGTGAGAAATATCCGGTCCTGATCAGCATAGCTAAGCACCCTGATGATACGATCGCTCAATTTTGGGGCAGAAAAAGGGGGGACATCTTCAGAAGAAGATTGAGCCCCGATCTAGCTATCCAGTTTGCTGGATTAAAAAGTATTGTTCAGAGCATTGCTCCTTCCGTGGAACCTGATAAAATCAAATGGGTTCTTGGCCCTAAAGAGAAGTATACGACGAAAGCGATGTACTCTTACCTTGAGAGAAATATCTCTGGGTGCGATTATAGATGGATTTGGAAGGCCAGACTGCCAACCAAAATCCAGATCTTTCTGTGGCAATTGTTTCAAGATGTAGTACTAACCAGAGATGTTATGAAACGCAGGAACTGGGCAGGCGACCCCCGCTGCTCGTTCTGTGATTGTGGAGAGACCTACCTTCACTTTTTTTTTCTGTGTCCTGTCGCTAGAACAGTTTGGCGAACGGTGGGGGCGATGCTTGGCACTGACTTATGCCCGAACAACCTGTGCCAGTTCTACTTCTGGTGTTATGCTTTTCTTCCCCAAGGGGAACGACACTTCATTGTGGGCTTAGCGGCTGTTTGCTGGGCTATCTGGAACCGCAGAAACCAAGCTATTTTTGAACACAAGAAAATGTCGTCTCCTTTTGAGATTGTCTTCACAACTTGTGTACATTTGAAATACTGGGCAGGACTGTTGAAAGGCTTGGAGCGGGAAGAACTGGAGCACGGCGCGCTGCTACTGAGGGACAACGCCATGAGGATGATGAGGTTATGCGCATCTGCTCACACCGAGAGAAGCTCGGAATGAAGCCTGAAGACTGACGCCGTCGGGTTCTGGAGCTGGAATTTGCGCGATGTCATCTGTGGCGGCTGTTTTGCCCCCCCTCCCCCTCTTCCCCTATGTGTCATTTACTTGTGTCCCTTTGACGTAGATTGAGCTCGACTACTATGTGTCGGGGGTTTCTTTGGTCTGTAGCTACTTGTTAAATGGTGTCTCAGGGTTTTCGCCCCACAGTAGGTGCTTCGATTGCGAGCATCTATGGTGGGTTTCCCTGGGATGCTTGAACCCGTTTTTTCCCTTTCCCTTTCGTTTTCTTCTAGAACTCGATTTGTATTTCCGTTATTCAGTTAATGAAAAGGGGATTAACCCGGTTCAAAAAAAGGAAATGAATGAAATACAACGCATGCTTGTCCTGATGGTGTTGTGGCGTGTGTGGCATGTTCACAATGAGCTCACCCATGAGAAGCCTTTGATTCCCGCTGAAGCTTCTAAACATTTCCTATCAAGCTTGTAGAATCGTTGCTTATGATCAGGCACCATCCGCATGCAAGACCTCACCAAAGGTAAAATTCCGAACATGATGTATAGACCAGCATTGATGTGTACGAGCAAGTCAATCTGTCCGAGTACTATAGCATCACGGGAGCCTCCACCAGAAAATTATGTCAAGCTGAATTTTGATGGTTCATATGTTGTTGCGGACGGATCCGCAGGAGCAGGCATGATCCTGCGTGACCATGCTGGCCAGGTAATCTTTGGGGCTTGTAGATGGCTCTTCGATTGCCCTGGACCTCTAGAGGCTGAGTTTGCTGCATGTGAGGAGGGACTTAAGTTGGCACTACATTGGTCACAAAAACCAATATTGGTGAAGACTGATTGCGTTGAAATCTTGTCCTTAGTGAATGCAAGGTCACTTGATCGTTCGAGGAACATGTACCAGATGGCTGTAATAGCAGAACTGTTGAAGTAGAGGCAAACTGAAATTAGGAAAATCAAGAGAACAGAGAACCAGGTCGGGCATGCAATGGCAGCCATTGGACGTCAACAACAAAAAATGGCATGTTGGTTAGCAAATATCCTCAGAAGATTAGCACTATCATCATGAATGATTGTAAGAACATTATATATTGGACGAGTCTACGTAGCGGCCGGCTGCTCGTTGGCATGCGCGAGCGGCCGGCCTAAAATAGAATTTTTTTATCCGCTAGCGTCCGCTCTGTATAGACATGCATGTGTGTAATTTTTGTCCGCTAGCGCATGTATCTTTTAGCATTTAATGCATTCACACCGGTTACATTCAGTTGAAAAAAAACAGATCACATATGCATTTGTTTCGGGTTTCAAATTTTCAAAAAGCTATATCTTCCAAACCGCGCGTCGAAATTCAGATCCGTCTTCACTGTTGGATTCTTCGCGGTGAAATCTTTAAAACTAGATCCCGCATGGATATGTTTCGATGAATTTTTTTTGATGCCAACTCTGATGCTATATGGTGCAACTTTAGTACTGCATTGTGCAACTTTAGTACTACATGGTGCAACTTTTTTCAAAACCAGTTTTTGAAGATGCATGGTCTAATTTCATATGAGGTTGCAACCTAGCAACCATGACAACTTGTTATGCAACTAGTCTACTGCTCCGACCATTTGTCTAGTATCCAACCATTGTCCTAACTCATGGATGTGTTGTTTTTTTAGTTGACACACCCTGCCCCATCTGCCCTACCAGCGATATGTGCAACTTAGTCTGTTGTTAGAGCCAACTGTCTATTACTCGATGTGCAACTCATTCCCCTCCCTACTTGTGGATATGCAGTTTTAATTGGCGGGGGCAACAAACGGAGTTGCACAAAGTCTGCTAGGCAGTTGGCCGGAGCAACATATGAAGTTGTACGTCTCACAGGCAGGGACAGTTGGAGGGTGAAAATTTCACATTCACGAGGGGTAGTGAAAAGTCATATATTCACGAGGGTAGTGAAAAGTTGCATATAAACAGGGTGCTAAATTAAGTTGCACATTGTACTAAAGGGGTGGTTTAGACCAGGTGCTAGTAGAGAAATTACACATCCACCGGGTACGAGGGAAAGTTGCACATCACTCGTAAAATAGTTGGCCGTGGCAGTATCTGAAGTTGCATATCCATTGCAGCAAACAATGAAACACAACCACGAGGAGGGGGAAAGTTGCACATCAACTACTAGGCAGTTGGCGTGCACAACACATGAATTCTCACATCTCACTAGAGGAGGAGGTAGTTTGGGGGTGGAGGCGCCCACCAGTGAAGACTACACATCTACGGGTAAGCAAAAAGTTGCACATCCACTATCACGTAGTTGCACATCGACTACTAGGCAGTTGCACAAAACGGAGACTAAATTACACAATTTTTTTTAACAAAATATACCCATGTTGGATCTAATTTCAAAGAGCACGTTGCGAGAGTTTCAACAGTGAAATCAGATCTAATTGAAACCCTCGCGAAATGCTCTTCAAAAGTAGATCCCGCATAGGATGTTTCGACGAAAGTCTTCCTGCCAACTAAACATCAATTTCTGTACAACTAGACTATATTGTCGCGCCAACTGAGCATATGTATGTGCCAATAGTCCTGCCAACTAAACATTAATGTGTGTGCAACTAGACTACATTGTCGCGCCAACTGAGCATATATGTGTGTAACTAGTCCTGCCAACTAAATATCAATGTGTGTGCAGCTAGACTACATTGCCGCGTCAATTGCGCATATGTGTGTGCAACTAGTGTCCTGCCAACTAAATATCAATGTGTGTGCAACTAGACTAAATTACAAGCCATAGTGTCCTGCAGTTCAACACTATGTGACTAGCATTCAGATCCATATGCACACGACACACACTAAGCTAGCACTCAGATCCATCCACCTGACATGAGCCAACTAGTAAACGTAACAATCCACACACACCATGAGAGAAAGAAACACACACACGAGAGAAAAAGAGTCTGCCGTGAACGGGATGACAGGGACGGCCACGACTCAAGGTCGATGCATCCATGCGCTGGGAGGTTTGCCACAGCTTGCAGGCTTCGATGCCTAGCCAACGAGTACGAGGTCGATGGCGACCACGAAGAAGTCACGCACGTCAGATCGAAGATGGCTGCCTTGCGTAGATGTAGATTGATGCAGCCACGGTGAGCCACGCGAGGGAGGTAGACGCCGGCCCCCGGGACGCCATGCGCAAAAGGGAGATGCTGGCATGGACGATGTCACACACGCAGAGAGATGACGGCCTAAGCGCGTCGGTGACCGCGTGGTGCTCGCGAACGGTGAGTCCGGGAGGCAGCAGGAATACGACAGCCCCGGCTAGATGATGGAGCAGTGCGTCGACGCCGGTGCTCCTCTTCTCCTCCATGCTTCGTCGCGAGCTCCAGCATCGAACGTTGACCAGGCAAAGGGGATTGAGCTAGGAAACAAGAGAGATAGACACAGCAAATGTGATGGATGTGAATTTGGGTAGCGATGGGGTGCGGAGGTGGGTTACTGCGGCCAGTGCAAGTTGGGGCGAAGGCGGAGGTGTCCGGCGAGGCGTGGCGGCGGCAGTTGACGCGAGGGGATGAGGATGAAGGGTGTAGACGCGAGTGGATAGCGACAAACGTCAGCCGTTGAGAGCGCCCGACCAGGTAGCACCTGGCCCACGCGCGCGACAAATCGGGCGGGATCGAGCGGCCAGGAGTCAGCCGCCCGTTTCTGTTAGATGGTGGCCGGCCGCTTTTTAGATTTTAGGTTATATATTACTCAAGTAATGAATTGATTTTACCCCGCAAAAAAAAGTTGTGTTCAACTTCATCACGGCGGAGACGAAATTACAAAATACTCGGGTCCAAGAGACTCATGTGATTTGAGTCGGCACGTAGGTAGGACTCTGGGTTCAAGAGTCTCCCAGTGATTGACGACATACTTTTATTTAGTTTAGCACGGACCGATATAACGGAATTCTGTTAGGCACTTCCTTATACAGGAGTACGCGCGTAGGCCTATCTATTACTAGATCCGATCCATCATGCCGGCGTCGAGCGCAAAGGCGGTGCTGGAGACGGCGGCGTCGACGTCGACGTGCACCCCGGAGACGGTGCAGCGCAAGCACGTGTTCGACATCCGCGGGTACAGCCAGCACAAGCTCCTCGGCCCCAACGTGTACATCAGCTCGGGCGCCTTCGCCGTCGGCGGCTTCGACTGGAACATCCGCTACTACCCCGGCGGGTACCTGAAGCCCAAGTACGTGTCCGTCTACCTGGAGCTCCTGAGCGCCGGCGCCCGCGTGCGCGCGTCCTGCGACCTGACCGTCGTCGGCCAGCGCCCCGGCTCGCCCTCCCTGGTGTCGCGGACCCCGCCCATGCTCTTCACCTCCGACCTCAGCAGGTTCGCGCCCAGCACCAGCAAGTTCGTCAAGAGGAGCAAGCTGGAGTCGCCGTCGTGGGGGCTCGTCCACGGTGACCGCCTCGTCATCGAGTGCGTGGTCACCGTCTTCATGTACCCGACCGTGGTCACCCGGGCGGCCGCGCCGGACGTGGGGGACCCGCCCTCGGACCTGCACCGCGACCTCGCCAGGATGTACGAGTCCCAGGCCGGGGCGGACGTCGGCTTCCTCGTCGGAGGGCAGGGCTTCCGCGCCCACCGCACCGTGCTGGCCATGAGGGCGCCGGCGTTCATGGCGGGCGTCGTGCGTGGCGGCGGGCTGGGGTTCTCTGGCGGGTGCGTCGACATCAACGACATGCAGCCTGAGGCCTTCGACGCTCTCCTCTACTACATCTACATGGATTCGCTCCCTGCCGCCATACGCGACGTGGACGGAGACCGTAAGAGGGAGCTTGTCATGGATCTGCTTGCGGCTGCGGACCGGTACGATATTCAAAGGTTGAAGCTAATATGTGAAACCGCCCTCTCCAAGACCCTTGAGGCCAATACCGTGGTGACCACGTTGACTTTAGCAGAGAAGCATCACTGCCAGAGGCTCCGTCAGGCTTGTGTTCAATTCATAGCTTCTTCTGTAGATCAAATCAAGTGATGATAGGTTCAAAAAATCAAGTGACGAATCTTGACTAATATATACTCCCTTCATACCATAATATAAAAGCGTTTTTGACACTACAATATAAGATGTTATTATAATTATATACTAGCAAATATGCCCGTGCGTTGCAACGGGAGACAAAAAATTATGGCTAACCAAATAAGTATGACCCAATATCCTGGTATATGAGTGTACTCTATTTTAACACAGTGGCTCGTTGCCATTTTTTTCTCACCCTAGCCGATGATGTTCGCGATGTCCACGTGATCACAATATATTCGATGCGGTAAATCCCAAGGCTATGAGTTTGTCAGTGTATGCCACATTTGTCATTATGTTGCGCAAGGGAATATTTAAAACTTTAAAAACAAATCTCATTGACTACGAACTATTCCCAACGTCAAGACATATAAAGACTTTCGAAAAACTAATCAAATCCTAGACATAAAATACTTTTGAACCAGTGAACAGTTTTTCGAACCCACAATTTTTTTTGAAATTTATGATTTTCTCAAAATAATCATGAACATTACTTTTGTTTACAAAACTATTTAAATGTATGAACCGGTTTCAAATTCATTAACATTTTTATTACTCACCAAACATTTTTTGAATCGATGAACTTTTCTTTAAAATTGGGAAACAAATTAAAAAACAAAATATTTATTTTTATTTTTGTGAACATTTTCTAAAATGTATTGTACATTCTTTTCCATATTCCGGAATATGTTTTGAATACACGATCATTTTTTCAAAATCATGAACATGATTTTATTTCCCGACCATTTTTTTTTCAAAATTGTGATTCTTTTTAATTTTGCGAACAGTTTTGCAAAATCACCAACATTTTTTGAATCTGCAATTTTTTTATGATTTTCTAAACATTTTTGAATTCACATATATTGTATGATTTCTCAAACATTTTATTTTTGAAAACTCGCAATTTTTAGAATATTAAAATCACGAATTAATTTAAAGAAGAAAGAAGAAAGAAAACATAATGAGAAAAGAAAAGACAAAAAAGCAAAACCGCCAACATTTTTTGAATCTGCAATTTTTTTTATGATTTTCTAAACATTTTTGAATTCACATATATTTTATGATTTCTCAAACATTTTATTTCTGAGAACTCGCAACTTTTAGAATATTAAAATCATGAATTAATTTAAAGAAGAAAGAAGAAAGAAAACATAATGAGAAAAGAAAAGACAAAAAAGCAAAACCACCAACATTTCTTGAATCTGCAACTTTTTTTTATGATTTTCTAAACATTTTTGAATTCACATATATTTTATGATTTCTCAAACATTTTATTTTTAAAAACTCGCAACTTTTAGAATATTAAAATAACGAATTAATTTAAAGAAGAAAGAAGAAAGAAAACATAATGAGAAAAGAAAAGACAAAAAAGTAAAATAAAAAAACAAGCAAGTAAAGCCCCACAAATGGGCCGGCCCATGAACGCATACATGGGTAGGACATGCTTGAGAAAAGAAAGATAAAAAGTGTGAGAGCTAGGGATCGAACCCTAGTCTGATCTCCAGAAGATCGATCAACCCTAGTCTGATCGCCAGAAGATCGATCAGCCAACCACTCTGCCACTCATTTTTCTATGTATTCTACTCGTCGCTCCCCTATAAAACAATGAAGGAGGCGACGATTTTTGGTCCGAAAAAATGAATCGTTTTCTACTTACGAGTGGCATTGGTGGATAATTTTTATCAACTTGAAGGGTACTTTTAATGATGAACGACCAGAAGCGATAGTCGCTTTATTAGTAGGTAAAGATATATATTATTTGCCTGATCAATAATTATTTCACTCTTAGGTTGGTCCTAGTAGGAGTATCATAACTAGTACTTTCTTTGTTTCAAAATATAAATTTTATAGAGATTCCACTACGAACCACATATACAGATGTATATAGATGCAATTTAGAGTGTTTATTCACTCATTTTGCTCCGTATGTAGAGTGAAACCTCTACGAAGACTTATATTTAAACTAGACAATTTTGATGAGGTGATGTAGAATTAAATAAAAAAGAGAGGATTGAATATTGTAATAAATTCTATACTACTATGTGTCATGCATGAAAATAAATGAGGACACATATGATACACATAATGTTTGAGATAGCAACATAAATCATTCGTTGTTACAATACTTGAGTTATACTTAGAGCATCTCTAGCAGACCCCGCATCCGGTCGGCCCGTAAAACGCATTTGCAGTTCACGAAAAACGGCCTTTGCGGGCTGGCTCGGATGGCCGCAGATGCAGACCCCCCAAACGGACCCGTATAAAAGGATATTCGTGTAATATACTTTTTTACGGGTCGGCTTTTTGCGGGGTCTGCTTGGGCACCGCCGCGTCGAACCGTAAATCGAAAACACCAATTCTCGAATTTGACATAGGTTCCCACAAATAAGTTCAAATTCAAACAACATAACACAGTTTACGCACAAATAATAGGTTCAGTTTAGTAGGACAAACGCAAAAGAGGGTCTTGCAGAAGTGACGACCACGTCCAGCATCATCTTGGTCGATCTTCACTCCGCGCCATCGAGTCCATCTTGAAGTTCATCGCCACCACCGAATCCACCTCCGGCGCTTGTTCCAACTCCTGCACCAGAGAAAACATCTCCGGCACTGTAACACGCACTGGCCGACACAACCATTTTCCTCTTCAAGATTTCACTCCTTGCCATATCATGCCATTCTTTGGTGAGGTCTTTCATGTCTTTGCGGTTCATTGTCATGATATTATTCTCTTCGGCGAGCAACTTGGACATGGCTTTGTTTTCAGTGGCACGTGCTTTTCTCTCCTCAATGGCCGCTTTGCGCAGCCCCTCTTCCTTGAGCAATTGCCATTTTTCTTGCTTCTCCTTTGCCTTCTTCTCGACCAACTCTTTCTTGATCTTCAACGAATTCAACAACATCAACTCATTTGATTGCACCATGGCATCAATATTCTCCCTCAAACTCGATGCTTTGTGCTCTCTCTTCATCTTCTCCTTACTCTTCTTGTCACCATCGGGCTTGTTCAAATTTCATGGGCCATCATCATCCTCATCTTCATCCATGTTTGTAAGTGAACCTATCTTCGGTGGGCATTCTTTGTCGATCAACTTCCACTTCTCACACTTTTTGAGCAAGTCCCAACAATGCTCTAGTTTGAAGAATTTGCCTTCCGAAGCTTCCATGTCTTTGTATCTATGTTGGGCAATTTTTTACACAATTTGAACAAAGTGAAATGATGCAATCATTTCATATGATGCAATATGATGATGCACAACTTGAACAAAGGGAAAACAAACTCACATAGCCGGATTCCATGGTTCCACTTGGAGGTGCATTGCGTACTTGCTCCAAGCAAGCTGCCCAACGGCTGCACATAGGCTTGATCACCTCCCAACGCCCTTGAAGCGACTGAAATGTGCGTGGAGTCCTATTGCGGTACTTTGCCATCATGCGGAAGTATTGATCTTAGATCCTTTGCTAATACCTCTTGGCGGTTTGAGAAGTACCCGTGCATGCATCAAGAGACACCGCACTCCATGCATTGATCAGAATTTGATCTTCCAAGATCGCGTAGTTCTTCGATCTCTGGCTTTTCCCAGTTTTTGTTTGCGATTGCTCATATGCTACCTCATCGATCTCCTCCAATTCTTCCTCACAACGATGATCATCCACGCCGCCCTTTGTTTCATTGTAGTCGAATGTGGCAAACGGGGCTTGATCGATATCAATAGCGTTGGTGTCCAAAAAGTTCACGAACTCGACAGTTGCATTATTCGAACCACCGCTATAATGAATGACAACAAGTCACAAGCTATCGCAAAATGGCGAAAAGCAAAGAAAATTGCCATGACTGAACACGCATACCTTCCGGCCATTTCTTCAAACACCTCGCTTGCGGGGGGAGCAGCACCATTGAGCGGCATCGTCGCGAAACCTCTTTCCGGGGCGGAGGGATTGGATGAAGGAGGCAGCTTCTTTGTAGCCGGAATCCTCTTCCTCTTGACGCCGGTGGCCTTAGCGACCTTCTCCGTTGCTGTCCGGGATCGTGCATCGGCGTTGGTGCCTGATGTCTACTACACAACCTTCTTCTTGTAGACGTTGTTGGGCCTCCAAGTGCAGAGGTTTGTAGGACAGTAGAAAATTTCCCTCAAGTGGATGACCTAAGGTTTATCAATCCGTAGGAGGCGTAGGATGAAGATGGTCTCTCTCAAGCAACCCTGCAACCAAATAACAAAGAGTCTCTTGTGTCCCCAACACACCCAATACAATGGTAAATTGTATAGATGCACTAGTTCGGCGAAGAGATGGTGATACAAGTGGTATATGGATAGTAGATAAAGGTATTTGTAATCTGTAATAATAAAAACAGCAAGGTAACAAGTGATAAAAGTGAGCGTAAACGGTATTGCAATGTGTGGAAATAAGGCCTAGGGTTCATACTTTCGCTAGTGCAAGTTCCCTCAACAATACTAACATAATTGGATCACATAACTATCCCTCAACATGCAACAAAGAGTCACTCCAAAGTCACTAATAGCGGAGAACGAACGAAGAGATTATGGTAGGGTACGAAACCACCTCAAAGTTATTCTTTCCAATCAATCCAATGGGCTATTCCTATAAGTGTCACAAACAACCCTAGAGTTCGTACTAGAATAACACCTTAAGACACAAATCAACCAAAACCCTAATGTCACCTAGATACTCCAATGTCACCTCAAGTATCTGTGGGTATGATTATACGATATGCGTCACACAATCTCAAATTCATCTATTCAACCAACACAAAGGACCTCAAAGAGTGCCCTAAAGTTTCTACCGGAGAATCACGACAAAAACATGTGCCAACCCCTATGCATAGGTTCATGGGCGGAACCCGCAAGTTGATCACCAAAACATACATCAAGTGAATCACGTGACATCCCATTGTCACCACAGATATCCACGGCAAGACATACATCAAGTGTTCTCAAATCTTTAAAGACTCAATCCGATAAGATAACTCCAAAGGGGAAACTCAATTCATTACAAGAGAGAAGAGGGGGAGGAGAAACATAGGATCCAACTATAATAGCAAAGCTCGCGATACATCAAGATCGTGCCAAATCAAGAACACGAGAGAGAGAGATCAAACACATAGCTACTGGTACATACCCTCAGCCCCGAGGGTGAACTACTCCCTCCTCGTCATGGAGAGCGCCGGGATGATGAAGATGGCCACCGGTGAGGGATCCCCCCTCAGGCAGGGTGCCGGAACATGGTCCTGATTGACTTTTGGTGGCTACAGAGGCTTGCGGCGGCGGAACTCCCGATCTAATCTCTGTTCTGGAAGTTTTACGATACGTAGGTATATATGGGTGAAAGGGGTACGTCAGTGGAGCTTCGGGGGGCCCACGAGGCAGGGGGCGTGCCCTAGGGGGTGGGCGTGCCCCCACCCTCGTGGCTAGCTCCCGTATCTTCTGACATAGAGTCCAAGTCTATCTGATGGCTTTCCTTCCAAAAATAACTTCTCCAGTTGATTTCGTTCCGTTTCGACTCCGTTTGATATTCCTTTTCTTCGAAACACTGAAATAGGCATAAAATAGCAAATTTGGGCTAGGCCTCCGGTTAGTAGGTTAGTCCCAAAAATAATATAAAAGTGGATAATAAAGCCCAATATTGCCCAAAACAGTAGATAATATAGCATGGAGCAATCAAAAATTATAGATACGTTGGAGACGTATCAGTGTCCGGAGCGCAGGCCTTCGCGGCCGGGGCAGCCGGATTCTCGCCCTGCACGACCACGTTGCCCAGCCGCTTGCGGGCAGGCGGGCGGTACCTTGGGTGATGGCGGGTCCAACATGGCCGACGGGGAGATCCGCCCAAGGGGATTGAGCGTGCACGACCTTGACAGTGGCGCGGGACATCAGGAAGTCATCCATGGCGGCGAAGGACGGCCGGGGAAGATGCACCGGAGCGTGCGGTGGCGGGGCACTGCTGGCGGAGGGTGGGGGAGCGAGAACGGCCGCGCGGAAATGTCCCTCCCGCCAAATCTCGCTGCGGATAGGGGCTGAGCTTGGGTCGTCCTCCCAGCTCGTGAATCTAGAAGTTGGGGGAGATCTTTTGCCGCGCCCCACAAAAAAAATTCGGGTCGACCGCAAATGAGTGTCTGATCGGGCAGGTTTTACCGTTCCGACCTGCATTTTGGCGGTTATTTTGTGAGTCGGGGCCGGATGTGGGGTCTGCTAGAGATGCTCTTAGGCAAGTAAGTTTTAGCAGCAAATAGTTACCTATTCACATGTATATTAGGCCTAAGTTGTTAGAGCATCTCTAGCAGACCCCTTATATCGCGGACCCTTATAGAGTGTTTACGGTTCGCGAAAAACATGTTTTGCAGGCTGACGCGGGCTACGGCTGAACAGACCCCGCATAGCCGCAGCCCGCGCCAATCCGAAAAACACGTGTTTTTTTTTGAATTTCACACATATGTTGCATATTACACAGAATTATGAATTCAATATAAGGTAAAATGTGAATGCTATAATACAATAGTCACGACGAGGACCACCACCACCATCTGCTAACCGATGGCTCTCGAGCAGCGACTCTACGTCCGAGTCGTTGGACGAGGACGAATCCTCGAGCAAAATTTTATCGCAAGGGCTCAAATCCATTTACGAATCGCACCCGAGCTAGCATGAACGGAAATTCATCTACAAATAGTTCGCTAAGTCGAACTAGAAGGGGCAGAAAAGGACTCACCGACAGCAGTCGATCCAGGGCGGCGACGACCCGGGGGTGGCTCGACTCGGCGAATCCGGGGTGGACGGCGACTCAGTGGCGGTTGATCCGGGGTGGACGACGACTCGACGACGGTTGATTCATGGGTCGAAGGGGGAAATTTACCGCACCCCTCAAAAAAATTAAGGGTCGAACGCGTTTATAGTGTCTGTTCGGGCCATTTTTTTGCGCAAATGGTAAACTAGCGGTTATTTTGCCGGTCGACGTGATATAAGGGGTCTGCTAGAGATGCTCTTGGGGGGGGGGGGAGGCCCTGTCTCCACGACTGCATGCATGGGAGCGCGGTCAATTTGCTAGCATTTGTATCTGCATGTACAATTTGTGTTGTACTATGTGGCTTCCATATGTATTCTCATAAACATGCTAGTTTCTGTGGATCCTATATGATATGCTCCCTTCATATCAAAATATAAGATGCTTTTTAACACTACGGTGAGTATATCTTTTTATGCACTTGCAATTTGTGAAATTTATGTCTCCTTATGCACTTGCAATGGTCTATATATTTATATGTGGAGGGGGTGATGAGATATGTTGATGTAAGACATGGATGGGTTGTATATACGTGACGCATGAGATAAAGTATAAGATTGAATGTAATATATACGTGGCTCTCTTTCCTTCACTTTTCTCGTTCAAAGTCTCGTCGTAGTTTAAAATGATCCATGCACCTATTTAAATGACTTATGATGTCCCTTGTTGGTAAAAGAAAATGTTTATTTTGATTGTGTGTTAATTTAGATGCATTTATTGTGCAATAACATTCTTGTTATTTTAGCTGAATAATATTCTTGTTAAGCAAGTTCAAATGATGTAACACCCACGATGCGGCTATATTTCCCACGTGTTGGAGCACGACTTAGAGGCATAACCGCATTGTAGGCAATGTCGCAAGAGGGGTAATCTTTACACATCCCATGTACTGAATAAGAAAAGAGGTACATAGTTGGCTTACAATCACCACATCACACAATAGCATAAATATATCATTACAATCATCCAGATACAATCAAGGTCCGACTACGGAACCAAAATAAAGACAACCCCAAATGCATAATGTCCCCGATCGCCCCAACTGGGCTCTACTACTGATCGTCTGGAAAGGAAACGTAGTATCGTCCTGAGTCCTCATCGAACTCCCACTTGAGTTCAGTCGCATCTCCTGAAACGGTATCATCGGTCCTTGCATCTGGTTTTTGAAGTAATGTGTGAGTCACGGGGACTCAGCAATCTCACACCCTCACGATCAAGACTATTTAAGCTTATGGGTAGGTAAAAGGTATGAGAGGTGGAGCTGCAGCAAGCACTAGCATATATGGTGGCTAACTTACGCAAATGAGAGCGAGAAGAGAAAGTAAGGCACGGTCATGAACTAGAAGTGATCAAGAAGTGATCCTGAAACTACTTATGTTCAAGCATAACTCCAACACCGTGTTCACTTCTCGGACCCCGCCGAGAAGAGACCATCACGGCTACACACGCGGTTGATGCATTTTAATTAAGTTAAGTGTCACGTTTTCTACAACCAGACATTAACAAATTCCCATCTGCCCATAACCGCGGGCACGACTTTCGAAAGTTCAAAACCCTGCAGGGGTGTCCCAACTTAGCCCATCACAAGCTCTCACGGTCAACGAAGGATATTCCTTCTCCTAGGAAGACCCGATCAGACTCGGAATCCCGGTTACAAGACATCTCGACAATGGTAAAACAAGACCAGCAAAGCCACCCGAATGTGCCGACAAATCCCGATAGGAGCTGCACATATCTCGTTCTCAGGGCACACCGGATTGTCCAAGGTTCCGGTAGGCTAGCCCAGAGTTGCCCCTGGTGGCCACCAACAGCTGACAGGTTGGACCAACACTGGCCCGGGGGGGGGGGTTAAAATAAAGATGACCCTCGAGCTCCGGAAACCCAAGGGAAAAAAAGCTAGGTGGCAAATGGTAAAACTAAGGTTGGGCCTTGCTGTAGGAGTTTTATTCAAAGCGAACTGTCAAGGGGTTCCCATTATAACCCAACCGCGTAAGAAACGCAAAATCAAGGAACATAACACCGGTATGACAGAAACTAGGGCGGCAAGAGTGGAACAAAACACCAAGCATAAGGCCGAGCCTTCCACCCTTTACCAAGTGTATAGATGCATTAATATAAATAAGAGATATTGTGATATCCCAAGAATAAACATGTTCCAACAAGGAACAAACTCCAATCTTCACCTGCAACTAGCAACGCTATAAGAGGGGCTGAGCAAAGCGGTAACATAGCCAAACAACGGTTTGCTAGGACAAGGTGGGTTAGAGGTTTGACATGGCAATATGGGAGGCATGGTAAAGCATGTGGTAGGTATCGTAGCATAGGCATAGCAATAGAGCGAGCAACTAGCAAGCAAAGATAGAAGTGATTTCGAGGGTATGGTCATCTTGCTTGAGATTCCGCAAGGAAGAAGAACGAGTCCATGAAGAAGACAAACGGACGTAGTCGAACGGATCCTCACAAACGCGACGTTATCGGAACTAACCCGAAGAAGCACACCGGAAAGAAGAAAACAACATAGTAAACAACCACTACATAGACATGGCATGATGCACAAACAATTATGATGCATGTCCAGTTTAATGAAGCATGGCATGGCAAAGTGCACAAACAACACTACAAGTTAAGTGGAGCTCAATATGCAAGGAGTTGCATATTGACGGAACACCACATCAATTATTTAGTTCTCTCGTTTATGTACTCAACAATATTAAATGTTGGTTAACATGGCAAGAGGTGGAGCATAACAAAACTATACTATCTAAACAATTTAAATGGGGTCGGATATAACAAACAACAAATCCGGTAAATCCCCATATGCAATTATCAATTTGGTGCAACAACAATTTTAAACATCTAAATGTTATTATCATGATGCGAATGACATGTGCAAGTTTTATGCAGTATTTATGAAAACGTTGACATGGTAAGATATGAGGCATTTGTCATCGTGGCGGAAATGAAAGGGTGCCACGGCGACGAATCCGAAAATGATGCCATGGCAACATATCGGTTATCCGGTAGCCCACGGGGATACTGGTGCAAAAGGAAGTTGGTGTGAGTGTGACATGCAAGATGATGGGGTGCTCCCGAATACCGGGTTTTCACATGTCGATGGCAAGGCAACGAGGAGCTCGCAAAGAACAACTCGGACACGGTGCAACCACAAGCATCTCATACATCACTCAACATTCGTTCACGACCGTCGTCTCGATGGTTATACCTTCCAAGGGATCATTCTCGAGCGGTTCGAGTTCGTAGAGGAAGTAGTTGTTCTCGTGACGGTAGTGGAAGTAGGGGGTACACGACGACGGTAGAGGTACTCGCGACGGTAGTGGTACACATTTTCGTGGAAGGACTTGATGAATCCGAGTCACTTGGGGTCGACGGTAGTCGTTCACGTTTCAAGGAGGAAGTAGAGGTTCTCGCGATCGCGGCGACGGTAGTTGTTCACGGCGCTTGTGACTCGCGGTTCTTCGGGCAACGGTAGTCATACGCGTCCATAGATGTTTGGGGTCGCGACATGGAACTTGACGTCCACGGGGTCTTCGAGGGTCGACGGTAGTGGTACTTGGGTCGTCGACGACGGTAGTTGTTCTATGCATCGGGCATCAAGGTACTTGTCGTTCTTAGCGATTCCGAAGATGGCGGTAGTGGTACACTTTCGAAAAGGGACTTGACGCATCAAAGGTCTTCGGTGCCACGGTACTTGTCGGTCCGGGTCTTGACGTATCCAAAATGGTCGTCGGTGGTGGAACTTGGCGCTGTTGTGGTGGACGTTCGGGCACCGTACGTCGTGGTACTTGGCGTTCTAAAGGGTACTTGGTCTTCGGTCAGAGGTACTTGATGTTTTTTGCTACCCGGGTCTTCGGCGGCGGTAGTTGGAGAAGCAGGGAGCAGCAGCTCGAGTCGCGACAGCAGCAACTGTCACGGGCGGAGGTCGGGGCTGGA
This sequence comes from Triticum urartu, assembly GCF_056163025.1. Lineage (NCBI taxonomy): Eukaryota > Viridiplantae > Streptophyta > Magnoliopsida > Poales > Poaceae > Triticum > Triticum urartu. Next base: position 175,945,249 of record NC_141878.1, on the reverse strand, counting down.
GTAGAGCAAGGTTCCCGCGGGCAGCCAAGAGGTCGTCCCTCGCGAGGTGGCGCGGGGCTGCGGTGGTGTTGGTGTTCTGTGGCGGGGCATCCCGGCGACCTGGAGGTAGGGACGAGTCCGGGGACGCAGGGCCTCGCCGGAACTGGGGAAGACGACAATGAACAGCGCAGGGCGGCGGTAGGAGACTGGCCGGAGTGGCGACGTGGTCCTCGCGGAGCTCGCGGCAGGAGACTGGCCGGGGTGGCCTGGCCATGGCCTTGCGGGCGAAGGGCGCAGGTGGAGATGGCCATTCGGTGGTGGCGCGGGAGGAAGGAGAGGCCGGCGTCGAGGATATCTAGGAGCAGGGCAAGGTGATGGCCCTTGGGGCGCCGACGACGGCGCCGGTCGTCGAACAGTGAGGCGGGATTGCGACATCATGATGGTTCAGGCGTGTCGGCGTGGTCCGTACATTGATGGAAGAAGAGGCGAAGCGAGGTAGGGGCGTAGGAGTTGGGTGCTCGAGGGGCTTCGCTGCGGGTTCAGGATCGCTCTCCTGCGCGTGGGCGGCGGCACAAGATGAGGAGAGGGAGACGAGCGAGAGGAGTAGGAACGAGCGTCGGGCGTGGGCTTCTGGTGGCGCTAGGAGGAGGGATGCAGGGAGAGATGGAGAGGGAGTGGTCGGGCCAAGGGTTAGGTTAGGTTAGGTGGGCTTTGGCCTTGGGCCGGCCCAGTAGAGAGGGAGGGGCTACCCTAGAGAGGCCGGCGGCTGGACCTTAGGCGGGCTTCTGCTAGGAGGCCCAAGTGGCCAGAGACTTGGCTGGGCTCCTCTCTCCTTCCCTCTTCTCTTTACCATGAAGAGAAAAGAAAAAAAGATATAAGAAAAAAATAAAGAGAGGTTAGTGAACGAATTTGAGCAAGAGGTTAAATTTCTTGGACTCACGCAAAAATGTGTTGATCGAAGAAATTAGGAAAGACCAAGATTGAAAGAATAAATTCAAATTTCTTTGAATTTAATTCAAAAGGTTTGAACTAGGATAGGTTTTAGGAGTGCCCAAAAATGTTGAGAATTTTGGTATAGCTCCGGAAAAAAGATAAAAGAATTATCGACAAAGTTTGAGAGTCGAAAATCGGAAGAAGGAAAGGTCAAGGATTTAACATGCAAGTGGGTTGCGGATAATTCCAAATTAATGGAATACTTTAAAATAGCTCCCTAAATATTGGGAGGGTATGTTTTAAAGAGAAACCACCATGTGAGTTCCCTCGATTTAAATAGATCAACGATCTATTCAATTTATTTAGTTGAGTTTTAAAACGGGTTGGATGATGACATGATGCAATGCACATGATGCAAAGATGAATGCAACAGACGAAACAAATCACACAATGAATCTCGGAAACCCTGGAAGGCATCTGAAGCTCCGGTCTTGGGGCGTCACAACACTCCACCACTACGAGAGGATCTCGTCCCGAGATCTAGAATGTCACCGGAGGGAAAAATGGAAGAGAAAGAGAAGAGGTAAAACTAAGTTGCTTCTTTGACAACCGAGTGAAACCAAAGAACCTTGGAAGGTTGAACAAATTGAAAGAAAGAATGCAACGGAGATGAACAAAGTTGATAACTCTCCGTTAGAAAAGAGGAACAAGGGAGAACCAATTTGGGCAACATTCTAGTTGAAAAGAGATGCAAGACTTGATAGGATGAGAAGGACTTGAGCAAAGGACACAACACTCCGGATAAATGGATAAGCACGAAGAGAACATAGTCCTCACAATTCGAGATGATGAGTGAGGAGAGCAACATCACGAAGCCTCCGGAAGAAAGAATAGAAGATAGATCGTCGGAATAAGAGAACGGAGAAGGAATGGCAACTTGTGCCACAATTGATCTTGGAAAGCACCCTTCCAAGAAATATACAACGAAGTTGTTGGAAAACCAACAACGAAACAAATAAACTTATAGTCGGCTTATGGAAAACATCTCAAAACTATGAGGTGAAATTCTGCCACTAACAAAAAATAATAGATTGGATTGATATGAACAAGGAGACGAGAAACTTATTTCGCCGGGAGGATAGATGAAGAACTTGGATCATAGATAATCACCACAAAGAGCTACATTCCCAATGGAAGGCTTTAGGTGAAAACTATACCAAGATAACTCCATGGAAGAAAGTGATGGGTTTAACTACCTCATTCTTGTGAATGAAGAATGATATATTACCACCTCAAAAGATAAGAGAGAACAATTGCACTCCGGATTGCAAGATGAATAAAAATTGAGCTCCTCTGAAAAGAATCTCAATGAACACTTCGAGAAGGAATTAAATCCTTGATGAACCATCATGTAGAGCCTCCATGAAGAAGTCCGGTAAAAGAATGATCAAACGAAAGGGAAAGTTGAAAAGGACTCCAGGAGAAGCCTTGCAGTGATAAGAAGAAGCTTTGAAATGATATAACCAAGAAAACTTGGCACTCCGGAAGGAAATATGAATAATTGAGATCAAGAATTTTGATGAACCTCCAGAATAAGGGATTGAATTCACTTGATGAAACAAGAATAAGAATTACATTATGCTTATCCTTCACCAATTAAATTGATGACAAGCAACGGATTGCATACAACTTAATCTCGTAGAAAGGATTAAGATAGATATGGAGCGAACTTGAGAAGGTCTTCAACGAACCACCAGTAGGATTGGAAAGAACGAGTGAATTGATATAATAACATATAAAGAAGGATCTTGAACGAACCACTGTAAGAATTGGAACTGAACGTAGCAAAGGCACAATTCACCGGGAAGAATTGGAAAACGACTGAAGATACTTGAGGGAATAAAAATATATGAGAACAAAGAGATCACAATCTGATTAGAGTATATTTGAATGATGCACCGGTAAGATTTGGAGAACAATAGCTGAAAGCTGAGAATGAATAATCCCGAAATGATGGCCTTCGGAGAATCAAACTGAAAAGACTCTTGAATTGCTCCGGATGGGTGAAAAGGATTCTCGCAATCGCAAACAATTATGAGAGGATGGTAAACAATCTAGAACCATGAATCTTGACAGATGGATAAGATTGAGGAGAAACTCTTCTTCGGTCTTCAAGTGTTGAGAATGACAAAGAGAAACACCACCCTGAACAGTTGCGATACTCCGTGATGACGAATAGAAAGGTTGAACCAACGATGAAAAGAATATGGAGGATCTTGGAGAAGGCATTTGGCTGATGGTAATTCATTCTTACGTCAATCTTTGAATGAATTTGACAATAACTCCGGAAAGCATTAGAAGAGTCAGGTAAGATCCTAGAAAAAGACCTGTGGGTTAGGGTCCACTGAAAGATACACCGTTGAACGATTTAAAAGAAAGATTGCACCGGTTGAATTAAATGGCTTGAATGAGATACCAATCTCGAAAGAGCTTGAACGAAAGCAGAGTGGAAACATGAGTCTTCAAGATATCTTGAACACTCCGGAACAATTGAATAGCGAGAAATGGATGATTAAGAGGTGTACCGGCATGAGAAAGCATTTTAAACGAGGAGAGGATATGCTCTACAAAGCTTGAATTGGATCCACCGGAGAAGAAAGAGAACGAAGAATGATGAACTTGTAGCTTCCTTAGCATCTTCATGAGAATCACTGGATAAGAACATAGACGGAAAAGAATGGAGAGACTTCTCATCAATAACATGATAGTTGATTAAGAAATCTGAGTCCTTGAATAAAAAGGGTGGGAGGGCAGGAAAACAAAAGCAATTTGGAATGGATGAAATGAACACCGTTGAGAAGGCTTGAGTTGATCTTGCGGATGTTGAAAATGATCGGATCCACTTGAAGAGAAACACGTCGGTTGAAAAAGAATTGGCATGACCATCTCGGTGATCGAAAAGGATTAGTATCCACATAGAAGTATGAGAACACCACTTAGGAAAGGTATGGAATGAACACTTGACATTGAAGCAACTCGAATACCACAACTCAAAACAAAACAAAGGATTGGCTTGCAAAATAAGCCAGAACAAACATATGATAGAGATTTCGTCCGAAGTTTTCGTGGTGGGGCCCACACGGGCTCGATCGTACAGCACCATCATGTACAAGGCAGTGCACATGACATACGAAGTGTCCCCGAGTCAGCATACCCAAGGACTCTATAAGACACAACGAGACCACTGTAAAACCAACCGTGGATAGGCGGACCACTAGACGTCGAACCCCAATTTCATATCATACATCTGTCGGAAAGATATCCTAGGAGCTACTTGAATTCCCACTTATAAACTCCCGAAACTTTCCGGTTATGCAATCAGGTGTTGGGGACACAGGGGAAGCATAATATCTCACCCAAAACTAGCAAATCCTACATCCAGCTGTATCCATCCTTCAACACATAACCAAGAAACCTTCGGAAATCATTTACCTCAACCTTCGAAAATCATCCGTTATACGAGTTACGGCAATACTCCCGAAATCCCGCCCCAGTACTGGGTGGCGTCGAGGTTATCTCACCAACAACTGCATAAAAGAGATTTTCGATGTCGGCGAAACTCAGGTATTCCAGAACTGTAATGATAAAATTGTGATGACAACTCCTCGGAGCTCAATTCCCCTGGACACTGCCACAACCCCTAAATGTCAGGAGGCACCAAGAACAATGTTCTCGTCACAAAACCATCAGAACGATCCCAAGATACCCGCGTGATCCTAAAAAATATTTTTAGTGAAATTTGAGAAGAGAAGAGTCAAAACTCTACGTCAGGAGGCCTCACCAGAGCGACGAAGGGACCGAGGAGTAAAAGAATCCTACTCTCCGATATATATAATCCTAAAAGACTCAATTTTTTTTCTAGACTCAACAACACCAACGATTCGATCAAGCAGGGGGCTCCTAAGTTGGGGAAGGCTCTGATACCAACTTGTAACACCCACGATGCGGCTATATCTCCCACGTGTCGGAGCACGACTTAGAGGCATAACCGCATTGTAGGCAATGTCGCAAGAGGGGTAATCTTTACACATCCCATGTACTAAATAAGAAAAGAGGTACATAGTTGGCTTACAATCGCCACGTCACACAATAGCATAAATATATCATTACAATCATCCAGATACAATCAAGGTCTGACTACGAAACCAAAATAAGGACAACCCCAAATGCATAATGTCCCCAATCGCCCCAACTGGGCTCCACAACTGATCGTCTGGAAAGGAAATGTAGTATCGTCCTGAGTCCTCATCGAGCTCCCACTTGAGTTTAGTCGCATCTCCTGGAACGGTATCATCGGTCCCTGCATCTGGTTTTTTAAGTAATTTGTGAGTCACGGGGACTCAGCAATCTCACACCCTCGCGATTAAGACTATTTAAGCTTATGGGTAGGTAAAAGGTATGAGAGGTGGAGCTGCAGCAAGCACTAGCATATATGATGGCTAACTTACACAAATGAGAGCGAGAAGAGAAAGCAAGGCACGGTCGTGAACTAGAAGTGATCAAGAAGTGATCCTAAAACTACTTACGTTCAAGCATAACTCCAACACCGTGTTCACTTCCCGGACCCTGCCGAGAAGAGACCATCACGGCTACACACGTGGTTGATGCATTTTAATTAAGTTAAGTGTCAAGTTTTCTACAACCGGACATTAACAAATTCCCATCTTCCCATAACCGCGGGCACGGCTTTCGAAAGTTCAAAACCCTGCAGGGGTGTCCCAACTTAGCCCATCACAAGCTCTCACAGTCAACGAAGGATATTCCTTCTCCCAGGAAGACCCGATCAGACTCGTAATCCCGGTTACAAGACATCTCGACAATGGTAAAACAAGACCAGCAAAGACACTCGAATGTGCCGACAAATCCCGATAGGAGCTGCACATATCTCGTTCTCAGGGCACACCGGATTGTCCAAGGTTCTGGTAGGCCAGCCCAGAGTTGCCCCTGGTGGCCACCGGCAGCTGACAGGTTGGACCAACACTCAAAGGAGCACTGGCCCGGGGGGGGGGGTTAAAATAAAGATGACCCTCAGGCTCTGAAAACCCAAGGGAAAAAAGCTAGGTGGCAAATGGTAAAACCAAGGTTGGGCCTTGCTGGAGGAGTTTTATTCAAAGCGAACTGTCAAGGGGTTCCCATTGTAACCCAACCGCGTAAGGAACGCAAAATCAAGGAACATAACACCGGTATGACGGAAACTAGGGCAGCAAGAGTGGAACAAAGCACCAGGCATAAGGCCAAGCCTTCCACCCTTTACCAAGTGTATAGATGCATTAATATAAATAAGAGATATTGTGATATCCCAACAATAAACATGTTCCAACAAGGAACAAACTCCAATCTTCACCTGCAACTAGCAACGCTATAAGAGGGGCTGAGCAAAGCGGTAACATAGCCAAACAACGGTTTGCTAGGACAAGGTGGGTTAGAGGTTTGACATGGAAATATGGTAGGCATGGTAAAGCATGTGGTAGGTATCGTAGCATAGGCATAGCAATAGAGCGAGCAACTAGCAAGCAAAGATAGAAGTGCTTTCGAGGATATGGTCATCTTGCCTGAGATTCCGCAAGGAAGAAGAACGAGTCCATGAAGAAGACAAACGGACGTAGTCGAACGGATCCTCACAAACGCGACGTTATCGGAACTAACCCGAAGAAGCACACCGGAAAGAAGCAAACAACATAGTAAACAACTACCACATAGACATGGCATGATGCACAAACAATTATGATGCATGTCCGGTTTAATGAAGCATGGCATGGCAAAGTGCACAAACAACACTACAAGTTAAGTGGAGCTCAATATGCAAGGAGTTGCATATTGACGGAACACCACATCAATTATTTAGTTCTCTCTCATTTATGTACTCAACAATATTAAATGTTGGTTAACATGGCAAGAGGTGGAGCATAACAAAACTATACTATCTAAACAATTTAAATGGGGCGGGATATAACAAACAACAAATCCGGTAAATCCCCATATGCAATTATCAATTTGGTGCAACAACAATTTTAAACACCTAAATGTTATTATCATGATGCGAATGACATGTGCAAGTTTTATGCAGTATTTATGAAAATGTTGACATGGTAAGATATGAGGCATTTGTCATCGTGGCGGAAACGAAAGGGTGCCACGGTGACGAATCCGAAAATGATGCCACGGCAACATATCGGTTATCTGGTAGCCCACGGGGATACCGGTGCAAAAGGAAGTTGGTGTGAGTGTGACATGCAAGATGATGGGTGCTCCCGAATACCGGGTTCCCACATGTCGACGGCAAGGCAACGAGGAGCTCGCAAAGAACAACTCGGACACGGTGCAACCACGAGCATCTCATACATCACTCAACATTCGTTCACGACCGTCGTCTCGGTGGTTATACCTTCCAAGGGAGCATTCTCGAGCGGTTCGAGTTCGTAGAGGAAGTAGTTGTTCTCGTGACGGTAGTGGAAGTAGGGGGTACACGAGGACGGTAGAGGTACTCGCGACGGTAGTGGTACACGTTTTCGTAGAAACACTTGACGAATCCGAGTCACTTGGGGTCAACGGTAGTCGTTCACGTTTCGAGGAGGAAGTAGAGGTTCTCGCGATCTCGGCGACGGTAGTTGTTCACGGCGCTTGTGACTCGCGGTTTTTCGGGCAACGGTAGTCATACGCGTCCATAGATGTTCAGGGTCGCGACATGGAACTTGACGTCCACAGGGTCTTCGAGGGTCGACGGTAGTGGTACTCGGGTCGTCGACGACGGTAGTTGTTCTATGCATCGGGCATCAAGGTACTTGTCGTTCTTAGCGATTCCGAAGACGGCGGTAGTGGTACACTTTCGAAAAGGGACTTGACACATCAAAGGTCTTCGGTGTCACGGTACTTGTCGGTCCGGGTCTTGACGCATCCAAAATGGTCGTCGGTGGTGGAACTTGGCGCTGTTGTGGTGGACGTTCGGGCACCGTACGTTGTGGTACTTGGCGTTCCCAAGGGTACTTGGTCTTCGGTCGGAGGTACTTGACGGTTTTTTTGCTACCCGGGTCTTCGGCGACGGTCATGGCAAAGAGGCGATGGTAGTTGGAGAAGCAGGGAGCAGCAGCTCGAGTCGCGGCAGCAGCAACTGTCACGGGCGGAGGTCAGGGCCGGAGCAGAGCAAGGTTCCCGCGGGCAGCCAAGAGGCCGTCCCTCGCGAGGTGGCGCAGGGCTGCGATGGTGTTGGTGTTCTGTGGCGGGGCATCCCGGCGACCTGGAGGTAGGGACGATTCCGGGGATGCAGGGCCTCGCCGGAACTGGGGAAGACGACAATGAACAGCACAGGGCGGCGGTAGGAGACTGGCCGGAGTGGCGACGTGGTCCTCGCGGAGCTCGCGGTAGGAGACTGGCCGGGGTGGCCTGGCCATGGCCTTGCGGGCGAAGGGCGCAGGTGGAGATGGCCATTCGGTGGTGGCGCGGGAGGAAGGAGAGGCCAGCGTCGAGGATGTCCGGGAGCAGGGCATGGTGATGGCCCCTGGGGCACCGACGGCAGCGCCGGTCGTCGAACAGCGAGGCGAGATCGCGGCATAAGGATGGTTCAGGCGCGGCGGCGTGGTCCGTACGTTGATGGAAGCAGAGGCGAAGCGAGGTAGGGGCGTAGGAGTTGGGTGCTTGAGGGGCTTCGCTGCGGGATCGGGATCACTCTCCTGCGCGTGGGCGGCGGCGCGAGATGAGGAGAGGGAGACGAGCGAGAGGAGTAGGAACGAGCGTCGGGCGTGGGCTTCTGGAGACGCTAGGAGGAGGGATGAATGGAGAGATGGAGAGGGAGTGGTCGGGCCTAGGGTTAGGTTAGGTTAGGTGGGCTTTGGCCTTGGGCCGGCCCAGTAGAGAGGGAGGGGCTACCCTAGAGAGGCCGGCGGCTGGATGTAACACCCCGAATGTAATTTACCTTATTTGTATTCCAACTCTTGCCGTTTCCGGCACTAAGTTATGTCATTTCCTCGTTGTCGAGTTTTTGCCTTCGTGTGCTTTTGTCTTTGTCATGCTTCTCATATCATGTCATCATGTGCATTGCATTTGCATACGTGTTCGTCTCATGCATCCGAGCATTTTCCCTGTTGTCCGTTTTGCATTCCGGCGCTCCTATGTCCTCCGGTGTCCCTTTCTACCTCTTTTCGTGTGTGTGTGTTAAACTTTTTCGGATTGGACCGAGACTTGTCATGCGGCCTTGGTTTACTACCGGTAGACCGCTTGTCAAATTTCGTGCCATTTGGACTTCGTTTGATACTCCAACGCTTAACCGAGGGACCGAAAAGGCCTCGTGTGTGTTGCAGCCCAACACCCCTCCAAAGTGGCCCAAAACCCACCCTAGGCCGTTCGATCATGATCGTGTGGCCGCAAACCGCACCTCTCTTGGAGCTTCCTAGCTCCCTCTACCTCTATAAATAGACCTCCCCTGAAAATTTCGGATCTCTCCCTCCTCAAAACTCTAGAAATCCGCTCTCCGCGCGCCGGACGTGTCCGCTAGCGCCGGACACATTGCCGCCACCGCCCGCGCCAATCAGCCCCCGCCACGTGGCGCACCAGCGCGCGCCGCCGCGGCGGCCCGGGAAGCCCGATTCGGGCCCCCGAGCCCGTTCCCCCGCGCCGCCGCCCTACGCCTCGTCTCCGCCGCCTGGGGAGCCGCCGCCCGACTCCGCTCCTCGCCGCGCCACCTCTCCCTCCACCGCGCCGCCACCTGCACCGGCCGGAGCTGCTCACCGGCCGAGGCGCCTCCCGCCATCTCGCCGGCACCGCCAAGTCCTTCGTCGCCCGCGCCACCTCGCCGTCCCTCCTCGCCGGCGACGACCCTCTCCGGCGCCCCCCTCCAAGTCCGGCGACGTCCCACCTTCGAACTCCGGCGAATTGCTACAGTAAACATCAGATCCGATCTGGATCTAGATCTCTCGGTTGACTTTTCGTCCCAAACCCTAAATATTTTGCAATCTTTGACGCATCATAACTTCCTCATCGTGGCTCCGATTCGTACGTGTAGCATATCAAAATGTTCGTCTCGACGAGTACATCATTTCACCTCATTGCGTCATTTTCTTTTGAGCTCATCTTGATGCCCGAAATGCTATTGGAAGAGGGCTATGTGGTGATAGTTTCAGATCTGTTTCAGCAAATGCACTTTTGTCATTTTGCCACGATTAATGTGTGCATGCTATGATCATGAGCTCTACATGTGTTTTGATGTATGCCATGCCATCTTTATAGGGGTGTATGCCATGTATTTTTGTGATCTTCGTGGTGACTAGCACAAGCATGCAAAGTAGCTTACTCAATGATGCTGATTTCAGGGACTTAGAATTTCACTAAGTCCTTGCCCTGTCCTTATTTTTATGCCATATGTTCATGTTGTTTCCTAGTGATCCGTGTCTCTTCTGAGCATGATCAGTTAGGATGTTTTGTAGATATTGTTGAGCTCTATCCATACATGTCTTTGTTTGCAATTATGGAGCACCCTAGCTTGAGTCAATCGAGCTCTACTTTTGCTATAAAATGTTCCTGGCAAATTGTTAACATGTTTTGCAATTTTGCTAAGCTTGTTGTTGATCCGTGCATGCTATGGTGTTGTTCTTGCCATGTATAGCTTCTATGCCATGTCTACTTGCTGGGTGTATGCTTATATTATCATGTAATGCCTCGTAGTGAGTGCATCGAGGTCGTAAACATGTCCACTCGTTGACTGTTTTGCCATGCTCCAGTTTTTCACTAAGTCTGAATCTGTTTATGTTTTTGCTATGTTCACATGCTTGCAATTGTATTTTCTGATCCCTTTTGGCTTATGGTCACTAAGGGACTTTTGTTATATGCTTTGAGTAGCTTCATGCCATGTCTTGATTTGCCATGATATGTTCCTGTAGCATGTAGTTATCATGCTCTAAACATTGCTTCCTGATGTTAAATTCCTGATATGCTGTTAATTTCACCAAGTCTGAAACCTGTTATCTTTTGCACTTTTGCCATGCTTGTTTGAACCTGTTAATGAGTGATTTAGCCGTAGCTCAGTGTTCATATTTTGTCAAGAATCATGAGTGGATCCCTGCCATGTATTTTGTTTCTATCTTTGAGTGTTGTAGCATATTTATCTTGATGCATTTAGATGGCTACTTGCTGATTATCGCAGACCGGTGCCATATTTGTTTTGCTTGCCATTTTCAAACCATGCATCCGATTCCGGTGATCTTTATATCGATTTCGACCGAAATCATCTCCTCTATCTAGTGGCACTCTTGGATTTCCAAGTTGAGGCCAGGTTCAATCATTCCTTTCCAAATCATTCATATGCATTACATACCGCATCCCGCATATCATACCATGTTTGCATCATGTTTTTTGTGCATTGCACGTGGTTGATTGTGTTCCTTTTGCTTGTTGTTCTTGCTTGGGTAGAGCCGGGAGACGAGTACGTGATCGAGGAGCCCATTGAGTACGCTTACGAGGATCAAGTCAACTCTGAGAACTTTGCAGGCAAGATGACTATACCCTCGAAATCACTTCTATCTTTGCTTGCTAGATACTCGCTCTTTTACTATGCCTATGCTACGATACTTACCACTTGCTTATCATGCCTCCCATATTGCCATGTCAAACATCTAACCCACCATGTCCTAGCAAACCGTTGTTTGACTATGTTACCGCTTTGCTCGGCCCCTCTTATAGCGTTGCTAGTTGCAGGTGAAGATTGGAGATCGTTCCTTGTTGGAACTTGTTTATTGTTGGGATATCACCATATTATCTTGTTTATCTTAATGCACCTATATACTTGGTAAAGGATGGAAGGCTCGGCCTTATGCCTGGTGCTCTGTTCCACTCTTGCCGCCCTAGTTTTCCATCATACCGGTGTTATGTTCCTCGATTTTGCGTTCCTTATGCGGTTGGGTTATAATGGGAACCCCTTGACAGTTCGCCTTGAATAAAACTCCTCCAGCAATGCCCAACCTTGGTTTTACCATTTGCCACCTAGCCTCTTTTTCCCTTGGGTTTCTGGAGCCCGAGGGTCATCTTTATTTAAACCCCCCCTGGGCCAGTGCTCCTCTGAGTGTTGGTCCGACCAAGTAGACTACGGGGCAACTTGAGGGTTGGTTTTACTCGTAGGATGTTTCATCTGAGTGTGCCCTGAGAATGAGATATGTGCAGCTCCTATCGGGATTTGTCGGCACATTCGGGCGGTGTTGCTGGACTTGTTTTACCACTGTCGAGATGTCTTGTAACCGGGATGCCGAGTCTGATCAGATTGTCTTGGGAGAAGGAATATCCTTCGTTGGCCGTGAGAGCTTGTGATGGGCTAAGTTGGGACTCCCCTACAGGGATTTGAATTTTCGAAAGCCGTGCCCGCGGTTATGGGCAGATGGGAATTTGTTAATGTCCGGTTGTAGATAACCTGAAACTTAACTTATTTAAAATGCATCAACTGCGTGTGTAACCGTGATGGTCTCTTCTCGGCGGAGTCCGGGAAGTGAACACGGTGTTGGAGTAATGCTTGACGTAGGTTGTTCTAGGATCACTTTTTGATCATAGTTGTTCGACCGTGCCTGTGCCTTCTCTTCTCGCTCTCATTTGCATATGTTGGCCACCATTTATGCTAGTCGCTTGCTGCAGCTCCACATCATACCTTTACCTTACCCCTAAGCTTAAATAGTCTTGATCGCGAGGGTGTGAGATTGCTGAGTCCCCATGACTCACAGATTCCTTCCAAAACCAGATGCAGGGACCGATGATACCATTCCAGGTGATTCGACAGAGCTCAAGTGGGAGTTCGATGAGGACTCAGGACGATACTACGTGTCTTTCCCAGATAATCAGTAGTGGTGCCCAGTTGGGGCGATCGGGGACTTTGTCGCATTTGGAGGTTGATCTTTATTTTGGTTCCGTAGTCGGACCTTGAGTGTATTGGATGAATGTAATGACTTATTTATGTATTCGTGTGACGTGGCGAGTGTAAGCCAACTATGTACCTTTCCCCTTTATTTATTTACATGGGTTGTTGTGAAGATTACCTCACTTGCGACATTGCTTTCAATGCGGTTATGCCTCTAAGTCATGCTTCGACACGTGGGAGATATAGCCGCATCGAGGGCGTTATACTGGACCTTAGGCGGACTTCTGCTAGGAGGCCCAAGTGGCCAGAGGCCTGGTTCGGCTCCTCTCTCCTTCCCTCTTCTCTTTACCATGAAGAGAAAAGAAAAAAAAGATAGAAGAAAAAAAATAAAAAGAGGGTTAGTGAACGAATTTGAGCAAGAGGTTAAATTTCTTGGACTCACACAAAAATGTGTTGATCGAAGAAATTAGGAAAGACCAAGATTGAAAGAATAAATTCAAATTTCTTTGAATTTAATTCAAAAGGTTTGAACTAGGATAGGTTTTAGGAGTGCCCAAAAATGTTGAGAATTTTGGTAGAGCTCCGGAAAAAAGGTAAAATAATTACCGACAAAGTTTGAGAGTCGAAAATCGGAAGAAGGAAAGGTCAAGGATTTAACATGCAAGTGGGTTGCGGATAATTCCAAATTAATGGAATACTTTAAAATAGCTTTCTAAATATTGGGAGGGTATGTTTTAAAGAGAAACCACCATGTGAGTTCCCTCGATTTAAATAGATCAACGATCTATGCAATTTATTTAGTTGAGTTTTAAAACGGGTTGCATGATGACATGATGCAATGCACATGATGCAAATATGAATGCAACAGACGAAACAAATCACACAACGAATCTCGGAAACCCTGGAAGGCATCTGAAGCTCCGGTCTTGGGGCGTCACAAATGGGTAGTTGATGCAGTGCTAAAACATTAGATGCTATGATGAATTTAATATTGAACCCCAATAACACGCTGACGTTCCCTCGGGAAGGTCAGAACTATCATTCTCCCGGCTAGGTAGGAACGAATGAACGTTTTTGTTTAGTAAAAAAACATTCGCAACGAACACTTCAAAATCGTCATGTGAGAACAGATAAATTTGTCATGTTGCCCTATAATGATTTACCACGTTGTATACAAAAATTGTTAAGAAAATGCCATGTAATTGCCATGCGTTCTTAGGAATTTGTCATGGTTGTAACATGGAGAATTGCCGCCTAAAAAAATGAACTTCGCCATGGTGTCTGAAGGGAATTGACATGCCACATCAACGAAAACCGATAAAAATTTGCCATGCTCTAAAAACCAAAATTGTCATCCCAAAATATGTTCACTCGGATTGTCATCCTGAGCAAATCATTTAGTGTCGTCAGCTCGTAGTTCGCTCGTAGTTCGCTCAAGGGGTGCGTAGGAGAGAATGCTTTAGAATTCGTGCACGAGATGCGATGTGGGAAGGAGTTTGCTCGAAAACGCTAAGCACTTAGCTTTAATACGTTGTCGGCAAAGGAGTTGGGCCTTTTGTAATTTACTTTCAGTAGTGGTCAACACTTTGGCAGATTGCTTTCATCCTCTCAAAAAGAGAAAGCAGGTGTGCTTGCCTAGATTGTAAGGTGGTACCTAAAGAGAGTGTTGTCCCTCAGCATAAGCTTGTGGTGGTTGACTACTGCTTTCGGATCCGAGTACAGCGGGATAAGCATGCCAAAGTCGTTAGAACGAAGTGGCGGAATCTCAAGGGGGAGGTAGCTCAGGCGTTCAAGGAGAGGGTCAGTAAGGAGGGGCCTTGGGAGGAAGGAGGTGATGCAGACAATATATAGATGAAGATAGTGACTTGCATTCGTAAAGTAGCCTCAGTGGAGTTTGGAGTGTTCAGGAAAGTAGATGCGAAGCTAAAAATACCTTATGATGGAACAATGATGTCCAGAAAGCTATTAAGGAAAAAAATATTGTTTCAGGCGCCTTTACTATGATAGGAATAAAGATGATACAACCCTCGTAAAATCTATGAAGAATTTTATTTCAGCTGATACAGATAGTTATTTGGCCATGAAGTCCGACCGAGGAAAGGAAAATGGTGTCATGGATGATTTAGCACGTGAGGTACAAGAGCAAGCTATGCATGATCTAATTGGTGGAATCAAGGATCCCATACCAGAAGCTATTAAACCTACCTTTCGTACACCTCCTGGCCGGTTAAAAATCGGATCAGTAGAAATACGTATTCTGTGAGATTATTGTTAGGAGTAGACCTCATCGTAGAAGGAAAGTACTAGTTGTCTATCTAGGAGTATTACATAGTCGCTTTTGAGTACAGGCTGGTTTCCTAGGTGATTAAGGTGTCCGGTACTTAATTAAAGATATACTCCCTCCGTACACTAATACAAAAATATTTAGATCACTATTTTAGTAATTTAAACATTTTTATATTAGTTTACAAAGGAAATACATTTGATTAGTTTAAACATGAGAGAGAGAGTTCATATCTAATAGGTTTATTTGCTAGTCGGTTGAGAAACGGAAGGTTCATGTCGCCTATAAAAGAGGCTGGCTACGGCCATTGTAAGAGAGTTGATTTTGTTATAATAAAACGACCAGAAAACACCCATGTCGGGGTGACCAAATACCATGCATGGTTTTCAGTTTTTCCCATCTAGGATTTGTGTGTGTTGGTGCAAGCTAGGGGAGTATCTGTGAGAAAGGCTGGGAACGTCGTGCCTTTGCCAGGGCCGACGGCTTTATGTTTATAAGCAGGATCGCGACCTCCCTGATAGCGTACAAGTTGTTGGGATTACAAACTTGGAGAACAAGGGATAGACTAAGAGATAGATATCTAGTTTAACAGGAAAATAAACCATAACAGATTCCTAGTCTATCCTATACTAGAAGCTTCGGTTGTTAATCCCGCGCATACGATGAGGGCTGTCACGTTGTTTAACACCCTTCCTTAATCACAACTTTGCAAGTTGAGATTACGCTTGAACTCTTCAAGATTTCTTGTGGGTAAAGCCTTGATGAAGCCATCTGCAACCTGGTCCTTTGAATGCACAAAACAAATTTCCAACTGTTTGTTAGCAACACGTTCTCTTACAAAATGGAAATCTATATCAATGTGTTTTGTCCTTGCATGAAAGACCGGATTAGCAGACAAATAGGTGGCACCAAGATTGTCACACCATAAACAAGGAGCCTGAATGTGTTTTATACCAAGTTCTCTTAACATGAACTGAACCCAGATGATCTCTGCTGTGGCATTTGCCAGTGCCTTATATTCAGCCTCTGTACTCGACCTTGATACAGTTGCCTGTTTCCTTGCACACCATGATATAAGGTTGGGTCCAAAAAATACTGCAAACCCACCAGTAGAGCGTTTGTCATCTAGACAGCCTGCCCAGTCTGAGTCAGAAAAAGCACTGACAAGTGTAGATGAGGACTTGCTGAATGTGAGACCAAGATTCATAGTATGCTTTACATATCTCACAATACGCTTTGCAGTAGTCCAATGAACTGTGGTAGGTGCATGAAGAAACTGGCATACTTTGTTAACGGCAAAGGAAATATCAGGTCTTGTCAGAGTAAGATATTGAAGTGCTCCTACTAAACTTCTATACCTGGTACTGTCTTCTTGATTCAAAAGATCTCCTTCTGTAAGAGACAATTTTTCTGTGCTAGACAAGGGAGTTGGAATAGGCTTACACCCTTGCAAACCAACCCTCCTTACCAAATCATTAGCATATTTTTCTTGGGAGAGATGAAGACCATCCTCAAGTTTTCTTACTTCAATTCCTAGGAAGAAGTGCAAGTCACCCAAATCCTTGAGAGCAAACTCAGCACTCAGATCCTTCAACAATCCTGCCACTGCCTCATCAGATGAACTAGTGACAATAATATCATCAACATAGATAAGCACAAATATAGATGTATTTGCCTTTGTATAAATAAATAGTGAGGTATCTGATTTTGATGGAACAAAGCCAAGTGCCTGTAACTTTTGACTGAGACGTGAGTACCATGCTCGGGGTGCCTGCTTCAGTCCATAAAGAGCTTTATCAAGTTTACAAACATGAAAAGGTGAGTTTTTATCGACGAACCCGGGAGGTTGTTTCATGTATACTTCATCTTCTAGAACACCATGAAGGAACGCGTTCTGTACATCTAGTTGTCTGAGACTCCAGCCCCTGGAAACAGCAATAGATAGCACAAGATGAATAGTAGCAGCCTTGACAACATGGCTAAAGGTATCTTCATAGTCGACGCCATATCGCTGTTTGTAACCCTTAGCCACAAGTCTGGCCTTATACCGATCAATGGTTCCATCAGTCTTCCTTTTAATTCTGTAGACCCACTTATAGTCAATTAAATTTTTACCTCGTGGTGGGGGAACCAAATGCCACGTTTTGTTCCTCTGAAATGCCACATGTTCTTCTTCCATAGCTTTCCTCCACCGTGCATCTCCTAGGGCCTCATCCAGGGTGCGTGGTTCACCTGTGTAGCATGCAAGACCAAACTTGGTTTTATAATTTATAGGTTGAATCACTCCCTTTTGTAGACACGTGCGTGGAAGGCGTGGAGAAGAAACGGGCACAGAAGATCCAGGCGAATCTGCATCAGCCGATCCCGAGGCGGATTCTTCTGGTGTTGCAGCCGCATCGGTTTCGGTGGGATTTTCTGCGGCTGCTGTAGATGACGGAGCGGGCGCTGGAGGCACAGAAGATATCGCACCAGCTCCTATGGCCGCGACAGAATCGGCCTTGGATCACGCGCCTGGGCCCCTGACCGAATCAGCGCCGAGTCCTGTGCTGATTTGCTGGCGGCGAGCGTAGCAGTGAGGCCCACTCGCTGGCCAGCGGCCCCCGGCCTGCCGCGTGGGGGAGCCAGGTTGGCGCGGGCCTGGCGGAGCGTCTGGGACGGTCAGTGGCGACCACGTGGCGGCTGCGGAGTCGTCGCTGCGGCCCCTGGTAGGTGCGCGTGCGGGCGACACGTTTTCTGGGTTGCCGCCGCCCTGCTGCCGCACGGATCCCGGGGCGGATCCGCTGCCAAACTGCTGCTGCGCCGATCCCGAGGAGGATATGTCCCCCCAGGGTTTGTGTAACACCCCGGATGTAACTTTCCCAATTTATACTCCAACTCTTGCCGTTTCCGGCGTTAAGTTATTTTATTTTCCCGGGTTCGGGTCTTTGTCTCTGTGTGTTGTTGTCGTTGTCATGCATCTCATATCATGTCATCACGTGCATTGCATTTGCATACGTGTTCATCTCATGCATTTGAGCATTTTCCCCGTTGTCCGTTTTGCATTCCGACGCTTCGTTCTCCTCCGGTGGTCATTTCTACCTTTCTTTCATGTGTGGGGATTAAACATTTCCGGATTGGACCGAGACTTGCCAAGCGGTCTTGGTTTACTACCGGTAGATTGCCTGTCAAGTTTCGTATCATTTGGACTTCGTTTGATACTCCAACGGTTAACCGAGGGACCGAAAAGGCCTCGTGTGTGTTGCAGCCCAACACCCCTTCAATTTAGCCCAAAACCCACCTAAACCCTCTCCATCATCTAGAGCGTTCGATCACGATCGCGTGGCCGAAAACCGCACCTCATTTGGACTCTCCTAGCTCCCTCTACCTATAAATATAGCCTCCTCCCTGAAAATTTCGGATCAAGTCGACCATAACCCTAGCTCCCCGCTCCTCTCCACGCGCCGGACGTGTCCGCCGGCGCCGGACAACGTCCGCCGCCGCTCGCGCCCTCTCAGCGATCACCACGTGGCGCGCCGCCGCCTCCCACCGCGGCCCTCCCGGCCCGAGTCCCCGCGCCGCTTCGGCCGCCTCCCCGCCGCCCGAGCGCTGCCTCCGCCTCGTCGCCGGGACCCCGCCACCACCGTGCGCCGCCACCTCGCCGGCGCTGCGTCCCGCCGCCCGCCGCCGTCAACGCCGGCCGACTCCGGCGCCGCAGGCCGCCGCCCCGCCACTCGCCGCCTCGGCGCCGTCTGCCGCCTCCCGGAGCCAGATCCGGCCGCCCCCGCCGGAGTCCGGCCGCTCCCCGGCCTCCCTCGCCGTGTTCGGACCTCGCCGTCGCCGGAGAAGACGGATCCGGCCTCGACCCATCGGAGTTGACTTTTTCTGCGAGGTGGTTTTTTTCTTCTAAGTCCCAGAAATCCCAGATCCATGTGCTCATGTTCATAGCCTCGACGCCACCCAGTACTGGGGCGGGAGTTCGGGAGTATCGCCATAACTTGTATAACGGATGCTTTTCGAAGGTTGAGGTAGATGTTTTCCGAAGGTTTCTTGGTTATGTGTTGAAGGATGGATACAACTGGATGTAGGATTTGCTAGTTTGGGTGAGATATTATGCTTCCCCTGTATCCCCAACACCTGATTGCATAACCGGAAAGGTTCGGGAGTTTCATAGGTGGGAATTCTAGTAGCTCTAGTTCTTCTTCCACGGATATTGGTTTGAGATTGGGATTTCTTACCGATTATTCGTTCTTGATCCGTACCTTGTTGATTTATTTCTCTACCTTAATTCTAAGTGGCTTCTCAATTTATGGATATGTGACCATTTCAAGAGGAATGCATTCGTTCATTTTGTTCGGATGTGAAGACTATATGTTGCAATTTTCATTCCGTTGGATTCAGCTTCAATATTTATCTGTCAATGTGCTAATGGTGGTCAACCTCTTCAGGATGGCTCCTCCAACGCGCATGACTCCGAATCCTGATCCGCCACCACCTCCACCTCCTCCAGAGGCATGGCAAGCTGTGATGGCCGCAACCAATGCAAACACACAGTTGATCATGCAAATTCTCCAAGAGCGCAATCAAGGCAACCAAGGGAACCAAGGCAACAATCAGAATCACTTTGCTTCACTCAACCAGTTCCTTGCTAACGGGCCAAAGACTTTCAGCAATTGTGTTGAGGCAACCGATGCTGACGATTGGCTAGTGGATCTGTGCAAGCATTTCGAGTGCAGTAACGTCAGGCATGAGGACTTTGTTAAGTTCGCTTCCTTCCAACTCAAAGATCAAGCTGCAGATTGGTTCCAGCAATACAAGGATTCCAGAGGTGGACGTGTTATCACCTGGGATGAATTCCGTCGAGATTTCCGAGCTCATCATATCCCTTAGAGCGTGGTTGAAAGAAAGCGTGAGGAATTCCGCAACCTGAAGCAAGGCTCTTTGTCTGTCTATGACTACAACAAGTTGTTTCAGAAGCTCGCCCGCTTTGCCAAGCAGGACGTCCCTGATGAGAAGAGCATGATATACCAGTTCAGGGGTGGTCTCAGAGAAGAAATTCAGCTAGCTCTTGTTCTCTTTGAGCCCTTGAGGTACGATGAGTTCTACAACATGGCATTGAAGCAAGAGGCCGCTCAATTGAGGTGTGATGCTTCCAAGAAGCGAGTCAGAGATGTTACTCCTTCTTCCTCTACTCAAGTGGCCAAGCAGCAGAAGTATTGGCTTCCTCCTCCTCCGTTCCGTCAGCCGTATCAGCAGAAGAGCAAAGGTGGCAGTGGATCTTCCCACCCACCCAACCCTGGCTTTCAGAACAAGACTTCGTCTCAAGCTCCAAGATCGAGTGCTCTGTATCACCGTCCGCTTTCAGAGGTCACATGCAACAAGTGCCAACAGAAGGGTCACTATGCCAACAAGTGTTTCAACCAGAGGCGTCTTCCTCCTCCTCCTGTCAGATCGGCAAGTACAGCTGTGGTCAAGCATAACCCCAAGCACGCCAAGGTCAATTTGATGAATGCAGCCCAGGCAGAGGACTCGTCAGATGTGATCATGGGTAACCTTCCTATTAACGATGTTCCTGCAAAAGTTCTTTTTGACACTGGTGCATCGCATTGTTTCATCTCGAAGCCTTTTGCATCTAAGCATGAGTTGACTTCCCAAGTTATGCATAAACCGTTAGCAGTTGTCTCTCCGGGTAAATGTTTGCTCGCTAACCACGAAATTCCGGATATTTCTATCATGATGGGTGATTTCAAGTTTCTGGCTTCTCTAATGGTTCTTGGTAACTCGGATATTGATTTTATTCTCGGAATGGATTGGCTTTCTAAGCACAAGGCTCAGCTTGATTGTGCTGCCAGGGAGATTCAATTGACTCATTCGTCTGAGGATGTAATTGTCTTTGCCACTCGGGATAATACCATCCGTCTGTTTTCTCTCAATGAGAAGGGTGAACTGGATGCTATCTCGCAAATTCCAGTCGTTTGCGAATATCAAGACGTCTTTCCAGAAGAGCTTCCAGGAATGCCTCCGCACCGGCCAGTTGAATTCGTTATTGATCTTGAGCCTGGCACGGAACCTGTGTGCAAACGTCCTTACAATATCGGACCTGAAGAGTTGAAGGAGCTGAAGAAGAAACTCGATATTCAAGAGAAAATGGGTCTCATCCGGCCTAGTTCTTCTCCGTGGGGTTGTGGTGTTCTTTTTGTGAAGAAGAAGGATGGAACGGACCGACTTTGTGTTGATTACCGTCCATTGAACAAGAAGACCATCAAGAACAAATATCCACTTCCTAACATCAATGAGCTGTTCGAACAACTCAAAGGTGCTCAAGTATTCTCCAAGCTTGATCTCCGTATGGGTTATCATCAGATTCGAATCCGTGAGCAAGATATTTCCAAGACGGCTTTCAAGACAAGCTATGGTTCATATGAATACACTGTCATGTCTTTTGGTCTCGTCAACGCTCCTCCGACGTTCTCTCATATGATGAACTTCATCTTCAACGTCTACACCAATGACTTCGTTTTGGTCTATCTCGACGACATTCTGGTTTTCTCGAAGAACAAGGAAGATCATGCCAAGCACTTGCGTTTGGTACTCGATAAGCTCAGGGAACATCAGTTCTACGCCAAGTTCTCCAAGTGCGAATTTTGGCTCGATAAGGTTCTTTATCTTGGTCATATCATCTCTGCCAAGGGCATTGCCGTGAATCCTGAGAAGGTGTCTGCAATTGTGAATTGGGAACCTCCTCAGAACGTGAAGCAACTCCGTAGCTTCCTCGGTCTCGCAAGCTATTGCCGAAGATTCATTGAAAACTTTTCTAAGATCGCGAAGCCTCTCTCTAATCTTCTCTAGAAGCACGTCAAGTACGTTTGGTCTTCGGAGTGTGACATTGCTTTCAACACTTTGAAAGAGAAATTGATCACTGCTCCAGTTCTGACTCAGCCTGATGAATCAAAGCCGTACGAGGTCTTTTGTGATGCCTCTCTCCAAGGTCTTGGCGCAGTATTGATGCAAGAGAAGAAAGTTGTTGCTTATACCTCTCGCCAGTTGAAGCCTAATGAGAAGAACTACCACACTCATGATCTCGAGTTGGCGGCAGTTGTGCATGCTCTTTTGACTTGGAGACATCTTCTATTGGGAAGAAAAGTGAACATTTTCACTGATCACAAGAGTCTCAAGTACATCTTCACTCAGCCTAATCTCAACCTCAGGCAAACTCAATGGGTCGAAATGATTCAAGAGTATAATCCGAGTATCGAGTATACTCCAGGCAAGGCCAATGTGATTGCTGACGCATTGAGCAGGAAAGCTTATTGTAACAGTCCGATTCTCAAGCCTCATCAACCCGAGCTTTGTGAAGCTTTCCGCAAACTTAATCTGCAAGTTGTTCCTCAAGGTTTCCTCGCCAACCTTCAAGTCTCTCCTACCTTCGAAGACCAGATTCGCCAAGCCCAGCTTCTTGATGCTATGGTGAAAAAGGTGAAGATTGGGATTGCCAAGAGTCAACCCAAGTACAAGTGCTACCGCCTTGATGACAAGGATACTCTCTTCTTCGAGGATCGTATTGTTGTACCCAAAGGTGAACTTCGTAAAGTGATCATGAACGAGGCTCACAATTCTCTCCTGTCCATTCACCTTGGGAGCACGAAGATGTATCAGGACCTCAAGCAAGCTTATTGGTGGACTCGAATGAAGCACGAGATTGCTCAATTCGTGAATGAATGTGATGTCTGCAGAAGAGTGAAGGCAGAACACCAAAGGCCAGCTGGTCTCCTCCAACCTCTTGCCATTCCAGAATGGAAGTTTGACCACATTAAAATGGACTTCGTGATTGGGTTTCCAAAGTCCAAGCATGGCAATGATGCTATATTCGTTGTCATCGACAAACTCACTAAAGTGGCTCACTTTCTGCCTATCAAAGAGTCAATCACTGCAGCTTAATTGGCGGAACTCTATACCTCTCGGATTGTCTCTCTGCACGGTATTCCACAAGTGATCTCTTCAGACCGTGGAAGCATCTTTACGTCCAAGTTTTGGGATTCTTTTCAGAAGGCCATGGGCACTAACATCCGCTTCAGCACAACTTTCCATCCTCAAACTAGTGGTCAAGTCAAGCGTGTCAACCAGATTCTTGAAGATATGCTCAGGGCTTGTGTGATCTCCTTCGGCATGAAGTGGGAGGATTGTCTTCCTTATGCCGAATTCTCCTACAACAACAGTTTTCAAGCAAGTTCGGGCAAGGCCCCATTTGAAATTCTGTATGGCAGGAAGTGTCGTACCCCTCTCAACTGGTCTGAAACCGGCGAATGTCAGCTTTTGGGTAATGACTTAATCACAGAGGCAGAGGAAATGTGCAAAGTCATTCGTGATAACCTCAAAGCAGCCCAATCCCGCCAGAAGAGCTACTATGATAGTAAGCACCGTGATTTGGCTTTCGAGATCGGAGATCATGTTTACCTCCGCGTCTCTCCTATGAAAGGTACTCGTCGCTTCGGTATCAAAGGGAAGCTTGCCCCTAGATACGTGGGACCTTTCAAGATTGTCAACAAGAGAGGCGACCTTGCCTATCAACTCAAGCTTCCTTCAAACTTTGCAAATGTTCATGATGTGGTCCATGTCTCTCAGCTCCGAAAGTGCTTCAAGACTCCTGACCGCACCGTCAACTTCGAGGACATTGAGCTCTAAGAAGATCTCTCTTATCGTGAGCACCCAGTTGCTATTCTTGAAGAAACTGAACGCAAGACTCGCAATAAGTCAATCAAATTCCTCAAAGTCAAGTGGTCACACCATTCCGACCGTGAAGCTACCTGGGAATGCAAGGATCACCTCCGTTCTGAGTACCCGGCATTCTTTCAGTCCTAGATCTCGGGACGAGATCCTTTCGTAGTGGTGGAGGGTTGTAACACCCCAGATGTAACTTTCCCAATTTGTACTCAAACTCTTGCCGTTTCCGGCGTTAAGTTATTTTATTTTCTCGGGTTCGGGTCTTTGTCTCCGTGTGTTGTTGTCATTGTCATGCATCTCATATCATGTCATCACGTGCATTGCATTTGCATACGTGTTCATCTCATGCATTCGAGCATTTTCCCCGTTGTCCGTTTTGCATTCCGGCGCTTCGTTCTCCTCCGGTGGTCATTTCTACCTTTCTTTCGTGTGTGGGGATTAAACATTTCCCGATTGGACCGAGACTTGCCAAGCAGCCTTGGTTTACTACCGGTAGACCGCCTGTCAAGTTTCGTATCATTTGGACTTCGTTTGATACTCCAACGGTTAACCGAGGGACCGAAAAGGTCTCGTGTGTGTTGCAGCCCAACACCCCTCCAATTTGCCCCGAAACCCACCTAAACCCTCTCCATCATCTAGAGCGTTCGATCACGATCGCGTGGCCGAAAACCGCACCTCATTTGAACTCTCCTAGCTCCCTCTACCTATAAATATAGCCTCCTCCCCGAAAATTTCGGATCAAGTCGACCCTAACCCTAGCTCCCCGCTCCTCTCCGCGCGCCGGACGTGTCCGCCAGCGCCGGACAACGTCCGCCGCCGCCCGCGCCCTCTCAGCGATCGCCACGTGGCGCGCCGCCGCTTCCCACCGCGCCGGCCCGCGGGGCCCGACCGCGGCCCTCCCGGCCCGAGTCCCCGCGCCGCTTCGCCCGCCTCCCCGCCGCCCGAGCGCCGCCCGCGCTGCGCTGCCTCCGCCTCGTCGCCGGGACCCCGACGCCACCGTGCGCCGCCACCTCTCTGGCGCTGCGTCCCCCCGCCCGCCGCCGTCAACGCCGGCCGACTCCGGTGCCGCAAGCCGCCGCCCCGCCACTCGCCGCCTCGGCGCCGTCTGCCGCCTCCCGGAGCCAGATCCGGCCGCTCCCCGGCCTCCCTCGCCGCGTTCGGACCTCGCCTCGCCGGAGAAGACGGATCCGGCCTCGACCCGTCGGAGTTGACTTTTTCCGCGAGGTGGTTTTTTTCTTCTAAGTCCCAGAAATCCCAGATCCATGTGCTCATGTTCATAGCCTCGTAACT
The DNA here is from genome assembly GCF_056163025.1 of Triticum urartu. Classification (NCBI taxonomy): domain Eukaryota; kingdom Viridiplantae; phylum Streptophyta; class Magnoliopsida; order Poales; family Poaceae; genus Triticum; species Triticum urartu. The sequence goes on along the minus strand of NC_141878.1, from coordinate 175,920,179 downwards.
CCTCATCCGTAACTCCGTTTTGGGCATATAGCATATTAAAATGTTCATCTCAGAGAGTACATCATTTCATTCCATTGCATCATTTTCATTTGAGTTCATGTTGATGCCCGAAATGCTGTTAGAAGAGGGCTACTTGAGATATTTGTCAGATCTGCTACTCCATTTAGATATTTGTCATTTTTGCCATGATTATTATGTGCATGATATGCCCTGATGCTCTACATATGTTTTGTTAAGGGTTTTGCCATCTTTCCAGAGGTGCAACCCATGTATTTTTTGTGATGTGTATGGTGACTAGCACAAGCTTGCAAGTGGTGCACTTGGTAATTCTGATTTCAGGGACTTAGCATCTCCACTAAGTCCCTGATTTGTTTATCTCATGTGGCCATATGTTCATGTTGTTTCCTTGAGATACGTGCCTCTTTTGAGGATGATCAGTAAGGATGTTTTGTTAATCTTTTAGTGCTCTATCCATCCATGTCTTTGTTTGCAATTATGGAGCACCCTAGCTTGAGTCAATCGAGCTCTACTTTTGCTACTTTGTGAATCTGGGCAGATTGTCAACTTGTTTGCAATTTTGCCGATGATGTTGTAGTTGATCCATGCATGCTATGCTATTGTTCTTGCCATATCTAGCTTGCATTTTGTGTATATTTGATGGGTGTATGCTTATCTTGTCATGACTTGCACCGTAGTGAGTGCATCGAGCTCGTAAACATGCCTACTTGAGATATGTTTCAGCATGCTCCAGTTTGCACTAAGTCTGTGATCTGATTATGTTTTTGCTATGTTCACATGCTTGCAATTGTATTTTCTGATCCCTTTTGGCTCAAGGTCACTAAGGGACTTTTGTTAAGCTCTTTGAGTAGCTCCATGCCATGCTTTACTTTGTCATGTTTGGGTCCTGTAGCATGTAGTTTTGTTGCTCCGAAGAGTGCTACCTGATCTGAAATTTTCTAGACAAGTGTTAATTTCACTAAGTCTGAGATCTGTTTGCCATATGCATTTTTGCCATGCTTGTTTGAACCTATTAATGGATGAATTGGCCGCAGCTCAGTGCTAGACTTTTGTTAAAAATCTTGAATGCATCCCGGCCATGTATTTTGTTGTCTTGTTTGGGTGCTGTAGCATGTTCATCTCATTGCATTTAGATGGCTACTTGCTGTAAATCGCAGACCAGTGTCATATTTGAATCGCTTGCCATTTCCAAACCGTAACTCCGATTCCGGCGTTCTTTATATCGTTTTCAAGCAATTTCATCTCATATTTCCAGTGGCACACTTGGATTTCCAAGCTGAGGCCAGGTTCTTGCATTTCCTGTCATGTCTTGCATATGCATCCCGCATCGCATCCCGCATAGCATACCATCCTTGCATCATATTGTTGAGTCTTGCACGTGGTTGATTGTGTCCTTGTTGCTTGTTTGTCTTGTTTGGGTAGAGCCGGGAGACGATTTCGCTAACGAGGAGCCCGTTGAATTTGCTTTCGAGGATCCAGTCAACTCTGACAACTGTGCAGGCAAGATGATCATACCCTCGAAATCACTACTATCTTTGCTATGCTAGATTGCTCGCTCTTTTGCTATGCCAATGCTACGATGCCTATCACTTGCTTTCAAGCCTCCCAAATTTCCAATTTCAAACCTCTAACCCACCATTGTCCTATTAAACTGTTGATTGGCTATGTTACCGCTTTGCTCAGCCCCTCTTATAGCGTTGCTAGTTGCAGGTGAAGATTGGAGGCCGTTCCTTGTTGGAACATTTATTTACTTGTTGGGATATCATTATATTATCATGTTATCTTAATGCATCTATATACTTGGTAAAGGGTGGAAGGCTCGGCCTCTCACCTAGTGTTTTGTTCCACTCTTGCCGCCCTAGTTTCCGTCATATCGGTATTATGTTCCTGAATTTTGCGTTCCTTACGCGGTTGGGTTATAATGGGAACCCCTTGATAGTTCGCCTTGATTAAAGCTTTTCCAGCAATGCCCAACCTTGGTTTTACCATTTGCCACCTAGCCCTTTTTCCCTTGGATTTCCGGAGCCCGAGGGTCATCTTATTTTAACCCCCCCCCCCCCCCCCCGGGCCAGTGCTCCTCTGAGTGTTGGTCCACCTCGTCAGCCGCCGGTGGCCACCAGGGGCAACTCTAGGCTGGCCTACCGGAAGTTTGGACAATCTGTGTGTGCCCTGAGAACGAGATATGTGCAGCTCCTATCGGGATTTGTCGGCACATTCGGGCGGTGTTGCTGGTCTTGTTTTAACCTGTCGAAGTGTCTTGAAGAACCGAGATAGAGTCTGATCGGAACGTCTTGGGAGGAGGTCTATTCCTTTGTTGACTATGAGAGCTTGTCATGGGCTAAGTTGGGACTCCCCTGCAGGGATTTGAACTTTCGAAAGCCGTGCCCGCGGTTATGGGCAGACGGGAATTTGTTAATGTCCGGTTGTAGATAACTTGAACCTTAACTTATTTAAAATGAATCAACCGAGTGTGTTACCGTGATGGCCTCTTCTCGGCGGAGTCCGGGAAGTGGACACGGTGTTGGAGTAATGTTTGCGCAGGTTGCTCTCTAGTTTCTCGCTCGCGCTTTGCCTCCTCTTCTCGCTCTCTTTTGCGAATAAGTTAGTCACCATATTTTTCTAGTTGCTTGCTGCAGCTCCACATATTTACCTTGCCTTACCTATAAGCTTAAATAGTCTTGATCGCGAGGGTGTGAGATTGCTGAGTCCCTGTGGCTCACAGATTACTATTACACCAGATGCAGGGCCCGATGATTCTGCTCCAGGAGACGCGCTTGAGCTCAAGTGGGAGTTCGACGAAGACTCTCAACGTTACTATGTTTCCTTTCCTGATGATCAGTAGTGGTGCCCAGTTGGGGGTGATCGGGACCGTGTCGCATGTTGGGTTATCTTTTATTTTGGTGCCGTAGTCGGGCCATGAGTGTTTGGATGATGTAATGTTATTTATGTACCTTGATTGACGTGGCGAGTGTAAGCCAACTATGTTATCTCCCCTTTATTATTTATATTACATGGGATGTTGTGAAGATTGCCTTACTTGCGACATATGCCTTCAATGCGATTATGCCTCTAAGTCGTGCCTCGACACGTGGGAGATATAGTCGCATCGAGGGTGTTACAGTTTGACACATAAAATGTCGTCTGTTTGGATTGATTTCTGCATCATTTTCGACGATTTCTTCACTATTTTCTTCATCTGCTATTGTATCTGCATCATCATAGGACTCATGCACCGGGTTATGAGGATTAGTCAATGTATGATCATCACAATTATTCCCCCCCCCCTTGATCAATACCAGAGAGATGCGATGGAAGAAGGAGAATTTCTTTCCTAAGAAGTGCACCGACATTGGGATGAAGATCAGCAAAAGGAAATTTGGTTTCATCAAACACGACATCGCGTGAGATGTAGACACGGCCGGTGGAGACATCAAGGCACTTGACTCCTTTGTGGTGTGCACTGTATCCGATGAAAACACATTGTTTAGATCGATACATGAGCTTGCGGTTGTTGTATGGTCTAAGATTAGGCCAACAAGCGCAGTCAAACACACGAAGAGAATTGTAGTCTGGCTTGACATGGAGGAGTCTTTCAGTGGGGGTGTCATTATTAATGACACGACTAGGCAACATGTTTATAAGGTGAACTGCCGTAAGGAACGCTTCGTCCCAAAACTTAAGCGGCATGGATGCTCTTGCCAGAAGAGCGAGGCCAACTTCTACGATGTGCCTGTGTTTGCGTTCGGCTAACCTATTTTGTTGATGGGCATGTGGACACGACACATGATGAGAGATGCCAAGGTTTTGGAAAAATGAGTTTAGCTTCTCATATTCGCCTCCCCAATCAGATTGGAGGGCGATGATTTTGGTGTCAAATTTTCGTTCAACGAGAGCTTGGAAGTTAAGAAAAACTGGAAACACGTCGGATCTTTTCTTGAGAAGATAGATCCAAGAGAATTTGCTAAAATCATCGATGAAACTCGCGTAATATGTATGTCTACCAACAGAAGTAGAGGCAGGTCCCCAAACATCAGAAAAAATGAGTTGTAGTGGTTTGGTAGAAATACTAGTAGAAATTGGATACGGTAACTGATGACTTTTAGCTTTCTGACATGAATCACAAATTGTTTCGACATCACGCTCTCCAACATATGAGAGTTTATTCTTCCTAAGCAAACGTTCAACTAAAGGAAAAGTTGCATGCCCTAATTGATCGTGCCACCGTGTTGAAGATAGCTTGGTGGCACTAAAAACTTGTTTATTGAATCTTCTAATCTCCGGAATCAAAGGGTAGAGCCCACGAATGCATCTACCTCGATAGAGCACTTTCTTCGTTGCTTGATCCTTGATCAAAAAATAAAAGGGGTGAAACTCAAGGAAGACATGATTATCGATAGCAATACGATGAACGGAGAGAAGATTTTTGTTAGCACTAGGAACATGTAAAATTTTCCGAAGATGAATTTTCCTATGAGGGGTATTAATGATCGTGTGACCAACGTGACGAATCTCCATACCTTCTCCACTGGCAGTGTGGATGTGGTCCTTGCCGCGGTACTTCTCATGCATGGTCACCTTCTTGAGTTCACCGGTGATGTGGTTGGTTGCACCGCTGTCCACTGTAGCGACCAGACCTCAAACAGTCTGATCTCTGTGCTCCGGTGTCATCCCTGGATCAGTAATGCTGACACCACACAGTACTCGGAGGATTTATAGCATAGTAGCAATCACACACTTATTACATCGAGTGTCTCATAAGAGAACTTATTACAATAAATATGGCTTAAGGCCATCTAATAACGATAACAGCGGAAGGCTTGGAAGATAAGTGAGTCCATCAACTCCAACGGCATCACTGAGTATAGAACCACGACCTAAAACTCCTTAATCGTCGTCTGAAAAGTCTGCAACATTAACGTTGCAGCCTGAAAACGGGTCAGCACATGGAATATGCTGGCAAGGTAACACATAGAGAGTAATGGAATGGAACAGCTATACTATATGCATATTTGGCTGGTGCAAAGCTATATGGTTACAGTTTTGCGTAAAGCCAATTTTTCCCTACTTTAAAGGAATAAATTATTTAACTATCATGGTAGTTGTTAAACATTGAGAATGGTTGACAGCATCCTCAATCCCAATTAAGCATCATCATTAAACATAACCCAACAAAATTAATTTAGAGTAACATGTTGAGATTCACATGAAAATCCAAGTACTAGATACTCAAGATGTCCATAACCGGGGACACGGCTAACCATGATTAGTTTGTTACACTCTGCAGAGGTTTGCACACTTTTCCCCACAAGACTCGATCGCCTCCGTTTGGTTTCTCGCACTACAGGGTGTTTGAGAAGACGGATGACCGAGACATAGTCTTTCAGAAGCGCTAGCACCTTACGATCGGGTAGACCGTACTACCTACATCCCTACATCTGCTAGTCTACCATTGTAAGAGTTCGCACAACTTAGTCAACTATGCTAGAGCCCATAATAGCTTGTGGCTGCACACGGAAGTTTCTAGTATGAATAGTCTCATGATCCCTTTGAGCCTGGGTGGCGGTCCAAAAGAAAACAGGCAAGTCCTGGAATACCCAGGTGCCTCAATCCACCCAGATGTATGTTTAAGTTGCCACCTTAGATAAACCATTAATTAACAATCTCACATCTGTCATGGATATCACTCACCCAATCCACGTCTACTAGCATAGCATGGCATAATAAGCAAACGTAGAAGTAACTCCCAAAGGTTTGATAATAACAGGTAATAGGTACTACCTCAACTACTTCCCATCCCACAATTTAATTAGATCCTAATCATGCAATGTGTGAGGATTGATCTAATGCAATAAAACTGGGTAGTAGAAAAGGTATGATCAAAGTGTTACTTGCCTTACTGATGATCCGCGAAACCTAATGATTCGAAGTAACAGGTGGCGCACTCCGGGTATTCTATCGCAGACAAACAAACAAGCATACAATAAGTACTCATCTAATGCACAGGTAAAACTCAAATAAAAGATCTAACTAGAAGGTTCAACTTAAGAACTCCGGTTGGCAAAAAGAATCAAATCGAACGAAGCAATGAAAATCAAACGGCGAAAGAAAACAACTTCGTTCTAGTAATCTGGATCTAGGGAAAATTTTATAGTAGCAAAATCTTGTTTAAGTTGGTTAAACGGATAGAGGGTTTCGAGACGAATCCCTAGGCGCTTGAATCGCCTGATTCCGATAAACGAGCGAAAAGTTATACTAAAACGAAAATCGGATCAGGAATCGCGATCAGAAAAATCACGGATTTAATCCGAGAAAAAGAAAAACGACGAACGCCGATTTTTTCTCTTTTTTCGGCACGGAAATCGAGGCGCGACGAACCTCGGCGGCGGAATCCGGCGGCGGCGCTGGCTAGGGTTTCCCTCGGGGTGGGCTGCCCCGGCTTATAAAGGCCTCCCGGGTCGGTGTCCAGGTCGGACACGGCCCGTTAAGTCGGTTCATTTTTTTTAAATTATTCCGCTCGGAAGAAAAATAAAAAGAAATACTAAACGGACTCCAAAAATTTCGAAATAAATTTTCACGGACTTCTAAAATCAAGCCGCACAAGGTGAACATTTATTTGGGACCTAAATGAAATTTTGAAAAATGCACTTTTTTCCTAAATTCAAATAAAAACAGAAAAACTCCGAAATAAAAATCTTATTTGATTTTATTATTAAATCCTCAATATTTCTTTATTCTGGGAAAGTCATTTTATTCCCTCTCTCATATTTTTGTATTAGAAATAATTGACGATAAAATAATTAAAATCAAATGATCCTATTCTCAAAATTTGAGAAAACTCAAATATGAAAATAACGAAATCCCCAACTCTCTCCGTGGGTCATTGAGTTGCATAGAATTTCTAGGATCAACCAAAAAGCAAAATAAAATATGATATGCATTGATGATCTAATGTATAACATTCCAAATTGAAAATTTGGGATGTTACAAACCTACCCCCTTAAGATGAATCTCGCCCTCGAGATTCGGGTTGGCTAGAAAATAGGTGAGGGTGGTCTTTGAGCAAATCTTCCTCTCGCTCCCAGGTGGCTTCATCCTCCGTGTGGTGGCTCACTGAACTTTGCAAAACTTGATAACCTCGTTGCGAGTAACTCGGCCGGCAAATTCGAGGATCTTAATTGGTTTCTCCTCGTAGGTCAAATCATTATCCAACTGAATAGTTTCCAAATGCACTGTATCTCTCAACGGTATGTCAGCCATCTCCGCGTGACACTTCTTCAACTGGGAAACATGGAACACATCATGTACTCCTGACAATCCTTCGGGAAATTCCAACTTGTAGGCCACTTCTCCCATACGCTCCAAAACTCGATATGGTCCTACAAATCGTGGCGCTAACTTCCCTTTAACTCCAAAACGCTTTGTTCCCCGAAGCGGTGATACTCGAAGATAAGCTCTATCTCTAACTTCGTAAACTGTCTCCTTGCGTTTAGAATCCGCATAACTCTTCTATCTGGACTGGGCTACCTTGAGCCTTTTGCGAACCAACTTCACCTTCTGTTCAGACTCTTTAATCAAGTCAGGTCCAAACAACTGGCGGTCTCCAACTTCGTCCCATGACAACGGTGTCCTACACCTCCTTCCGTACAAAGCTTCGAAAGGGGCCATCTTCAAACTGGTTTGGTAACTGTTGTTGTAAGAGAACTCTGCATATGGCAAATTATCGTCCCTACTAGATCCGTAATCTAGCGCACAAGCTCTCAGCATATCCTCCAAAATCTGATTGACTCTCTCGGTCTGTTCATCTGTCTGTGGATGAAAAGCTGTACTGAATTCTAGCCTGGTACCCAAAGTTTCATGTAACTGCTTCCAGAACTTTGAGGTAAACTGGGTTCCTCTATCTGATACGATACTCCTTGGAACTCCATGCAGACATACGATCCTGGTCATGTATATCTTTGCCAACTTAGCACTGGTGTAAGTGGTCTTTACTGGGATGAAATGAGCTACTTTCGTCAATCGATCAACTACAACCCAAATCGAGTCATAGCCTGAACGAGTCCTAGGCAATCCCGTGATAAAATCCATGCCTAGCTTATCCCACTTCCATTTGGGTATCGGCAATGGTTGTAACAATCCTGCTGGCTTCTGATGCTCTGCCTTTACTCTCTGACATACATCACAAACTGCTACATACTCCGCAATATCCTTCTTCATTCAGGTCCACCAGAAAATATCCTTCAAATCCAGATACATCTTGGTATTTTCTGGGTGAATTGAATACATTGAGTCGTGTGCCTCTTGCAAAATCAACTTCCTGATCTCCGGGTCATTGGGCACGTAAACACGGTCTTCAAACCATAGGGTGTCGTGCTCATCCTCAGGAAATCCTTTAGCTTTTCCTTTGCTCAGTTTCTCCTTTATAGCGGCAATCTCTTTGTCAGCTTTCTGAGCTTCCCTGATTCTATCCATCAAAGTTGACTGAATCTCCAATGCTGCTACATAACCTCTCGGAACTATTTCCAAACATAGTTCACGAAGATTTTCTGCTAACTCCTTGGTATTTCTCCCATCATTAACGTGTTGACATGGCTCTTACGGCTTAATGCGTCAGCTACTACATTAGCCTTTCCAGGATGATAATGCAATTTCATATCATAATCCTTGATAAGCTCCAACCATCTCCTTTGTCTAAGATTTAACTCCGTCTGGGTGAAAATGTACTTCAAACTCTTATGATCCGTGTACACCTCACAATGATTTCCAATGAGAAAATGTCTCCATGTCTTCAATGCATGCACTACGGCTGCTAACTCCAAATCATGCGTAGCATAATTCAACTCATGAGGCTTCAGTTGTCTTGAGGCATATGAAACAACTCTCCCTTCCTGCATAAGCACTGCTCCAAGTCCTCGACGTGAAGCGTCATAATACACCTCATAATCCTTGGTCTGGTCTGGCAAGATCAATACTGGTGAGGTAACTAAGCGTTTCTTCGACTCCTGGAAACTAGCCTCACATTCCTCTGTCCATATGAACTTGGTATCCTTCTTCAACAACTCAGTCATAGGCTTCGCAATCTTTGAGAAATTCTCAATAAATCTCCGGTAGTATCCTGCGAGTCCAAGAAAACTCCGGATCTCTCCAACTGTTGTTGGGGCTTCCCACTTGGTCACAGTTTCAACTTTAGCGGGATCTACTGCTATACCTTCTCCAGATATAACATGTCCGAGGAATCCTACTTCCTTCAACCAAAACTCACATTTGCTGAACTTGGCATATAATTGATGTTCTCTAAGCTTTCCAAGTACCAAACGCAAATGCTCCTTATGTTCCTCTTCATTCTTCGAATAAACCAGGATATCATCAATGAACACTACGACGAACTTATCCAAAAACTCCATAAACACTTTGTTCATCATGTTCATAAAATAGGCAGGTGCGTTAGTCAGACCAAATGACATAACGGTATACTCGTACAACCCATATCTGGTGGTAAAAGCTGTCTTTGGAATATCCTGTTCTCGAATCTTCAACTGGTGGTATCCTGATCGCAGATCGATCTTGGAAAATACCTTAACTCCTTGCAATCGATCAAACAGATCGTTGATCATTGGTAGTGGGTACTTGTTCTTGATAGTTACTTCATTCAATCCTCGATAATCAACAACCATCCTTAACGATCCATCTTTCTTCTCCACTAGAAGTACTGGCGATCCCCAAGGCGAAGAACTTGGGCGAATATATCCTTTATCCAGTAATTCCTTAATCTGCTTCTTAATTTCCACCAAATCCTTTGCTGGCATCCTACATGGTCTCTTTGATATTGGCCCTGTGCCTGGCAATAGCTCAATCAAAAACTCAATATCTCTATCCGGTGGCATGCCTGGCAACTCCTCTGGAAATACATCAGGGAAATCCCTTACCACTGATACTTCCTCCTGCACAACTCCTGTTAAGCAATTTACTTGAGTCCTCTTTGGCACATGCCGGGATACATACTTGATCCTTCTCCCTTCTGGTGTGGTAAGCAAAATTGACTTACTAGCACATTCAATATTCCCTCCATACTTTGATAACCAATCCATGCCTAATATCACATCCAATCCTTGAGATTCCAATACTATTAGGTCTGAGGGAAAAACATAGTTACCAATCCTTAATGGTAACTGATCACACCATAGACTAGCCACATACTCTGCTCCGGGCGAGGTTACTAACATGGGTGACCTAAGGGCTTGGGTTGGTAGGTTATACTTATCCACAAATCCCCTTGAGATGTATGAATGCGATGCGCCAGTATCAAAAAGAACGAGTGCAGTAAATGACTTAACCAAAAACTTACCTATTACTGCATCGGGCTGAGCTTCAACCTCCTCCACGCTAACGTGGTTCACCTGTCCCCTGTTAAAAGGGTTCGGCTTCTTTCCAGAACTTCCATTGCTATTTCCATTTTGCAATTCAGGACATTCATTTGCATAATGTCCTGTCTTCGAACACTTAAAGCAAGTGACTTGGTTTAAGTCCTTCTTGGCTGGGGTTGATGGGTTGGTGCGATTCTGGCCGTTGCTTCCTCCATTGCCATTACCATTCTTGATGCCATTGTGATTGTGCGAGCTACCTCCTCCATGGGTATGCTGAAAATGTCCTCCCGGTCTAGGGGTAAAACGTGGCTTCTGCTGAGCTCCTGAATTGTACTTTCCTTGTCCATACTTCCTTTTGCGATTCTCAATTTGCTGTTGCTTCCCTTCAATCATAAGAGCACGATCTACCAACTCCTGGTAGTTGTTGAAGGTTGCTACCATCAACTGCATGCTCAACTCATCATTCAGTACTTCCAAAAACTTCTCCTGCTTAGCTGCATCCGTAGCGACGTCATCTAGGGCATAACGTGCTAGCTTACTAAATTCCTCCACGTACTGGCCAACTGTCCTTCCTCCTTGGCGCAAGTTCCGAAACTCACGCTTCTTCATGGCCATAGCTCCTGCTGAAACATGGGCAGTATGAAAAGCCTGCTGAAACTGGTCCCATATGACAGTGTCTACAGGGGAAGTGGCTGTGAAATTCTCCCACCATGATGCTGCGGGTCCTTCTAGCTGATGTGCGGCAAACTTCACCTTCTCCGCATCTGTGCATCCTGCTGTGGTCAACTCCCTAGCTGTCTTGCGGAGCCAATCATCTGCTACTATTGGTTCGGTGCTACTGGAAAACACCGGCGGATTCAGCCTAAGAAAACGGGCTAAGTGGTCAACAAGTGGTGGTGGTGGTGGGTTGTTGTTGTTCCCCTGATTCTGATTCTGGACTAGCAACTGCATCAATGTGTTCTGCTGCTGGATCAACTGGGTGAGCTCCAGTGGAAAGGCAAATCCAGGGTCACGTCTCGGAGGCATCTGAGGGTTTAGAAAAGATTAGATATAAGAATAGAGGGGGGTCTAAAGAGAAAACACTACCCATATGCACATGAGGCAAAAGCAAACAATTCACTTCAATCAATCAAACAAGGACATATAATCGATCTACCAATCGCAAAAGTGCTCGGACTACTATATTTACATGGTGGACTACTACTACTAATGAGGTGGTCTACTAGAAATATTCTTCGGTTGCAGACTCCATGATATCTACTCCAGCTTCATCAACATAGTCATCATCGCTACTATCCGCTTCTGAGTCGGTGCCGTCGATGATGATGTAGTCTTCTGGGCTAATCTCCTTGGGTTCTTCGCCTTCATCTACTGGCGTAGGGCCTCCCATAAATATTCCAATCTTCTTGATTAGGTCGTCATTCTTCTCCACCAATACTTCAATTTCTTCTTCATAATCTTCACGTGTAGCCTTGAGTTCTTCCTCCAGTTCCTTAATTCTAGTCTTTGCCTTCTTCAGGTCTATCATGTCGGCGCACATCTGGTTCTCCTGTCGTCGAATGTGCTGGTTTAGCTCCTGGATAAAAGCTGCAATTGATCTATCCTTCCTCGTGCTGATCATCTCCTAGTGTTCATCTCGGTGCCCACAAATCTGGTAGATAGTATCCTTGAGATCCTTGCGGTAGACTTCTCCAATGCGTCCCATGGCGATGTGAGCTGCCATGCTCTTTCCTAGACTCCAAGTTGGTGCATCAAAAGAAAACTCTATGGGCTCAGTGACTGGCATGAACGTCCTTCCTGGAACTTGAACTTGAATCATCTAGCGCTCTTCTTCAGGTAAAGTGGCGTTGTAGGTTCCGGTGAAACTTGGTACTCCTATGTTCAGGTATCTAGTGACTTCCTTCAAGTGTCGTCCAAAGGGTGTATCTTCATCTGGTTGTGTGAACTTGTTCCTTGCATCCGCCATCCTAAAGAGTAGAAAAGATGAGAGGTCAGAAGAGAAGAGAGTGAATAGTGATCTATGTCTCTAACTTAGTGGTCATGTCCTACAGTCAGCGTGTGCTCTGATACCATCTCTGTAGCGACCAGACCTCAAACAGTCTGATCTCTGTGCTCCGGTGTCATCCCTGGATCAGTAATGCTGACACCACACAGTACTCGGAGGATTTATAGCAGAGTAGCAATCACACACTTATTACATCGAGTGTCTCATAAGAGAACTTATTACAATAAATATGGCTTAAGGCCATCTAATAACGATAACAGCGGAAGGCTTGGAAGATAAGTGAGTCCATCAACTCCAACGGCATCACTGAGTATAGAACCACGACCTAAAACTCCTTAATCGTCATCTGAAAAGTCTGCAACATTAACGTTGCAGCCCGAAAACGGGTCAGCACATGAAATATGCTGGCAAGGTAACACATAGAGAGTAATGAAATGGAACAGCTATACTATATGCATATTTGGCTGATGGAAAGCTCTATGGTTACAGTTTTGCATAAAGCCAATTTTTCCCTACTTCAAAGGAATAAATTATTTAACTATCATGGTAGTTGTTAAACATTGAGAATGGTTGACAGCATCCTCAATCCCAATTAAGGATCATCATTAAACATAACCCAACAAAATTAATTTAGAGTAACATGTTGAGATTCACATGAAAATCCAAGTACTAGATACTCAAGATGTCCATAACCGGGGACATGGCTAACCATGATTAGTTTGTTACACTCTGCAGAGGTTTGCACACTTTTCCCCACAAGACTCGATCGCCTCCGTTTGGTTTCTCGCACTACAGGGTGTTTGAGAAGACGGATGACCGAGACATAGTCTTTCAGAAGCGCTAGCACCTTACGATCGGGTAGACCGTACTACCTACATCCCTACATCTGCTAGTCTACCATTGTAAGAGTTCGCACAACTTAGTCAACTATGCTAGAGCCCATAATAGCTTGTGGCTGCACACGGAAGTTTCTAGTATGAATAGTCTCATGATCCCTTTGAGCCTGGGTGGCGGTCCAAAAGAAAACAGGCAAATCCTGAAATACCCAGGTGCCTCAATCCACCCAGATATGTATTTAAGTTGCCACCTTAGATAAACCATTAATTAACAATCTCACATCTGTCATGGATATCACTCACCCAATCCACGTCTACTAGCATAGCATGGCATAATAAGCAAATGTAGAAGTAACTCCCAAAGGTTTGATAATAACAGGTAATAGGTACTACCTCAACTACTTCCCATCCCACAATTTAATTAGATCATAATCATGCAATGTGTGAGGATTGATCTAATGCAATAAAACTGGGTAGTAAAAAAGGTATGATCAAAGTGTTACTTGCCTTGCTGATGATCCGCGAAACCTAACGATTCGAAGTAACAGGCGACGCACTCCGGGTATTCTATCGCAGACAAACAAACAAGCATACAATAAGTACTCATCTAATGCACAGGTAAAACTCAAATAAAAGATCTAACCAGAAGGTTCAACTTAAGAACTCCGGTTGGCAAAAAGAATCAAATCGAACGAAGCAACGAAAATCAAACGGCGAAAGAAAACAACTTCGTTCTAGTAATCTGGATCTAGGGCAAATTTTACAGTAGCAAAATCTTGTTTAAGTTGGTTAAACGGATAGAGGGTTTCGAGACGAATCCCTAGGCGCTTGAATCGCCTGATTCCGATAAACGAGTGAAAAATTATACTAAAACGAAAATCGGATCAGGAATCGCGATAAGAAAAATCACGGATTTAATCCGAGAAAAAGAAAAACGACGAACGCCGAATTTTTTTTTTCTCTTTTTTTTCCGGCACGGAGATCGAGGCGTGACGAACCTCGGCGGCGGAATCCGGCGGCGGCGGCGGCGCTGGCTAGGGTTTCCCTCGGGGTGGGCTGCCTCGGCTTATAAAGGCCTCCCGGGTCGGTGTCCAGGTCGGACACGGCCCGTTAAGTCGGTTTGTTTTTTTTAAATTATTCCGCTCGGAAGAAAAATAAAAAGAAATACTAAACGGACTCCAAAAATTCCAAAATAAATTTTCACGGGCTTCTAAAATCAAGCCGCACAAGGTGAACATTTATTTGGGACCTAAACGAAATTTTGAAAAACGCACTTTTTTCCTAAATTCAAATAAAACACCGAAAAACTCCGAAATAAAAATCTTATTTGATTTTATTATTAAATCCTCAATATTTCTTTATTTTGGGAAAGTCATTTTATTCCCTCTCTCATATTTTTGTATTAGAAATAATTGACGATAAAATAATTAAAATCAAATGATCCTATTCTTAAAATTTGAGAAAACTCAAATATGAAAATAACGAAATCCCCAACTCTCTCCGTGGGTCATTGAGTTGCATAGAATTTCTAGGATCAACCAAAAAGCAAAATAAAATACGATATGCATTGATGATCTAATGTATAACATTCCAAATTAAAAATTTGGGATGTTACATCCACATACCAGTTTGTGTCCACTCCATATGAGCCATCAGCAGCCCCGGCCACCTTCTCATCTGAGGATGAGTCACTGTCATCATCATACCTGTACCAGCAGCCTTTCGCTGTGTGGCCAGGTTTACCACAGATCTGGCAACATGTGGCGTCGGGACGCTTGTTGGAGGAGTTACGGCGGTCGCCCCTATTGTTGGTGTAGGAGGGCCGGTCACCATTGCCGCGAGAGTCGTCGCGGTCACCGCGATCACCGCGGTCGCTACGGGTGTTGTTGTTGTTCCCCTTGCCGTGGGTTGGCCCGCGGTAGCGTGAGCCCCCACCTCGGCCGCGCATGGCGGCGTTGGCGGAGGACTTGAAGCCGCCACCACCTGAGTTTGTGCCCTGGAACAGTGCCACCCTTTGATCGAAGTTGCCCATCTGAGCATACAGTTCATCAAGGGTGACAGGCTGAGTGCGGGCGTCGAGGGCGGAGATGAGGGGTTGATACTCCATGTCGAGGCCGGCCGTGATGTAGGAGATGAGCTCGTCGTCGTCGAGTGGCTTGCCTGCAGCAGCAAGCTCGTCGGCGAGGGAGCGCATGTGCGCGAAGAAGGCCGCTACCGACTGGTTCCCCTTCTGTGCGTTCGCAAGTGCGACGCGGATGTTGTTGATGCGGGACAGTGACTAAGACAAAAACATGTTCGCCAGCACTGTCCAGAGCTCGTGTGCATGGCAGATCGAGGTCACCTGCACGAGTACCTCCTTGGAAAGATTGTTCAGAAGATAACCAAGTACCTGCTGATCTTCCCGGAACCAGATCGGATGAAGGGGGTTTGGTGTGGTCGTCTCCTTCCCATCCTTGTCCTTGGTGACGACGGTCTTGGCTGGTTCCGGCGTGGTGCCGTCAACATAGCCATAGACGCCCGCGCCTCTGAGCTGCGGAGTGATTTGTGTGCACCAGAGGATGAAGTTTGTGCGGGTGAGCTTCTCGGTAATTTGGCCGGTGAGGGTGGAGTTGGATGAGCTGGAGGATGCCATGGCGGAAGCTAGTGCAATGGAGGGCTAGGGCTAGATGAATGGAAGAGTTAGGCTCTGATTACCATGTGAGAAAGGCTGGGAACGTCGTGCCTTTGCCAAGGCCACGGCTTCATGTTTATAAGCAGGGTCACGACCTCCCTGATAGCCTACAAGTTGTTGGGATTACAAACTTGGAGAACAAGGGATAGACTAAGAGATAGATATCTAGTTTAACATGAAAATAAACCATAACAGATTCCTAGTCTATCCTTCGCTAGAAGCTTCGGATGTTAATCCCTTGGCGCATACGATGAGGGCTGTCACGTTGTTTAACAACATCATCTCCTGGAATTTGCCCATGGAACCTATACAGTTCACTCTTGTCGGACGCCGGTGATCTAACTTGATACCGGGCTGCGGGATTTGGCAGCTTCGACTTTCTCAACTTTTGTGGAGAAAGAGTTGCACTAGTTGAAAGAATTAACCTGCTATTGGATGTACCATGAAAGGTCGGGCCAACGAATGACTCGTCATCTAGTCGAGTCTCTATCAACAGAAAACATAGACAACTACAAGATGGCAAAGAAGGACGCGAAGCGAGCTGTGAGTGAAGCAAGGGGTTGGGCGTATGAGGACCTTTACCGGTGCTTAGACACGAAGAAAGGCGAAAGGGACATATATAAGGTGGCCAAGATCTAAGAGGGGAAGACGAGGGATGTTGACCAAGTCAAATGCATCAAAGACGGAACATGCCAGCTCCCGATGAAGGACGAGGAGACTAAGCATAGATGGCGGGAGTACTTCAACAAGCTGTTCAATGGGGAGAATGAGAGCTCTACCATTTAACTAGATGACTCCTTCGATGATACCAGCAAGCGTTTTGTGCAGTGAATCAAGGACTCTGAGATCCAGAAGGCTTTAAAAAGTATGAAAGGAGGCAAGACGATGTGCCCTGATTGTATCCCCATTGAAGTGTGGATAGACCTCAGAGGCATAGCGATAATATGGCTAACTAAGCTTTTCAACCTCATTTTTCGGGCAAACAAGATGCCAAAATAATGGAGACGGAGTATATTGGTACCAATCTTCAAGAACAAGGGGATGTTCAGAGTTGTACTAATCATCATGGAATTAAGCTGATGAGCCATACAATGAAGCTATGAGGGAGAGAGTCATTGAGCACTGCTTAAGAAGAATGACAAGAATGACCAAAAATTAGTTTGGTTTCATGCCTGGAGGTCAACCATGTAAGCCATTTTCTTGGTATGACAACTTATGGAGTACAAGGAGCAAAAGGAGGACCTCCATATGGTGTTCATTGACTTAGAGAAGGCCTAAGATAAGATACCGCAGAATTTCATGTGGTGGACCTTGGAGAAACACAAAATCCCAATAAATTACATTACCCTCATCAAGGATATGCACAGTAATATTGTGACAAGTGTTCGAACAAGTGATGGCGACACTGATGAATTTTCGATTAAAATAGGACTGCACCAAAGGTCAGCTTTGAGCCCTTATCTTTTTTGCTTTGGTGATGGATGAGGTCACAAGGAATATACAAGGAAATATACCATGGTGTATGCTCTTTGCGGATGATGTGGTGCTAGTCGATGATAGTCGGACGGGGTTAATAGGAAGTTAGAGCTATGGAGACAAACCTTGGAATCGAAAGGTTTTAGACTTAGTAGAATTAAAACCGAGTAAATGAGGTGCAGTTTTGGTACTACTAGGCACGAGGAGGAGGAGGTTAGCCTTGATGCGCAGGTGGTGCCTCAGAAGGACACCTTTCGATATTTGAGGTCAATGATGCAGAAGGATGGAGATATCGATGAAGATGTGAACCATCGAATCAAAGCCGGATGGATGAAGTGGCGCCAAGCTACTGGCGTTCTCTGTAAAAAGAGTGTCACAATAGCTAAAAAACAGGTTCTATAGGACGGTGATTTGACACACAATATTGTAGGACGTTGAGTGTTAGCCAACTAAAAGGCGGCATGTTTAACAGTTAGGTGTAGTGGATATGTGTATGTTGAAATGGATGTGTAGCCAGACAAGGAAGGACCGGGTCCAAAATGATGCTATACGGGATAGTGTTGTGGTAGCACCAATAGACCAGAATGCTACCTCGGTACAGTTTGATCATATGGGTGGCTTTCTGCGTGCGAGGGTTGCTGTTGATGTTTCCAAACCCCTTAGGTGGTGGATCATAATTGACTCAGCAAGAAGGAAGAAGCAAGATTTATATGACATACAGTATGAGAACGTACCTCACTTTTGCTTCATCTGTGGCCGGCTTGGGCACTCTGAAATTGTATTGCCCAGCTCCAGGACAGCGTGACAAGAACGGAGATCTGCCGTTTGGACCGAAGTTGAGGGCACCTGATGATAGAAAGAGGGCATCCTCGGGTGAGAACTCAAGCAAGGAACAGTTTTCAGCAAACAGCAGCAAGAAAGAATCTAAGAACTCGAGCAATGCTGCAGCAGCAAGGTCTTCTGCTACTATTAACCCCCAAAGGAGGAAGGAGTGCAGAAAGATCAAAACTTGTTGAGCTTGAGCAACATTATTATAACCAATCATGTGATTGTAAATCAGGATCAAGAAGCTCTGACTTGTACAGAGTATCGACAAATCAGAAACAAATGGATGGCAAATTGGCATGATACGAGGCCAACAAGTCATAGGCTATACCAATGTTCTAAATCCGAAACAGGCAGCCATGCATGCCCACCTTGTGCTCCGCCTGGTAACTGATTACCCAGGTAATTGCTTGGTTTTTCAGTTTATCCTGTTAATTACTCATTTTTTGCTATCTTACTTGCTGAGTAAACCGAGTTTTAGAAGATTGTTGCCTGTTATATTCCAGCAAAAGAGAAAGCTTACGTTAGGGGCATGGCCAATCTTGACTGTCGTCCTCATTTTGCAGCATCCTCACCTGAATCAACTGAACAGAAATAGCTTTCTGGCAAGCTGCATACAAACAGCCTCGGATAAAACATTAGCATAATGTGCCTAATTGCATCACACAACACAACATAGAAATACCTTTCTGGCAATAATAAAGCTTGACTGTTTGTAATCCTGCATTCTCATGGTCGAAGGATATGTACCAGTCAAATGACTCATGAAAGGATAATAAAATTTCGACTTCAGAATTTGGAATTGCATTTAGCTAGGAAATTTTGTTCCCCTTACGAACTTTCTTATATATACAACCATTGCTATCACCGCAGAATATGTTCAGCTATTTTATGAAATGCAGATGATTGCTAAAACTAAGAGGCTAATTAAAAGAAGATGTTCAGCCATTTTTCAAACATGTTTCCAGCTAATTCAAACAAGTCGAAACTGGAACATAACCATATAAGCCAAACCTTAACTGCGTCATTAAAGATAAGTTCCAAGTAAAGTCATAGAAAACCAGGATTCATTTCCTAAAGGGAAGTGCAGACCAACATCTCACCAAAATCACGACATCACGAGAAATGAACTAGTTTCAGAACAGAAGACAAACAACCAAGGATCAACCAATAGATATTTAAGAAATGAACCTTAGTTAACAAATAAGATTTGAAATCATTTGGGTGAAGATTTCATGAATTATTGGTCCAGCCCACACAAACCAAAAAGAAAATAAAACTAAAAGGCTTCATATAGTGCTTTATTGATTGATCGGGGCTTATCCCGTGTAGCGCATACATTTTTCTGTTACAGCCGTTGTTGCCAAGGAAAGAATAAAGAGGTAAGAAAAGCAACAGTGAAAAGTAAATAAGCTAGAGGTAGACGGTGAGTGAATGCAAGCCGTCCGATCTTCTCCATCGTCAATCCCCAGCCGTTCATTATCTGAACCGGTACAGTTAACTGAAGACTAGAACACCTTGCAAGTTCAGTCTGACAATGCCCCCTTGCGAGCGCGATCTTGCCTTCAAGAAGCTGAAGGTTGACGACACCATCCTTCGACTGTCTTCCTGAAAAAGGCTGAGAATGTATGCTTCATGAAATCCACGGCTTCCCAAGTTGCATCATCCAGTGGAAAATTCTCCCGTTGTACAAGCCATTGGACAACCGGTAGATTGTTGCGAGGGATCTGTTGGGTCTGAAGTACGATAACAGGTTCAGTTCTGGTACACCGTTCAGGATCACCTAGAGGTAAATCAGCACAGGGAACTACATTGGGTCCAATTTGTTCCTTCAGCTAGCTGATGTGGAACACTGGGTGGATACCCACGCTTGCAGCTGCAGGTGATATGCCACATTGCCCACATGATACAGTACTCGAAATGGTCCGTAAAACTTCCTTTGCAGCTTGATGTGAGAACGAAGGCCGAAAGCATTCAGACGATATGTCTGAAGCTTCAAGTAAACCATGTCACCTACTGCAAGAGTCCTTCCAACTCGCTTGCGATCTGCATATTTCTTCATGAGTTGCTGGGCAATTAAGAGATTGTGCTTCAGTGTTGACAGCAGTTGTTGTCTGTGCCTCACTGTCAGTAGTGCCTACCGTTGAGAACTCACTGATTTGTGGCTGTGGATATCCATATAAGGCCTCGAAAGGAGTCTCTTGGAGAGAAGAATGAAAAGAACTGTTGTACCAGTATTCAGCCATGGGTAAATGCTGAACCCGTTTCTTCGGATCAGTAGAAACCAGGCAGCAAGGTAATTTTCAATACACTCGTTCACATGTTCAACTTGCAAGGTCAGTTTGACAATGTCGCATTCTCCATTGGAGATGCATTTTGATGTATGAGTTCCATATCAAGAAAGACTTTCCAAAGATGTTTCCAGCTAATTAAAACAAGTCAAAACTGGAACAAAACCATATAAGCCAAAGCTTAACTGCATCATAAACCAAGATTCATTTTTTATAGAAAAGCCAACAAAGTGTAGACCAGCATCTCAATCCAATAGTTTCAGAATAGAAGCCATACAACCATAAGGATCAGCCAATAGATACTTAAGAAATGTACCTCAATCAACAAACAAGATTTGAAATCATTTGTGTGAAGCTTTCACTGATTAGTAATCCAGCCCACACAGGTCCAAAAATAAAATAAAATAAAGAGGCTTCATGTCGTGCTCCAGCTAAGCATTACAAATTCAACTGATCTAAGCCCAACTGTTAAGCCAAAATCATTCAAGGAAAAAAAGTCATCCAATTTTAGCAAAAGAACCGATATTAAAGCACCGTGTCACGTGCTGAGTATCAAGGCAAAATGAACATAAATCTGTTCTTAACAGTTCAAGATGGAAAAAGAAGGACAGCAAGAGCTTGAATAGCGAAAACAAACTGCTAACTATCGATAGGGAAAATGCTCTCAGGTTATTATTATACTCCCTCTTCTAGTTCTGGAAAAGTTGTTGGTTTAGGCATGGGTTTAATTAACTTTTTCCAAACTTTGACTCACTATATTTCATAATATTTTTGGATTGGATATGTGAAAACAATGTGTAGGTTTATCTCATAAAGTATTTTCAAAACAATATTGTCTTGAAGAGCTTTACAGTAATAATGTATAGTTAAAATAAAGGTTATCTCTCATAAAGTATTTTAAATAAGTACTGTATAATTTTGAAGAGTTTTATAGTTAACGAAAATAAGAAGTAAAAGTTGCATTTTGGGGGCTTTTTCAGAACTAGACTAGAGGGAGTATGTTCATCATTGAGCAACACACACGTACTGTGGTGCTTCCCCATCAACCTAAGCCTATTTAAAAGGTGTATACCATCCAATTTAAGAGATAATTTCTAATTCTGGAAAACTTAGTGGTTTTGATTTACGTTTTGTTAGTGTAAATAAACAGAAATTACTATGTAAAAGAGGGGGAGGGGTGGTAGATCTTACCCGTGTGTGTTACCTGATCTGACTGGAGCTAATGAGGGTTCCCAAATCCGACACCGAACCATCTTGCAGTCAACAGCTTAAGGATATTGTCTTTAACCTCGCAGTATTTTTGGGCCCAGCCTTCTGGTTCGACGTCATTAACTCCTAAGCCAGGAGCCCGGTCCTTTGAGTCGAGGTTGATCGGATCTTTCCAATCTGCCACGTAAGCGGACACACGCCTCTTGAACTTGACTTTGAACTCCGGCCAAGCTTGGTATTTGTAGTGGTTAACACGTGCGAACGCAGTCCAGATGCTTTTGAAAGCAGGCTTGAGCTTAAAATGATGGACCACATTCATGAAGGATGGTTCCACGGCGTCGAGACGGACCAAGGATTTGTGCCGCTGCGGGCTCTTCAACCGGCAAGTGTAGCCCTGGCAGACCCCCTCCGGTGGATGTGCTGTTTGGCCCGAGGGGGCAAAATCATAACAAGCAAGGTATATTTGGCCAACGCTATCATCAACAGAAATAACGGGCTCTAGCAAAGATTTTGATGGCTTCTCTAATCCTGCCCAGCTTGTTGAGAAGATGAATTCATCGACATCTATGACAGCCATCCATTGGCACGAAGCTTGCTGTGTGGCCGCGCAATGAGACAGACCAGCTTCTTGGACCTTGGTCCAAGGCCATGGCACGGTTGTGATGTTGAGCCCGGAGGATATGAGCTGCGCCACTAGGCCTGCCAAGTTGTCCTCGCTGCCATTATCATAGATAAAGAACTGATCCACCCCAATCGCACTATGGTAGAGTGCCCACTCCCTGAGAAACTTGGAGATGTTGCGTCCCATTGTGCAGGCGCAAATTGAACTCTTTTGAGGAGTCACCAAAGAAGATTCAGCTTGCTGTCGACGAAAGGTTGCAACGGAGGGCATGGGATCCTCGCCGGTGACCCCTAGTGTGACAAGAACCTTGGTGCTTCCTCCTGACTTGACAGGTGTCGGCGGCGAGGGGCAGCGAGTAACTTGCTGTACTGAGGTGATTGCCGGTGTAGTTGCCAGCATGGTATCGGCGCCGTCGCTGTAGCGATACAGGCACTGAAGGCCTTGGCGGCGGCTGATTCCCTTAGCGAAGACGAGCAAGTCGCCTCCGTCCAGAAGAGCCGAGTCAAACACTATCGGGTCGCTGCTCCAGTTAAGCAATGCGCGGCCCGGAGAAGGAGAAGGGGAATCTGGAGCAGCTGCGGCGACCGAGGAGGTGGAGGAGTGGAGTAAGAGCGGCGCTTGGAGCTGCTGGAAGCTCTGCGCTGGGTCGGGAAGGCGGCAGACGTATGCGTGAAGTCCGGACGCCGGCAGCCTCCCGAGCGGTCTCGCCGGGGAGGAAGCCCCGCCCTGGAAGGCGCAGATGGCGTCGCCGGTAGGCTCAGCGTCGTCCAGGATCAGGACCTCCTGGTCGGGAAGGAGGACCGCATCCGCGTCCTGCTGCGGCGGCGATTGGCTGGCGCGGAGGCGGAGGGGCAGAAGGCGCCGCGCGAGGCTGTCATCGCTGAGGCGGAAGGGCGAGTGTTGGGATTGCGGGGACGGCGACGGAGAAAAGTCGGCAGCGAACGGGAAGGGCGGGGGCGCCGGACTGTCGGCGACGAGCGGGAAGGGGGCGCCGAGGCCGAGGGGCAGCGAGAAGACCGGGCGGCCCGAGTAGGCGTTGTGGCCTCCGCTTCCGGCTAACAGCAGGAGAGCTCCGACTGAGACGCCGCCGACGATGCGGCGCAGCCGGCTGCAGCGGCGGTGTCGCGGCATATTGGATTCGGCGGGAGCAGGGCGGGAGCTCGATTTCGCGGGAGCAGGAGCGTGATTTGGCGGGAGCTCGACGGCGAAAGATTGAGATTTCGCGGGGGCAGGGAGCAGAGCTTCGATTGCTGGCTTGCGACCGAGAAGACGGTCTCGAACTCTCGATCGATCGATCTGGGTTTAGGGTTTTCGACCCGACCCGAACACGGATTGGTTTTTTTTTCGAGTCAGTCTGGCGTTTAGGGTTTTCGACCCGACCCGAACACGGACTGGTTTTTTTTCCCGAGTCAGGCTGGCGGGCCGCTCGGTCGGTTCCACTTCCCGCGTCGGCAGGCTATTTTTTACGATGCGAAACGTGCTGTCTTCTTTTTTTGTTCTCCTTTTTTGGCATGAGTGGTAAGCTAGTATATCAAAAACGTGTTTTTTAACCAATATATCAAAAACGTGTTGCCTTCTCTATTACTACGTAGGACTACCTTCTAACTCCAAGAACCTCATCACGGTGGACGAGCGGTTAGGGTTAGCCAGGCGAGCGGGTCCCTTTGTGTGCCATCGGCGCTGTCGCTGGTTCCATCTCCCTCCGCCGGCCTCTCCGATGGCGGGACGGAGGTGTAACCTCGGATCTGCGCTTCAGATGGGTTCTCAGTAGCGTTAGAATTGAGAGAGTTCCTGCCGACACTGTTGCAACAGCGTGGCGTCTGAATAAGTTTTTCTAGGCTCCATTCGCGGTCAGACGGGCTCTTGCCTTCATCTAGGAGCCAGCAGGGCAGGGGATCCCCGAATGTCGTCGAGGTCATGGGCTATGGTGTTTGGAGGTTGACCCACACTGGTCAGGTTGGTCCTCAGATGGACTCGAAGAACACCCATCTCTTTCGAAATGATGTCCAATCAGGTGGCCTCACTGTTAGGAAAAAAGACTTCACCCTTTGGTCCTTTATTAGATTCAAATATCCAAGGTCTTCACCACCTTGTCTCGGTGTCAATGCCTCTCCCTGTGCTCAAATTTTCGGGTGTTTGAAAGCAATCTCTTCCACCGGAAAATGACCTCCGGGTAGCTCATGCCCCAGCTGCGAGGATGTGCTATACATGTTCATCCAATGCCCACATGATACTCGTGTTTGGCAAGAGTTGGGCCTTTTGAAGCCCGCCACATGGACCTCATCTGGGACGTCCACCCGCTCTCCTGTTGGCCTCGTCAATGACATTTGGCGGTCTCTCCATTCTATGTAAAATTTGGGATTCGAGGAACACTTGTGTCTTCCTCAACGAAGACCAACTCGTTGGCCTCACTTCACTCTTGGTCCTTAAGACTCAAAGATCCCGCTTGGAAAGGCCGCCGCCTTGTCTCGGCATCAATACCTCTCCTAGCAGTCTAGCGCACCCTTGTGAAGGCTTGTCGTGTTTCGTACCTTTTAGGAATATATCCACCGCACATCCCCCTCCTCTTGATTGTTCAAAAATATGAAAGAGGTTGCAAAGAACGTTGGCAGAAAATGGCAATTTTTACATCGCAAGCCCCCCAAAACAAAATCTCCCCTACCTCGCTCCGACCCTGCGCCACCATAAGTAATGGTAAGGTAAGATCACACAGAGAAAAAACGAGAACAAAACTTCTGCACTTAGATGTGCTAGATGCTTATGTTTTTACCGTTAGTACTATTTCTGGTCTATTATGTGAACAGAATATAGAAGTTACCACATGTCCGGCTTCAACCTTTCCTCGGTTCTGAACATTCTCCACCAAAATGGCATGCTTCCTTGCAGCGTAAACAAATGACGTCGGACAAATCCAGGGGCTTCCTGCTACCTCCTTGGGTTATTTGCTTCTTTTCTGGGCAATTACTGGCATAATGTCCTGTATTCTTGCACTCAAAACAGGTAATATGGCTCTTATCCTTCTTTGTGAAATCTGGGTTGTTTGGGAGATTCATTCTCTTTCTCTTCTTGGACTTCTTCATTCCGATCAATCCTTCTATTTCCTGTGGACCAATCTCCACTTCTTCTGTCGGGAAGTCTCTCAGATACTCTTGGCTTTCCTTCATGCAATACTGTAAAACATTCCTTCTTCACCACATGAATAGTAGGCATAGGCGAAAAATCTGTTTAGGCTTTCTCCATCGGGGTCTTCAACAACTTCCCTCATCCCAGGTTCTTCAAAATTTTCCTTGAGGGCTTCTTTCTTGGCTTCCTTCCGCTGATTGGAAATTTCTTGTACCTTGGGGTAAATTTGGCATTGAGTTGGGTAATGAGTAGTTCCTTCACACAAGAAACAAGTGACCTGCCTAGTGATAACCCACAAGTATAGGGGATCGCAACAGTATTCGAGGGTAGAGTATTCAGCCCAAATTTATAGATTCGACACAAGGGGAGCCAAAGAATATTTGAAGGTATTAGCAGTTGAGTTGTCAATTCAACCACACCTGGAGATTAATTATCTGCAGCAAAGTGATCAGTACAAAGTAATATGATAGTTTTGATAATAGTAGCAGTGGCAATGGTAACGGTAACAGTGATAGCAGTAGTTTTGTAACAAGTGCAACATTAACGATAGCAATAGTAACCTAGCAAGAACAATATAGGATAAATTCGTAGGCATTGGACCGGTGACTTGTTGGATGATATTCATCATGAGACAATTATAACCTAGGGCGATACGACACTAGCTCCAGTTCATCAATATAATGTAGGCATGTATTCCGTAAATAGTCATACGTGCTTATGGAAAGAACTTGCATGACATCTTTTGTCCTACCCTCCCGTGGCAATGGGGTCCTATTGGAAACCAAGGGATATTAAGGCAT
The DNA here is from genome assembly GCF_056163025.1 of Triticum urartu. Taxonomy (NCBI): domain Eukaryota; kingdom Viridiplantae; phylum Streptophyta; class Magnoliopsida; order Poales; family Poaceae; genus Triticum; species Triticum urartu. The sequence continues at coordinate 175,893,942 of NC_141878.1, read as the reverse complement.
CCTTTTAATAGAGAACCGGAACAAAGCATTAACACACGGTGAATACATGAACTCCTCAAACTACGATCATCACCGGGAGTGGTCCCGATGTTGGGGATCGTAGCAATAATTCAAAAAATTTCCTACGCATCACCAAGATCAATCTATGGAGTCATCTAGCAACGAGAGAGAGGGAGTGCATCTTCATACCCTTGAAGATCGCTAAGCGGAAGCATTCAAGAGAACGGTGTTGATGGAGTCGTACTCGTCGTGATCCAAATCACCGATGATCCTAGCGCCGAACGGACGGCACCTCCGCGTTCAACACACGTACGGAGCGGAGACGTCTCCTCCTTCTTGATCCAGCAAGGGGGGAGGAGAAGTTGATGGAGATCCAGCAGCACGACGGCGTGGTGGTGGAAGTAGCGGGATCCCGACAGGGCTTCACCAAGCACAAACGGGGAGGAAGAGGTGTCACGGGAGGGAGGGAGGTGCCAGGGCTTCAGGTGCGGCTGACCTCCCTCCCCTACACTATATATAGGGGCCCAGGGGGGGCGCCGACCCCTTGTAGATCCCATCTAGGGAGGGGGCGGCAGCCCTAGGGGTGGCTTGGCCTCCAAGCCAAGTGGAGGCCCCCCCACCCCTTAGGGTTTCCAACCCTAGGCGCATGGGAGGCCCAAGGGGGGGCGCACCATCCCACCAGGGGCTGGTTCCCACGCCCCTTCATCCCATGGGGCCCTCCGGGATAGGTGGCCCCACCCGGTGGACCCCCGGGACCCTTCCGGTGGTCCCGGTACAATACCGATGACTCCCGAAACTCTCCCGGTGGCCGAAACTGGACTTCCTATATGTAAATCTTTACCTCCGGACCATTCTGGAACTCCTCGTGACATCCGGGATCTCATCCGGGATTCCGAACAACTTTCGGTTAACCACATACTAATATCTCTACAACTCTAGCGTCACCGAACCTTAAGTGTGTAGACCCTACGGGTTCGGGAGACATGCAGACATGACCGAGACAACTCTCCGGTCAATAACCAACAGCGAGATCTGGATACCCATGTTGGCTCCCACATGCTCCACGATGATCTCATCAGATGAACCACGATGTCGAGGATTCAATCAATCCCGTATTCAATTCCCTTTGTCTATCGGTACGATACTTGCCCGAGATTCGATCGTCGGTATCCCGATACTCGTTCAATCTCGTTACCGACAAGTCTCTTTACTCGTTTCGTAACACATCATCCCGTGATCAACTCCTTGGTCACATTGTGCACATTATGATGATGTCCTACCGAGTGGGCCCAGAGATACCTCTCCATTACACGGAGTGACAAATCCCAGTCTCGATTCGTGCCAACCCAACAGACACTTTCGGAGATACCCGCAGTGCACCTTTATAGCCACCCAGTTACGTTGTGACGTTTGGTACACCCAAAGCATTCCTACGGTATCCGGGAGTTGCACAATCTCATGGTCTAAGGAAATGATACTTGACATTAGAAAAGCTTTAGCAGATGAACTATACGATCTTGTGCTAGGCTTAGGATTGGGTCTTGTCCATCACATCATTCTCCTAATGATGTGATCCCGTTATCAACGACATCCAATGTCCATGGTCAGGAAACTGTAACCATCTATTGATCAACAAGCTAGTCAACTAGAGGCTTACTAGGGACATGGTGTTGTCTATGTATCCACACATGTATCTGAGTTTCCTATCAATACATTTCTAGCATGGATAATAAACGATTATCATGAACAAGGAAATATAATAATAACTAATTTATTATTGCCTCTAGGGCATATTTCCAACACCCGACTATTGTCACTCTAGGGTTGCCGGATCATAACACGTAGTAGGTGACTATAACTTGCAAGATCGGATCTAGAACATGGATATAATGGTGATAACATAAACGGTTCAGATCTGAAATCATGGCACCCAGGCCCAAAGTGACAAGCATTAAGCATGGCAAAGTCATAGCAACATCAATCTTAGAACATAGTGGATACCAGGGATCAAGCCCTAACAAAACTAACTCGATTACATGATAAATCTCATCCAACTCCTCACCGACCAGTGACCCTACGAAGGAATTACCCACTCCCGGTGGGGAGCATCATGGAATTGGCGATGGAGAAGGGTTGGTGATGATGAAGAACAAAGATCCCCCTCTCCGGAGCCCCAAACGGACTCCAGATATGGCCTCCCGATGAAGAACAAGAGGTGATGGCGGCTCCGTCTCGTGGATCGTGATAATTCTTTCTCCCTCATTTTTTTTGGAAAAATAGGATTTTAGAGCGTCGGTTTCAGGGTCCGCGGGGCCACCAGGTGGGGACAACCCACCTGGGTGCGCTAGGAGAGGGGGGCGCGCCCTGGTGGGTTGTGCCCACCCAGGTGGCCTGCTACCTCTTGAGCACTGCATTGAATTTCCTTGAAGAGGAAAGGATGATGCAGCAAAGTAGTGTAAGTATTTCCCTCAGTTTTTGAGAACCAAGGTATCAATCCAGTAGGAGGCTACGTGCGAGTCCCTCGTACCTGCACAAAACAAATAACTCCTCGCAACCAACGCGATAAGGGGTTGTCAATCCCTTCAGGGTCACTTACGAGAGTGAGATCTGATAGATATGATAGAATAATATTTTTGGTATTTTTGTGATAAAGATGCAAAGTAAAATAAAAGGAAAGGAAATAACTAAGTATTGGAAGATTAATATGATGAAGATAGACTCGGGGGCCATAGGTTTCACTAGTGGCTTCTCTCAAGAGCATAAGTATTTTACGGTGGGTGAACGAATTACTGTTGAGCAATTGACAGAATTGAGCATAGTTATGAGAATATCTAGGTATGATCATGTGTATAGGCATCACGCCCGAGACAAGTAGACTGACTCCTGCCTCCATCTACTACTATTACTCCACTCATCAACCGCTATCCAGCATGCATCTAGAGTATTAAGTTCATAAGAACGGAGTAACGCTTTAAGCAAGATGACATGATGTAGATGGATAAACTCATGCAATATGATATAAACCCCATCTTTTTATCCTCAATGGCAACAACACAATACGTGCCTTGCTGTCCCTACTGTCACTGGGAAAGGACACCGCAAGATTGAACCCAAAGCTAAGCACTTCTCCCATTGCAAGAAAGATCAATCTAGTAGGCCAAACCAAACTGATAATTCGAAGAGACTTGCAAAGATAACCAATCATACATAAACGAATTCAGAGAAGATTCAAATATTGTTCATAGATAATCTTGATCATAAACCCACAATTCACCGGTCTCAACAAACACACCGCAAAAAGAAGATTACATCGAATAGATCTCCACAAGAGAGGGGGAGAACATTGTATTGAGATCCAAAAAGAGAGAAGAAGCCATCTAGCTAATAACTATGGACCCGAAGGTCTGAGGTAAACTACTCACACTTCATCGGAGAGGCTATGGTGTTGATGTAGAAGCCCTCCATGATGGATGCCCCCTCCGGCGGAGCTCCAGAACAGGCCCCAAGATGGGATCTCGTGGATAAAGAAATTTACAACGGTGGAATTAGGGTTTTGGCTCCGTATCTGATCGTTTGGAGGTACGTAGGTATATATAGGAGGAAGGAGTACGTCGGTGGAGCAACAAGGGGCCCACGAGGGTGAGGGCGCGCCTGGGGGGGGGGGGGGGGGTAGGCGCGCCCCCTACCTCGTGGCCTCCTTGTTGGTTGCTTGACGTAGGGTCCAAGTCTCCTGGGTCTTGCTCGTTCCAAAAATCATGTTCCCGAAGATTTCATTCCGTTTGGACTCCGTTTGATATTCCTTTCCTTCGAAACCCTAAAATAGGCAAAAACAGCAATTCTGGGATGGGCAAAAACTATATAACTCAAATGATATAAGTGAAGTACTAGAGCAAAAACTATATAACTCAAATGATATAAGCGAAGCACATAGAGTATTCTAACAAATTCCAAATCATGTATGGCTCTCTCAAAAGGTGTGTACAGCAAGGATGATTGTGGTAAACTAAAAAGCAAAGACTCAAATCATACAAGACGCTCCAAGCAAAACACATATCATGTGGTGAATAAAAATATAGCTCCAAGTAAAGTTACCGATAGAAGTAGACGAAAGAGGGGATGCCTTCCGGGGCATCCCCAAGCTTTGGCTTTTAGGTGTCCTTGGATTATCTTGGGGGTGCCATGGGCATCCCCAAGCTTAGGCTCTTGCCACTCCTTGTTCCATAATCCATCAAATCTTTACCCAAAACTTGAAAACTTCACAACACAAAACTTAAAGTAGAAAATATTGTGAGCTCCGTTAGCGAAAGAAAACAAAAGACCACTTCAAGGTACTGTAATGAACTCATTCTTTATTTATATTGGTGTTAAACCTACTTTATTCCAAATTCTCTATGGTTTATAAACTATTTTACTAGCCATAGATTCATCAAAATAAGCAAACAACTCACGAAAAACAGAATCTGTCAAAAACAGAACAGTCTGTAGTAATCTGTAGCTAGCACAAGATCTGGAACCCCAAAAATTCTAAAATAAATTTCTGGACGTGAGTAATTTATCTATTAATAATCTTCAAAAATAATTAAATAAATAGTACTTTCCAAATAAAAATGGCAGCAGCTCTCGTGAGCGCTAAAGTTTCTGTTTTTTACAGCAAGATAATAAGACTTTCCCCAAGTCTTCCCAACGGTTCTACTTGGCACAAACACTAATTGAACACAAAAAACACAACCAAAACAGAGGCTAGGTAAATTATTTATTACTAAACAGGAGAAAAAAGCAAGGAATAAAAATAAAATTGGGTTGCCTCCCAACAAGCGCTGTCGTTTAACGCCCCTAGCTAGGCATAAAAAGCAAGGATAGATCTAGGTATTGCCATCTTTGGTAGGCAATCCATAAGTGGCTCTCATAATAGATTCATAAGGTAATTTAATTTTCTTTCTAGGAAAGTGTTCCATGCCTTTCCTTAACGGAAAATGGAATCTAATATTTCCTTCCTTCATATCAATAATTGCACCAATCGTTCTAAGGAAAGGTCTACCAAGAATAATAGGACATGAAGGATTGCAATCTATGTCAAGAACAATAAAATCTACGGGCACATAATTCATATTTGAGACAATAAGAACATCATTGATTCTTCCCATTGGTTTCTTAATAGTGGAATCCGCAAGGTGCAAGTTTAAAGAGCAATCATCAAAATCACGGAAACCTAACAAATCACACAAAGTCTTTGGAATCCTGGAAACACTAGCACCCAAATCACATAAAGCATAGAACTCATGATATTTAATCTTAATTTTAATAGTTGGTTCCCACTCATCATAAAGTTTTCTAGGGATAGAAACTTCCAACTCAAGTTTTTCTTCATAAGATTGCATCAAGGCATTAACGATATGTTTAGTAAACGCTTTATTTTGACTATAAGCATGACGAGAATTTAGCACGGATTGCAACAAGGAAATACAATCAATCAAAGAGCAATTTTCATAATTAAATTCCTTGAAATCCAAAATAGTGGGTTTAGCAACATCTAGGGTTTTAATTTCTTCAATCCCACTTTCATCAAATTTAGCATCAAGATCTAAAAACTCTGAATTTTTGGAACGCCTTCTAGGTAAAGGTGAATCATATTCAGTCCCATCATTATCAATATTCATACTGAAAAACAAATATTTAATAGGGGACACATCAATAACTTTTAGATCTTCATCTTTATTTTCATAGGAACTAGAAGGACACGCTCTTATAAAGGCATCTTTCTTAGCACGCATCCTAGCGGTCCTTTCTTTGCACTCATCAATGGAAATTATCATGGCTTTGAGAGACTCATTGATATCATGCTTAGGAGGAATAGATCTAAGTTTCAAAGAATCAACATCAAGAGAAATTCTATCAACGTTCCTAGCCAACTCATCAATCTTAAGCAATTTTTCTTCAATCAAAGCATTGAAATTCTTTTGCAAAGTAATAAATTATTTAATATTAGATTCAAAATCAGAGGGCATCTTATTATAATTTCCATAAGAATTGTTGTAGGAATTACCATAATTATTAGAGGGATTACTAGGATAAGGCCTAGGATTAAAATTTCCTCTATACGCGTTGTTACCAAAATTGTTCCTACCAACAAAATTCACATCCATAGATTCATTATTATTCTCAATCAAAGTAGACAAGGGCATATCATTAGGATCAGAAGAAACACTCTTACTAGCAAATAATTTCATAAGTTCATCCATATTTCTACTCAAAACATTAATTTCTTCTATCGCATGCACCTTTTTATTAGTAGATCTTTCAGTATGCCATTGAGAATAATTAACCATAATATTATCTAGGAGTTTAGTAGCTTCTCCTAAAGTGATATCCATAAAAGTGCCTCCCGCGGCCGAATCTAAAAGATTTCTAGAAGCAAAATTCAATCTGGCATAAATTTTTGTATAATCATCCACAAATTCAAACCATGAGTAGGGCAATTACGTATCATTAATTTCATCCTCTCCCAAGCTTGTGCAACATGTTCATGATCAAGTTGCTTAAAATTCATAATATCGTTTCTAAGGGAGATGATCTTAGCGGGAGGAAAATACTTAGAGATAAAAGCATCTTTGCACTTGTTCCAAGAATCAATACTATTTTTAGGCAAAGACAAAAACCAAGCTTTAGCATGATCTCTAAGCGAAAAAGGAAATTGCTTCAATTTAACAATATCATTATCCACATCTTTCTTTTTTTGCATATCACACAAATCAACGAAGGTATTTAGATGGGTAGCGGAATCTTCACTTGGAAGGCCGAAAAACGGATCTTTCATGACAAGATTCAGCAAAGCGGCATTAATTTCACAAGATTCAACATCGGTAAGAGGAGCAATCGGAGTGCTAATAAAATCATTGTTGTTGGTATTGGTAAAGTCACACAATTTAGTGTTATCTTGAGCCATCGTGACAAGCAAGCAATCCAACACACAAGCAAACAAAAAGCAAGCGGGCAAAAAGAGGCAAATAGAGAAAGAGAGGGAGGATAGAGAGAGAGGGTGAATAAAACGCCAAGGGTGAAGTGGGGGAGAGGAAAACGAGAGGCAGGGCCGTCTCCAGAAATTCGGGGGCCCGGTGTGAAGTCCGAATGGGGCCCTAAAATCTCAAAGATTTCTATAGCTAAAAGCACACTCTCACTTCTTGAGACAAAAAAACACACTACTACTTAAATTATAGAAGCTTAAATATATGTGTTATTTCATATAATAGCTTGATATATACTCATATGTCGTACTAACTATTCCCCCAAACAGTCCGACCACTGAGCAACGAACATATAGCAATTTGTTAATTAACTGGAGAACTGATGCACATATTCAGTATACACATTAGTCAGTAAATTCTTGGATAGATAAAATAGCCACATAAATCAGCTTTTGAGCACCTGATGGACATGGATAGATGGTCGGCGATGGTAAATTTAATCTCCCGATCGATCTGGCCAGCGTTGGTGCTCAACCATCGGCTGCTTTCTGCTTTGCTTGGAGGCGTTTGACCCCAGCTAGCCCGGCACTGATTTCTGATCAAATTCATGGGCAAGTTCTGCCGCTTGGCCCTGCCCTCTTGTCCTTGCGATCGCGCCGGCAGCAAGCATGTACGATCAGGTTGGGGAATTCGGGAGGACCCGAAAAGAAGCGACGACCAAATTATCGGGGGCAGGCCCTGATCGGAAGGGATCAAGGGAGTTCGTTCGGAAGAGAATTGGGCTATCGGACCATATTGGCAGGCCCAAAACTTGCAAACAAAGAAAATAGTCTACCGGAAACTAAAACTAGGCCCAAGACGGGGCCCCTGAAATTTGGGGGCCCTGTTCGAGCGCACAGCTCGCACAGGCCCTTGGACGGCCCTGACGAGAGGCAAATGGCAAATAATGTAATGCGGGAGATAAGTGTTGTGATGGGTACTTGGTATGTTGACTTTCGCGTAGAAACAAAGGCCGGAAAAACAAAGGCAACTTGGAGACAGATGAAACAAACACCGTTGAGAAAACCGAGAGGTGATCTTGCGATGTTAAAATGATCGGATCCACTTGAAGAGAAGCACACCGGTCGAAAAGGATTAACATGACAATCTCGATTATCATGAAGGATTAGTATTCACATAGAAATATGAGAACACCGCTTAGGAAAGGGATGGAATCCACATTTTTCTCTGAAGCAACTCGAATACCACAACTCAAAACAAAACAAAGGATTGGCTTGCAGAATAAGCCGGAACAAACATATGATAGAGATTTCGTCCGAAGTTTTCATGGTGGGGCCTACACGGGCTCGATCGTAGAGCACCATCATGTACAAGGCAGTGCACATGACATACGAAGCATCCCCAAGTCGGCATAGCCAAGGACTCTTTAAGACACAACGAGACCACTGTAAAACCAACCGTGGATAGGCGGACCACTAGACGTCGAACCCCAATTTCATATCATACATCTGTCGGAAAGATATCCTAAGAGCTACTTGAATTCCCACTTATAAACTCCCGACATTTTCCAGTTATGCAATCAGGTGTTGGGGATACATGGGAAGAATAATATCTCACCCAAAACTAGCAAATCCTACATCCAGCTGTATCCATCCTTCAACACATAACCAAGAAACCTTCGGAAATCATTTACCTCAACCTTCCAAAAGCATCCGTTATACGAGTTATGGCAATACTCCCGAACTCCCGCCCCAATACTGGGTGGCGTCGAGGTTATCTCACCAACAACTGCATAAAAGAGATTTTCGATGTCGGCGAAACTAAACTCAGGTATTCCAGAACTGCAACGATAAAATTGTGACGACAACACCTCGGAACTCAACTCCCCGGGACATTGCCACAACCCCTAAATGTCAGGAGGCACCAAGAACAATGTTCTCGTCACAAAACCATAGGAACGATTCCAAGATACCCGCGTGTTCCTAAATTTTTTTTAGTGAAATTTGAGAAGAGAAGAGTCAAAACTCTACGTCAGGATGCCTCACCAGAGCGATGAAAGGGACTGAGGAGTAAAAAGAATTCCTAACTCTCCGATATATATAATTCCTAAATGACTCAAAACATTTCTAGACTCAATAACGCCAGCGATTCGATCAAGCAGGGGGCTCCTAAGGTCGGGGAAGGCTCTGATTACCAACTTGTAACGCCCTCTATGCGGCTATATCTCCCAAGTGTCGAAGCACGACTTAGAGGCATAACCGCATTGAAAGCAATGTCGCAAGTGAGGTAATCTTCACACAACCCATGTAATACATAAGGGAAAGAGATACATAGTTGGCTTACAATCGCCACTTCACACAATTACATGAATAAAGCATTACATCAAACAGATACAATCAAGGTCCGACTACGGAACCAAAATAAAAGAAGACTACCCCCAAAGCTACACAGATCCCCGATCGACCCCAACCGGGCTATAGTACTGATCGACTAGAACGAAACAACACAAAGGACAAGATCTTCATAGAGCTCCTCCTTGAGCTCGGTTGCGTCACCTGCACGGTTCAACGGCACCTGCAAGCTGGTTTTGGAAGTATCTGTGAGTCACGGGGACTCAGCAATCTTACACCCTCACGATCAAGACTATTTAAACTTATAGGACTGGTAAAAGGTAATATGTGGAGCTGCAGCAAGCGACTTGCATATATGGTGGCTAACCTGTTCGCAAAAGAGAGCGAGAAGAGAAGGCAAAGCACGAACGGAGAACTATGATCAAGAAGTGATCCTAGAACAACCTACGTCAAGCATAACTCCAACACCGTGTTCACTTCCCGGACTCCGCTGGAAAGAGACCATCACGGTAACACACACGGTTGATGTATTTTAGTTAAGGTCAACTTCAGGTTTTCTACAACCGGATATTAACAAATTCCCATGTGCCCATAACCGCGAGCACGACTTTCGAAAGTTCAAATCCCTGCAGGGGTGTCCCAACTTGGCCCATCACAAGCTCTCACGGTCAACGAAGGATATTCCTTCTAGCGGGAAGACCCGATCAGGCTCGGAATCCCGGTTACAAGACATCCTCGACAATGGTAAAACAAGTCCAGCAAGACCACCCGATGCGCTGACATCCCGATAGGAGCTGCACATATCTCATTCTCAGGGCAACACCGGATAAGCAATCCGTACAACTAAAACCAGCCCTCGAGTTTCCCCGAGGTGGCGCTGCAAGGGGCTCTAGTTTGGACCAACACTTAGACAAGCACTGGCCCGGGGGGTTTAAAATAAAGATGACCCTCGGGATGCGCGACTCCCAAGGGAAAAAAGGCTAGGTGGCGAATGGTAAAACCAAGGTTGGGCCTTGCTGGAGGAGTTTTATTCAAGGCGAACTGTAAGGGGTTCCCATTATAACCCAACCGCGTAAGGAACGCAAAATCCGGGAACATAACACCGATATGATGGAAAACTAGGGCGGCAAGAGTGGAACAAAACACCAGGCATAAGGCCGAGCCTTCCACCCTTTACCAAGTATATAGATGCATTAATTAGATAAGATATATTGTGATATCCCAACAAGTAAACATGTTCCAACAAGGAACAACATCTCCATGTTCCAACAAGGAACAAACTTCAATCTTCACCTGCAACTAACAACGCTATAAGAGGGGCTGAGCAAAGCAGTAACATAGCCAAACAACGGTTTGCTAGGACAAGGTGGGTTAGAGTCTTGGTTCAACAATATGGGAGGCATGATAAGCAAGTGGTAGGTATCGCATCATAGGCATAGCAAAAGAGCGAGCAACTAGCAAGCAAAGATAGAAGTGATTTTGAGGGTATGGTCATCTTGCCTGAGATCCCGCAAGGAAAAAGAATGAGTCCATGAGGAAGACAAACGGACGTAGTCAAACGGGTCCTCACAAACGCGACGTTATCGGAACCAACCCGAAGAAGCAACACCGGAAAGAAGCACACAACATAGTAAACAACCACCACATGAACATGGCATGATGCACAACCAAGTATGATGCATGTCCGGTTTAAATGAAGCATGGCATGGCAAAATGCACAAACAATCCTACAAATTAAGTGGAGCTCAACATGCAACCCCGTTGCATATTGACGAAACACCACATTCAAGTTATTTAGTTTGATATCGTTTATGTACCCAACAATATTAAATGTTGTTAAACATGGCAAGAGGGTGAAGCAAAGTAAAACTACCTATCTAGTCAAGTTTAAATGAGGCCGGAACAACAAACAACAAGTCCGGAAAAATCCCCATGTGCAATTTAAGGATTTGGTACTGTTCTGTCCTAAACCATATTTTAGAGTTGTTAAACATGCAAAGTGATGCCACCAAGTTAAACTATGCATTTTTCTACCCCATTTACATATAAAGTTTGTTAGGTTTGGAGCTACGGTTATTTAGTTATGAATTAAAGCATTTTAGCAAGTTATTTAAGCAAATTTAAAAAACAACATTTTAAACATTTTGAACATGGATGGAAATGACATATTATGAAACTGCACAAAATTCTAAGCATCTTTCATATAAAGTTTGTTTTAAAATGATGCACCGTTTGCGAGTTATTATATGCATGTTGTGTAAGGGGTTTTCTGTAAAACTGCAAAACCTGGGATAATAGCTAAATTCGCAGAGCCACAAAAAATAGATACTGGGCCGGATCTGCTGGCCCAACAACAGGAAAAAAAGGGTGGGGCGCCAGGGGTGTTCTCACCATGGGCCAAGCCCAGTCGGTGATGAGAGGGGCTGGCAAGGGAGGCACGGGGCCGGCTGGATCTGGGAAGCCCACTGGCGGTCGCTCGCAGCCGCAGCGCAGTCAACGGGTACGAGCGGGCGAAGCAGAGTAGCTCGACAGGGCGCACCGGGCATGGCGGCACGGCGTGAAGCAGAACGACGGCGAGCAGGTGATGGACTCCGGCGCGGCAGGGCTCATCTGCTGAGTGCGCCGGCGATGTGGATGGCCGGACAGAGGCGGTGACGCAGGGCTCCGGGCAGGCGAACAGGGGTGCGGTGACGGGACTTGACGCAGTTCTGGCGGCTCCAGGCGATGGAGGATGAGGCGGACGCAGGCTGGATCCGGCGGCTCTGCTCGGAGAAGTGGCCGGCGACATTGCATCGTTGAGGGGGGTCCTAGTGGCCTTGGCCACCGGCGACGTGGCTGACGAGGAGGCAGGGGACCGGCTCGAGATGATCGTGCTCTCGGTCAACGGGCGAATGGGAGAAGCCAGGCAACACGACAGGGCCAGCAGGCACGGCGGCGCGACGCAGAGCAGTGCACGAGCTCTGGCGAGCGGGCAAGGCGGAGGGAGAAGGGCGGCTCAGGCCGGCCATCGCTTGAGGCGGATCCTGGCAGAGAAGGCAAACGCATGGAGAGGGAGAAGGATTAGAGAGAGAGCACGAGAGAGAAAAATAAAGGGAAAGGAGGAGGAGAAAAACGAGACGGTGACCTTATGGCGTGCACCGATGAGGCGAAGAGGAGGCTGGGGTCCATCGGGAGGCTTCCATGGTGCTGGTCTCCTGTTCAGGTACAGAGAGATGAGGGATTAGGAAGAGAGATTTGCAGGGACGAGGGAACGGAAAAATAGGGTTGCGAGGATCTGGCCTGGTGGTTCCGGTAGAATTCCGGCGAGGTCGCCGGCCGGTGGTGGCGCGCGGGGTCGAGCGAGGCTCTCGGGCCGAAGCAGTTGGATGGATTGGTGGAGGCTTGATGGGGATCGAGAAGGTGGAGCCTTGGCTGTGCGTGGTTGGACGATGAGATCTGGGAGGATTCCGAGGACAAGTGGCAGCGGCGAAGGGATGGGACAAACCTCCTAGGTTTTAGGGTTAGTCTAGATTAGGTATGAGGTTGGACTATAAATAGAGAAAAGAGGGAAATTTGGATCACCCGATCAAAATCGGACGGTCCCGGATAAATAGGCTAGGGCGCCCAAATAAGAAAACGGAGATATTTTGTAGATGTTTGGGGATGATCCGGACCCAACGGTGGCGACAGTCCGGGTCGGGTTCGGGACAGCTATCGGACGCGTGCGCGAGGAGGACCGCGGGCTGACAAGAGAGCTTAGGTTGGATCTGGCGGTAGGTAGTGGGCTGTGTAGACGGTCTCGAGCTGAGAGAAGAGAAGAGAGGGAGGCCCGATGACTATTTCCGGAGACCAAAAACGTCCGACGTTAGACCGGCTATATTGCCGCTATATTTAATCGTTGGGCATAAAACAGACTCCGGATGCGATGAAACTTGACAGGCGGTCTACTGACAATAAAACAACACCGCACGCCAACTTTCATCCCATTCCGAGAACATTTTCCGGCCACTTATAAAATACTATTTCGGACATGTCGCGGGTGCGTGCAAGTGTGTCTGGGCTCAGAACGGACAACGGAAGGAACTGGGAGACCCGAACTAATGCAAGTTTTGAAAACATGATGATGCAATGCACAACACGCAAGCAATGACAACGCAACAACAGCGAATAACTGGAGGACACCTGGTACATCGGTCTCGGGGCGTTACAACACTCCACCACTACGAGAGGATCTCGTCCCGAGATCTAGAATGGCACCGGAGGAACAACGGAAAAGAAAGAGAAGAGGTAAAACTAAGTTGCTCCTTTGACAAACGAGTGAGACCAAAGAACCTTGCAAAGGTTGAACAAATTGAAAGAAAGAATGCAACGAGAAAGAGTGAAGTTGAAAGCACTCTGTTAGGAAAAAGGAACAAGGAAGAACAAATTCGAACAACACTCCGGTTGAGAAGGGATGCATGACTTTATAAGATGAAAAGAACTAGAAGAGAAGACACAACACTCCGGTTAGTTGAAATAGCACAGGAAAGAACACGATCCTGACAAAACAGAAGACGGTTGAAGAGAGCAACACCACAATGCCTCCGGGAGAAAGAAATAGAAGATAGATAATTGAAATAAAAGAATGGAGAAGAAAATGCCAACTTCTGCCACCAAAGAGTTTGAAATGCATCCTTAGAAGAAGGGTCGAATGGAGTAGTTGAAAAAACAACAACAACGAAAAGAGCAAGGTTGTAGTGGGCTTATGGAAGCAACTCAACACTGAGGTGAAAATCTGCCACTGACAGAAAACAATAGATTTGATTGATATCAACAAGGAGACGAGAGACTATTCCACCGGGAGGATAAATGAAGAACTTGGGTCATTTATGAGTACCACAATTAGCAACAATCCTTAGGGAAGGCTTTAGGTGAAATATAACCCAAGATAACTCCAACAAAGCGATTGATGGATTGAGAAGAGCTCATGCTCGAAGAAATTGGTGTGTTTAACTATCTCATTCTTGACAATTGTTGTATCATGAAACACGATCCAAAATTGTCACGAATGGAATAACACCACCTCAAATGATAAGGTTGAAAGAATTGCACTTTGAAATGCAAGATAAAGAATACTTGAGCTCCTCTGAAAAGAATCTCAATGAACACTTCGAGAAGGAATTAAATCCTTGATGAACCACCATGTTGAGCCACCATGAAGAACTCCGGAAACAAAAGGATGATCAAACGAAAGGAAAGAGAAGTTGAAAAAACACAAAGTGAAGCCTTATGATGATTTAGATGGATCTCCATGGTGATATAATTGTGGGAGCTTGGAACTCCGGGAAAGAAAGATGAGCACTTGAAACCAAGAATTTAATCATCGTGAACAAACTCCGGAAGAAGGGATTAACATATGGATGAAACAAGAATAAGAATTACATTATGCGTATCCTTCACCAATTAAATTGATGACAAGCAACGGATTTGGCATACTACTTATTCTTGTAGAAAAGATTAAGATAGATATAGCGTAAACTTGAGAAGGTCTTCAACGAACCACCGGAAGGATTGAAACAACGAATAAATTGATATGATAACCAAGGAAGAGAACTCTTGAATGAACCAACGGTAGAATTTGGAAAGCACTAATGCATTGATATGATAAACGAAGGAAGAAGAATCTTGGAAGAAACCACCGTAAGAATAGAAAATGAACAAAGGAAAGATAAAGAAACACTGGGAAGAATTAGCAAATGAACGAAGATGCTTGAGGGAATTTAGATGCAAGTGACCGAAGAGATCCTGATCTTATTAGCGAATACTTGAATGATGCCCCAGTAAGATTTGGGGAAAGAGAGCTGAAAGCTGGAAATGAACAATCTGAAATGATGGCCTTCAGAAAATCAAGCTGAAAAGACTCCTGAATTGCTCCGGAAGGGTGAAAAGAATTCTCACAATCGAAAACAATTATGAGAGGATGGCAACAAGCTAGAACCATGAATCTTGAAGAGAATGGAGCAAGATTGAGAGGAAAATCTTCTTCAGTCCTCAAAGTCCGAGAATGACGACGAGAAACACCACCAAGACTTGTTGAGATACTCCAGGATGACGAATAGAAAGGTTGAGCCAATGGTGAAAGAATTTCAAAAATCTTGGAGGAAGAAATATGACTGATGACAATTCATTCTTACGTCAAACTTGGAAAAGAATTTGATAATATCTCTGAGAAAAATTAGAAGAGTCAGGTAAGATCCTGGAAAAAAGACCTGTGGGCTAGGGCCCACTGAAAAGATACACCATTGAACGATTTTTTGAAGAGAGATTGCACCGGTTGATTTAAATGGCTTGAATGAGATAACAACCTCGAAATAGGTTGAGCGGATCTTGAATGACAAGACGATCCTTCTGAGATATCTTTAGCACTCCGGAATAATAGAATAGCAAGAGGTGAATGATAAAGAGGTGCACCAGTAAGAAAAGGTATTTGAAATGAGGAAAAAGGATATGATCCACAAAGCTTGACTTGGTTCCACCGGAGAAGAAAAAAGAATGAATAATGGTGAACTAGAAACTCCGTTAAAATCTTCATGAGCATCACCGGGTAAGAACATTGATTGAAAAGAAAGAAGGAGGTTCACATGAATAAGATGGATAGTTGATTAAGAAATGTTAGTCCATGAAGAAAAAGGGTGGGTGGGCGGGAAAAAGAAAGGCAACTTGGAGACGGATGAAACAAACACCGTTGAGAAAACCAAGAGGTGATCTTGCGATGTTAAAATGACCGGATCCACTTGAAGAGAAGCACACCGGTCGAAAAGGATTAACATGACAATCTTGATTATCATGAAGGATTAGTATTCACATAGAAATATGAGAACACCGCTTAGGAAAGGGATGGAATCCACATTTGTCTCTGAAGCAACTCGAATACCACAACTCAAAACAAAACAAAGGATTGGCTTGCAGAATAAGCCGGAACAAACATATGATAGAGATTTCGTCCGAAGTTTTCATGGTGGGGCCTACACGGGCTCGATCGTAGAGCACCATCATGTACAAGGCAGTGCACATGACATACGAAGCATCCCCAAGTCGGCATAGCCAAGGACTCTTTAAGACACAACGAGACCACTGTAAAACCAACCGTGGATAGGCGGACCGCTAGACGTCGAACCCCAATTTCATATCATACATCTGTCAGAAAGATATCCTAAGAGCTACTTGAATTCCCACTTATAAACTCCCGACATTTTCCAGTTATGCAATCAGGTGTTGGGGATACAGGGGAAGCATAATATCTCACCCAAAACTAGCAAATCCTACATCCAGCTGTATCCATCCTTCAACACATAACCAAGAAACCTTCGGAAATCATTTACCTCAACCTTCCAAAAACATCCGTTATATGAGTTATGGCAATACTCCCGAACTCCCGCCCCAGTACTGGGTGGCGTCGAGGTTATCTCACCAACAACTGCATAAAAGAGATTTTCGATGTCGGCGAAACTAAACTCAGGTATTCCAGAACTGCAACGATAAAATTGTGACGACAACACCTCGGAGCTCAACTCCCCGGGACACTGCCACAACCCCTAAATATCAGGAGGCACCAAGAACAATGTTCTCGTCACAAAACCATCGGAACGATACCAAGATACCCGCGTGATCCTAATTTTTTTAGTGAAATTTGAGAAGAGAAGAGTCAAAACTCTACGTCAGGATGCCTCACCAGAGCGATGAAAGGGACTGAGGAGTAAAAAGAATTCCTAACTCTCCGATATATATAATTCCTAAATGACTCAAAACATTTCTAGACTCAATAACACCAGCGATTCGATCAAGCAGGGGGCTCCTAAGGTCGGGGAAGGCTCTGATTACCAACTTGTAACGCCCTCGATGCGGCTATATCTCCCACGTGTCGAAGCACGACTTAGAGGCATAACCACATTGAAATCAATGTCGCAAGTGAGGTAATCTTCACACAACCCATGTAATACATAAGGAAAAGAGATACATAGTTGGCTTACAATCGCCACTTCACACAATTACATGAATAAAGCATTACATCAAACAGATACAATCAAGGTCCGACTACGGAACCAAAATAAAAGAAGACTACCCCAAAAGCTACACAGATCCCCGATCGACCCCAACCGGGCTATAGTACTGATCGACTAGAACGAAACAACACAAAGGACAAGATCTTCATAGAGCTCCTCCTTGAGCTCGGTTGCATCACCTGCACGGTTCAACGGCACCTGCAAGCTGGTTTTGGAAGTATCTGTGAGTTACCGGGACTCAGCAATCTTACACCCTCGCGATCAAGACTATTTAAGCTTATAGGACTGGTAAAAGGTAATATGTGGAGCTGCAGCAAGCGACTAACCGGATATTAACAAATTCCCATCTGCCCATAACCACGGGCACGGCTTTCGGAAGTTCAAATCCCTGCAGGGGTGTCCCAACTTAGCCCATCACAAGCTCTCACGTTCAACGAAGGATATTCCTTCTAGCGGGAAGACCCGATCAGGCTCGGAATCCCAGTTACAAGACATCCTCGACAATGGTAAAACAAGTCCAGCAAGACCACCCGATGCGCTGACATCCCGATAGGAGCTGCGCATATCTCGTTCTCAGGGCAACACCGGATAAGCAATCCATACAACTAAAACCAGCCCTCGAGTTTCCCCGAGGTGGCGCGACAAGGGGCTCTAGTTTGGACCAACACTTAGACAAGCACTGGCCCGGGGGGTTTAAAATAAAGATGACCCTCGGGATGCGCGACTCCCAAGGGAAAAAAGGCTAGGTGGCGAATGGTAAAACCAAGGTTGGTCCTTGCTGGAGGAGTTTTATTCAAGGCGAACTGTAAGGGGTTCCCATTATAACCCAACCGCGTAAGGAACGCAAAATCCGGGAACATAACACCGATAAGACGGGGCCCCTGAAATTTGGGGGCCCTGTTCGAGCGCACAGCTCGCACAGGCCCTTGGACGGCCCTGACGAGAGGCAAATGGCAAATAATGTAATGCGGGAGATAAGTGTTGTGATGGGTACTTGGTATGTTGACTTTCGCGTAGAAACAAAGGCCGGAAAAACAAAGGCAACTTGGAGACAGATGAAACAAACACCGTTGAGAAAACCGAGAGGTGATCTTGCGATGTTAAAATGATCGGATCCACTTGAAGAGAAGCACACCGGTCGAAAAGGATTAACATGACAATCTCGATTATCATGAAGGATTAGTATTCACATAGAAATATGAGAACACCGCTTAGGAAAGGGATGGAATCCACATTTGTCTCTGAAGCAACTCGAATACCACAACTCAAAACAAAACAAAGGATTGGCTTGCAGAATAAGCCGGAACAAACATATGATAGAGATTTCGTCCGAAGTTTTCATGGTGGGGCCTACACGGGCTCGATCGTAGAGCACCATCATGTACAAGGCAGTGCACATGACATACGAAGCATCCCCAAGTCGGCATAGCCAAGGACTCTTTAAGACACAACGAGACCACTGTAAAACCAACCGTGGATAGGCGGACCACTAGACGTCGAACCCCAATTTCATATCATACATCTGTCGGAAAGATATCCTAAGAGCTACTTGAATTCCCACTTATAAACTCCCGACATTTTCCAGTTATGCAATCAGGTGTTGGGGATACATGGGAAGAATAATATCTCACCCAAAACTAGCAAATCCTACATCCAGCTGTATCCATCCTTCAACACATAACCAAGAAACCTTCGGAAATCATTTACCTCAACCTTCCAAAAGCATCCGTTATACGAGTTATGGCAATACTCCCGAACTCCCGCCCCAATACTGGGTGGCGTCGAGGTTATCTCACCAACAACTGCATAAAAGAGATTTTCGATGTCGGCGAAACTAAACTCAGGTATTCCAGAACTGCAACGATAAAATTGTGACGACAACACCTCGGAACTCAACTCCCCGGGACATTGCCACAACCCCTAAATGTCAGGAGGCACCAAGAACAATGTTCTCGTCACAAAACCATAGGAACGATTCCAAGATACCCGCGTGTTCCTAAATTTTTTTTAGTGAAATTTGAGAAGAGAAGAGTCAAAACTCTACGTCAGGATGCCTCACCAGAGCGATGAAAGGGACTGAGGAGTAAAAAGAATTCCTAACTCTCCGATATATATAATTCCTAAATGACTCAAAACATTTCTAGACTCAATAACGCCAGCGATTCGATCAAGCAGGGGGCTCCTAAGGTCGGGGAAGGCTCTGATTACCAACTTGTAACGCCCTCTATGCGGCTATATCTCCCAAGTGTCGAAGCACGACTTAGAGGCATAACCGCATTGAAAGCAATGTCGCAAGTGAGGTAATCTTCACACAACCCATGTAATACATAAGGGAAAGAGATACATAGTTGGCTTACAATCGCCACTTCACACAATTACATGAATAAAGCATTACATCAAACAGATACAATCAAGGTCCGACTACGGAACCAAAATAAAAGAAGACTACCCCCAAAGCTACACAGA
Source organism: Triticum urartu (assembly GCF_056163025.1). Classification (NCBI taxonomy): domain Eukaryota; kingdom Viridiplantae; phylum Streptophyta; class Magnoliopsida; order Poales; family Poaceae; genus Triticum; species Triticum urartu. Next base: position 175,874,142 of record NC_141878.1, on the reverse strand, counting down.
TCCCCGATCGACCCCAACCGGGCTATAGTACTGATCGACTAGAACGAAACAACACAAAGGACAAGATCTTCATAGAGCTCCTCCTTGAGCTCGGTTGCGTCACCTGCACGGTTCAACGGCACCTGCAAGCTGGTTTTGGAAGTATCTGTGAGTCACGGGGACTCAGCAATCTTACACCCTCACGATCAAGACTATTTAAACTTATAGGACTGGTAAAAGGTAATATGTGGAGCTGCAGCAAGCGACTTGCATATATGGTGGCTAACCTGTTCGCAAAAGAGAGCGAGAAGAGAAGGCAAAGCACGAACGGAGAACTATGATCAAGAAGTGATCCTAGAACAACCTACGTCAAGCATAACTCCAACACCGTGTTCACTTCCCGGACTCCGCTGGAAAGAGACCATCACGGTAACACACACGGTTGATGTATTTTAGTTAAGGTCAACTTCAGGTTTTCTACAACCGGATATTAACAAATTCCCATGTGCCCATAACCGCGAGCACGACTTTCGAAAGTTCAAATCCCTGCAGGGGTGTCCCAACTTAGCCCATCACAAGCTCTCACGGTCAACGAAGGATATTCCTTCTAGCGGGAAGACCCGATCAGGCTCGGAATCCCGGTTACAAGACATCCTCGACAATGGTAAAACAAGTCCAGCAAGACCACCCGATGCGCTGACATCCCGATAGGAGCTGCACATATCTCATTCTCAGGGCAACACCGGATAAGCAATCCGTACAACTAAAACCAGCCCTCGAGTTTCCCCGAGGTGGCGCTGCAAGGGGCTCTAGTTTGGACCAACACTTAGACAAGCACTGGCCCGGGGGGTTTAAAATAAAGATGACCCTCGGGATGCGCGACTCCCAAGGGAAAAAAGGCTAGGTGGCGAATGGTAAAACCAAGGTTGGGCCTTGCTGGAGGAGTTTTATTCAAGGCGAACTGTAAGGGGTTCCCATTATAACCCAACCGCGTAAGGAACGCAAAATCCGGGAACATAACACCGATATGATGGAAAACTAGGGCGGCAAGAGTGGAACAAAACACCAGGCATAAGGCCGAGCCTTCCACCCTTTACCAAGTATATAGATGCATTAATTAGATAAGATATATTGTGATATCCCAACAAGTAAACATGTTCCAACAAGGAACAACATCTCCATGTTCCAACAAGGAACAAACTTCAATCTTCACCTGCAACTAACAACGCTATAAGAGGGGCTGAGCAAAGTGGTAACATAGCCAAACAACGGTTTGCTAGGACAAGGTGGGTTAGAGTCTTGGTTCAACAATATGGGAGGCATGATAAGCAAGTGGTAGGTATCGCATCATAGGCATAGCAAAAGAGCGAGCAACTAGCAAGCAAAGATAGAAGTGATTTTGAGGGTATGGTCATCTTGCCTGAGATCCCGCAAGGAAAAAGAATGAGTCCATGAGGAAGACAAACGGACGTAGTCAAACGGGTCCTCACAAACGCGACGTTATCGGAACCAACCCGAAGAAGCAACACCGGAAAGAAGCACACAACATAGTAAACAACCACCACATGAACATGGCATGATGCACAACCAAGTATGATGCATGTCCGGTTTAAATGAAGCATGGCATGGCAAAATGCACAAACAATCCTACAAATTAAGTGGAGCTCAACATGCAACCCCGTTGCATATTGACGAAACACCACATTCAAGTTATTTAGTTTGATATCGTTTATGTACCCAACAATATTAAATGTTGTTAAACATGGCAAGAGGGTGAAGCAAAGTAAAACTACCTATCTAGTCAAGTTTAAATGAGGCCGGAACAACAAACAACAAGTCCGGAAAAATCCCCATGTGCAATTTAAGGATTTGGTACTGTTCTGTCCTAAACCATATTTTAGAGTTGTTAAACACGCAAAGTGATGCCACCAAGTTAAACTATGCATTTTTCTACCCCATTTACATATAAAGTTTGTTAGGTTTGGAGCTATGGTTATTTAGTTATGAATTAAAGCATTTTAGCAAGTTATTTAAGCAAATTTAAAAAAACAGAATTTTAAACATTTTGATCATGGATGGAAATGACATATTATGAAACTACACAAAATTCTAAGCATCTTTCATATAAAGTTTGTTTTAAAATGATGCACCGTTTGTGAGTTATTATATGCATGTTGCGTAAGGGGTTTTCTGTAAAACTGCAAAACCTGGGATAATAGCTAAATTCGGAGAGCCTCAAAAAATAGATACTGGGCCGGATCTGCTGGCCCAACAACAGGAAAAAAGGGTGGGGCGCCAGGGGTGTTCTCACCATGGGCCAAGCCCAGTCGGTGAGGAGAGGGGCTGGCAAGGGAGGCACTGGGCCGGCTGGATCTGGGAAGCCCACTGGCAGTCGCTCGTAGCCGCAGCGCGGTCAACGGGTACGAGCGGGCGAAGCAGAGTAGCTCGACAGGGCGCACCGGGCATGGCGGCATGACGTGAAGCAGAACAGCGGCGAGCAGGTGATGGACTCCGGCGCGGCAGGGCTCATCTGCTGAGTGCGCCTGCGATGTGGATGGCCGGACAGAGGCGGGGACGGGGGGCTCCGGGCAGGCGAACAGGGGTGCGGCGACGGGACTTGACGCGGTTCTGGCGGCTCCAGGCGATGGAGGACGAGGCGGGCGCAGGCGACGGCTGGATCCGGCGGCTCTGCTCGGAGAAGTGGCCGGCGACGTTGCACCGTTGAGGGGGGGTCCTGGTGGCCTTGGCCACTGGCGACGCGACTGACGAGGAGGCAGGGGACCGGCTCGAGATGATCGTGCTCTCGGTCAACGGGCGAATGGGAGAAGCCGGGCAGCACGATAGGGCCAGCAGGCACGGCGGCGCGACGCAGAGCAGTGCACGAGCTCCGGCGAGCGGGCAAGGCGGAGGGAGAAGGGCGGCTCAGGCCGGCCATCGCTTGAGGCGGATCCCGGCAGAGAATGCAAACGCATGGAGAGGGAGAAGGATTAGAGAGAGAGCACGAGAGAGAAAAATAAAGGGAAAGGAGGAGGAGAAAAACGAGACGGTGACCTTATGGCGTGCACCGACGAGGCGAAGAGGAGGCCGGGGTCCATCGGGAGGCTTCCATGGCGCTGGTCTCCTGTTCAGGTACAGAGAGATGAGGGATTAGGAAGAGAGATTTGCCGGGACGAGGGAACGGAAAAAGAGGGTCGCGAGGATCTGGCCTGGTGGTTCCGGCAGAACTCCGGCGAGGTCGCCGGCCGGTGGTGGCGCGCGGGGTCGAGCGAGGCTCTCGGGCCGAAGCAGTTGGATGGATTGGTGGAGGCTTGATGGGGATCGAGAAGGTGGAGCCTTGGCTGTGCGTGGTTGGACGATGAGATCTGGGAGGATTCCAAGGAGAAGTGGCGGCGGCGAAGGGATGGGACAAACCTCCTAGGTTTTAGGGTTAGTCTAGATTAGGTATGAGGTTGGACTATAAATAGAGAAAAGAGGGAAATTTGGATCACCCGATCAAAATCGGACGGTCCCGGATAAATAGGCTAGGGCGCCCAAATAAGAAAACGGAGATATTTTGTAGATGTTTGGGGATGATCCGGACCCAACGGTGGCGACAGTTTGGGTCGGGTTCGGGACAGCTATCGGACGCGCGTGCGAGGAGGACCGTGGGCTGACGAGAGAGCTTAGGTTGGATCTGGCGGTAGGTAGTGGGCTGTGTAGACGGTCTCGAGCTGAGAGAAGAGAAGAGAGGGAGGCCCGGCGACTGTTTCCGGAGACCGAAAACGTCCGACGTTTGACCGGCTATATTGCCGCTATATTTAATCGTTGGGCATCAAACGGACTCCGAATGCGATGAAACTTGACAGGCGGTCTACTGACAATAAAACAACACCGCACGCCAACTTTCATCCCATTCCGAAAACATTTTCCAGCCACTTATAAAATACTATTTCGGACAAGCCGCGGGCACGTGCAAGTGTGTCTGGGCTCAGAACGGACAACGGAAGGAACTGGGAGACCCGGACTAATGCAAGTTTTGAAAACATGATGATGCAATGCACAACACGCAAGCAATGACAATGCAACAACAACGAATAACTGGAGGACACCTGGCACATCGGTCTCGGGGCGTTACAGCAAAGTAGCGTAAGTATTTCCCTCAGTTTTTGAGAACCAAGGTATCAATCTAGTAGGAGGCTGCGCGTGAGTCCCTCATACCTGCACAAAACAAATAACTCCTCGCAATCAACGCGATAAGGGGTTGTCAATCACTTCACGGTCACTTACGAGAGTGAGATCTGATAGATATGATAGAATAATATTTTTGGTATTTTTGTGATAAAGATGCAAAGTAAAATAAAAGCAAAGTAAAAAGCAAAGGAAATAACTAAGTATTGGAATATTAATATGATGAAGATAGACCCGGGGGCCATAGGTTTCACTAGTGGCTTCTCTCAAGAGCATAAGTATTTTACGGTGGGTGAACGAATTACTGTTGAGCAATTGACAGAATTGAGCATAGTTATGAGAATATCTAGGTATGATCATGTGTATAGGCATCACGTCCGAGACAAGTAGACTGACTCCTGCCTGCATCTACTACTATTACTCCACTCATCGACCGCTATCCAGCATGCATCTAGAGTATTAAGTTCATGAAAACAGAGTAACGCCTTAAGCAAGATGACATGATGTAGAGGGATAAATTCATGCAATATGATAAAAACCCCATCTTGTTATCCTCGATGGCAACAATACAATACGTGCCTTTCTGCCCCTACTATCACTAGGAAAGGACACCGCAAGATTGAACCCAAAGCTAAGCACTTCTCCCATTGCAAGAAAGATCAATCTAGTAGCCAAACCAAACTAATAATTCGAAGAGACTTGCAAAGATAACCAATCATACATAAAATAATTCAGAGAAGATTCAAATATTGTTCATAGATAATCTTGATCATAAACCCACAATTCATTGGTCTCAACAAACACACCGCAAAAAGAAGATTACATCGAATAGATCTCCACAAGAGAGGGGGAGAACATTGTATTGAGATCCAAAAAGAGAGAAGAAGCCATCTAGCTAATAACTATGGACCCGAAGGTCTGAGGTAAACTACTCACACTTCATCGGAGAGGCTATGGTGTCGATGTAGAAGCCCTCCATGATGGATGCCCCCTCCGGCGGAGCTCCGGAACAGGCCCCAAGATGGGATCTCGTGGATATAGAAAGTTACGGCGGTGGAATTAGGGTTTTGGCTCCATATCTGATCGTTTGGGGGTACATAGGTATATATAGGAGGAAGGAGTACGTCGGTGGAGCAACAAAGGGCCCACGAGGGTGGAGGGCGCGCCTGGGGGGGGGGGGGGGGGTAGGTGCGCCCCCTACCTCGTGGCCTCCCTGTTGGTTGCTTGACGTAGGGTCCAAGTCTCCTGGGTCTTGTTCGTTCCAAAAATCACATTCCCGAAGGTTTCATTCCGTTTGGACTCCGTTTGATATTCCTTTCCTTAGAAACCCTAAAATAGGCAAAAACAGCAATTCTGGGCTTGGCCTTGTTGGGGAACATAGTAATTTCAAAAAATTTCCTACGCACACGCAAGATCATGGTGATGCATAGCAACGAGAGGGGAGAGTGTTGTCTACCTATCCTCGTAGACCGGCAACGGAAGCGTTGACACAACGTAGAGGAAGTAGTCGTACGTCTTCCCGATCCGACCGATCCAAGTATCGAACGTACGGCACCTCCGAGTTCTGCACACGTTCAACTCGGTGACGTCCCTCAAGCTCTGATCCAGCCGAGTGTTGAAGGAGAGTTTCGTCAGCACGACGGCGTGATGAGGGTGATGATGTTCTACCGACGCAGGGCTTCGCCTAAGCACCGCTACGATATGACCGAGGTGGAATATGGTGGAAGGGGGCACTGCACACGGCTAAGGAACGACCACGAAGATCAACTTGTGTGTCATGGGGTGCCCCCTGCCCCCGTATATAAAGGAGGGAGGGGGGAGGTGCGGCCGGCCCCTAGGGGTGCGCCTGGAGGAGTCCTACTCCCACCAGGAGTAGGACTCCCCCTCTTGCCTTGTTGGAGAAGGCAAGGGGAAGGGGGAAAGAGGAAAGGGGGGGGGGCACCGCCCCCCTTCCTTGTCCTATTCGGACTAGGGGGGGAGGGGGCGCGCGGCCTGCCCTCCTCTTCTCCCTTAGGGCCCATGTAGGCCCATTAACCCCCCCCCCCCTCCGGGGGGGGGGGGGGGTTCCGGTAACATATCTCTTGTTGGACTAACGTTTCTATATAGCATGTTTCAGATAAGTTCAACAATGGAGTGGCATGGACTAAAGGTTGTGGGAACTCCTTCAAGATGCTAAGGACAAAGGATTGGCTAAAGCTTAAAGCTCAAGACTCTTCATTTTACATTTTAGTGATCCAAGATCACATTGAGTCCATAGGAAAAGCCAATACTATCAAGGAGGGATGAGGTGTTGCTTAATGAGCCTCTTGCTTCATGTGCTTAATGATATGCTCCAAAATCCTCAGCTACTTTCCCACTTCCACATATGACCTAAACCCTAAGCCAAACTCGGTCCTACCGATTCTTCCTATCCGGCGCCACCGAGTTTCACTTGTCATAAGCCACTGCCAAACCCTAATCAGTTCGGTCTCACCGATGGGATCTCGGTCTCACCGAGATGGGCTTGCAAACTCTCTGTTACCCATTGCAATATTCTCGGTCCCACCGAGATATGCAATCGGTCCCACCGAGTTTACTTGACCAAATCTCAGTTTCACTTATTACCCAAATCGGTCCCACCGAGTTTGAGTAATCGGTCAAACCGAGTTTTGGATTTACCCTAACCCTAGCACATCGGTCCCACCGAGTTGATCCAGTCGGTCCCACCGAAATCTCTAACGGTCACTAGGTTTACCTTTTCGGTCCGACCGAGTTTGTTGATTCGGTCCCACCGAGATTGGAAAACTGTGTGTAACGGTTGGATTTTGTGTGGAGGCTATATATACCCCTCCACCTCCTCTTCATTCGTGAAGAGAGCCATCAGACTAAGCCTACACTTCCAGCATCCTATTTATGAGAGAGAACTACCTACTCATGTGTTGAGGCCAAGATATTCCATTCCTACCATATGAATCTTGATCTCTAGCCTTCCCCAAGTTGCTTTCCACTCAAATCTTCTTTAAATCCAAATCCTATGAGAGAGAGTTGAGTGTTGGGGAGACTATCATTTGAAGCACAAGAGCAAGGAGTTCATTACCTACACACCATTTGTTACTTCTTGGAGAGTGGTGTCTCCTAGATTGGCTAGGTGTCACCTGGGAGCCTCCGACAAGATTGTGGAGTTGAACCAAGGAGTTTGTAAGGGCAAGGAGATCGCCTACTTCGTGAAGATCTACCGCTAGTGAGGCAAGTCCTTCGTGGGCGATGGCCATGGTGGGATAGACAAGGTTGCTACTTCGTGGACCCTTTGTGGGTGGTTGCTTCTTCGTGGACCCTTCGTGGGTGGAGCCCTCCGTGGACTCGCGCAACCGTTACCCTTCGTGGGTGGAGCCCTCCGTGGACTCGCGCAACCGTTACCCTTCGTGGGTTGAAGTCTCCATCAACGTGGATGTAGGATAGCACCACCTATCTGAACCACGGGAAAAACATCCGTGTCTCCAATTGCGTTTGAATTCTCCAAACCCTTCCCTTTACATTCTTGCAAGTTGCATGCTTTACTTTCCGCTGCCTATACTCTCTTTGCATGCTTGCTTGATATGTATTGTGAATGATGAAATTATGCCTAAACTCCACTTAAACCGAAAAAGCTTAAAAATTGCAACTTTAGCATTAAGTGTCTAATCACCCCCCTCTAGACACATCTACTTCAAGATCCTACAAGTGGTATCAGAGCTTTGGTCTCCATTGCCTTGGTTTAATCACCATTGGAGGAAGATGGATGTGTCTACTTTAGGGAGTCTTAGACATAGAGTGCCTATTCTTGATGGAGAGCATTTTCATGAGTGGAAAAATGAGATGCTTGTAATCTTCAATCAATATCATTTGAACAAGCATATTGCTAGTCCTTGTGCTCCTCATATTGATCCTTTGCATCCTACCCTAGATGAAGATATTGACATGATTCGCAATCTTAGAACTATTGAGCTCATCATTAGAGGATTGCCCAAAAATTTGACTGCTAGTTTGCCTACTCTTAATTGTGCCTATACTATATGGAAATTTCTTGAGGAACGATTTCCCGATCATTCCTTGAAAACTTTGGATGAAATTCTCCATAAATCTATTGCCTTGAGTAAGATGAACTCTAGTGATCCTAGTTTTGGTAATTGTCTTGTTGAACTTACCAATCTTAAGCATGCTAAAGGAGATGTTGGAATCATTAGTGATATCATATTCGAAGCTATAAGAATTCATAAAAGTGACCACTTTGATGATCATTTATCTAATGAATTACCCTCTCTAGGAAATGATGAGTCACAAGATCATGATGAACATGGATACTATGATGATGATGATAGTGACTTCGATCTTGATGATCCAATGAGACATTTTGGTCTTATGGCAAATCTTCGGGGATATGAATCAGGAGGAAAGGAATGGGTTCTTGATAGTGGATGTACTGATCATATGACCGAAGATGAAGAGATGTTTCGTGAGCTTGCTGAAAACAACGGCCCTCGAAAATATGTCACCTTTGGTGATAATTCAAAGGGTAAAGTGGTTGGCCTTGGTAAGGTGGCCATCTCACATGATAGTTCCATTCAAAATGTCATGCTCGTTGAATCTCTTGGCTACAACTTACTTTCAGTATCTAGACTTGCTGATTTCGGTTTGAATGTCCTATTTACTGAGGTAGATTGCCAAGTATTTCGTCAAGACAATCATAAAATGGTCTTTACGGGTATGCGTAGAGGTGATCTTTACATTGTCAATTTCTCTAAAAAGGCACAACCTAAAACTTTCTTTGTTGCTAAATCCTCAAAAGGTTGGTTGTGGCATAGATGACTAGGTCACGTTGGCATGAGAAACCTTGACAAGCTTATTAAAGGAAATCATATCCTTGGAGTTAACGATGTCATATTTGATAAGGATAGACTTTGCAGTGCTTGTCAAGCAGGTAAACAGGTTGGAGGAAGACATCCCGTGAAGAACATCATGACCACAAGGAGGCCACTCGAGCTACTTTATATGGATCTTTTTAGTCCCAACGCCTACAAGAGTCTCGGTGGAAATTCTTTTGGTCTAGTTATAGTTGATGATTTTCAAGATTTACGTGGGTGTTCTTTCTTAATGAAAAGTCGCAGGTCCAGAAGATCTTCAGAAACTTCGCTAGGAAGGCCCAGAATCAGTTTGACGTGAAGATCAAGAAGGTTCGGAGTGACAACGGAACGGAGTTCAAGAACGCAAATGTGGACACCTTCCTTGACGAAGAACGGATTTCACACGAGTTCTCGGCTACGTACACACCTCAACAAAATGGAGTTGTTGAGAGGAAGAACCGGGCGCTCATCGAAATGGCAAGAACGATGCTTGATGAATACAAGACGCCGAAACACTTTTGGGCAGAAGCGGTTGAGACAGCTTGTCACACAACAAATCGCTTGTATCTTCACAAGCTACTCGGCAAGACGGCATACGAGCTTCTCACCGGTAACAAACCCCAAGTTGGATACTTTCGAGTATTCGTCTCAAAGTGCTACATTCTTGATAAGCATCGTCGTTCAAAGTTTGCTCCTAAATCTCATGAAGGTTTTCTACTTGGTTATGGCTCAAACTCTCACACCTACCGTGTCTACAACAATTTCACTCGAAAGGTTGAAGAGACGGTAGATGTGAAGTTTGATGAATCTAATGGCTCGCAAGTAGAGCAATTACCAATTGATGTAGGAGACAAAGACCCTTCAGAAGCAATCCAAGACTTGTCCATTGGCAAAATTCGTCCAACGGAGGTGAAGGAGAGTACTTCATCCGTCCAAGTGGAAGCTTCTACTTCACGACAAGGTGAACCAAGAATCGACACGGAAGCATCCACAAGTGGGACACACCAAGATGAAGAAGACAAGGAAATGCATCAGGACGAACATCAACAACCTCTTTCTCCACCACGACAAGAGAACGACGACGTCAACAATGAAGAAGGCCAAGAAGAAGAACAAGATGAAGAAGATGTTCAACGAAGACCCAAGCAAAAGCTCTCATGAGTTCGAGCAAGAATTGCCAAAGATCATCCCGTCGAGCAAATCCTCAATGATATACAAACCGGGAGAATCACTCGCTCAAAAACTCGTTAAGCTAACTTTTGTGAAAACTATTCATTCATCTCTAGCATTGAACCTATGAAGGTTGAAGAAGCATTGGAAGATCCGGATTGGATAAATGCTATGCATGAAGAGCTACACAATTTTGAGAGAAACCAAGTTTGGACATTGGTTGAGAAGCCCGACAACAACCACGACATCATTGGTACCAAATGTGTGTTTCGCAACAAGCAAGATGAAGATGGACAAGTGGTTCGCAACAAAGCACGTCTAGTCTCCCAAGGGTACACACAAGTCGAAGGTATGGACTATGGTGAGACATATGCTCCCGTTGCTAGACTTGAGTCCATTCGCATCTTACTTGCCTATGCTAATCACCATAATATCACCTTGTACCAAATGGACATTAAAAGTGCTTTTCTAAATGGTGAAATAGAGGAGGAAGTTTATGTCAAACAACCTCCCGGCTTTATCAATCCTAAGAAACCAAATCATGTTTACAAACTTCACAAAGCTCTTTATGGTCTTAAACAAGCTCCTAGAGCATGGTATAAATGCTTGACCAAGTTCCTTACTACAAGTGGTTTTGAAATTGGTAAAATTGATTCTAATCTTTTTACTAAAAGGGTTAATGGAGAACTATTTGTATGCCAAATTTATGTTGATGATATCATATTTGGTTCAACTAACCCTCTCTTTAGTGAAAAGTTTGGAAAGCTAATGTCAGAGAAGTTTGAGATGTCTATGATGAGTGAACTCAAATTCTTTCTCGGTTTGCAAATCAAGCAAACTAAGGAAGGTACATTTGTCTCTCAAACAAAGTACACCAAGGACTTATTCAAGAAGTTCAATATGCAAGAATGCAAAGGTATGTCTACACCCATGCCTACTAGTGGACATAATGATTTGACCAAAGATGGTGAACCGGTTGATCAAAAGGTTTATCGCTCTATGATTGGTTCATTGTTATACCTATGTGCTTCACGTCCTGATATTATGCTAAGTGTGTGCATGTGTGCACGATATCAAGCTGCTCCTAAAGATTGTCATCTTAAGGCTGTGAAAAGGATAGTAAGATATTTAATCCATACACCAAATTTTGGCATTTGGTATCCTAAGAGGTCTTCTTTTGATCTTGTTGGCTATTCCGACTCGGATTATGCCGGAGACAAGGTTGATAGAAAGTCCACTTTGGGTACTTGTCAATTTCTTGGTAGATCTCTTGTGTCTTGGTCTTCCAAGAAACAAAATTCGGTATCCTTATCCACCGCCGAAGCGGAATACATTGCCGCTGGTTCATGTTGTGCTCAATTACTTTGGATGACCCAAACTCTTAAAGATTATGGGATTTATGTGAAACATGTTCCACTGCTTTGTGACAATGAAAGTGCTATCAAAATTGGTCATAATCCTGTACAACATTCTCGAACTAAGCATATTGAAGTTCGTCATCATTTCATTCGAGATCATGTTGCTAAGGGTGACATTAATCTTAAGCATGTACGCACCGATAAGCAATTAGCGGATATATTCACTAAACCACTTGATGAGAAAGTGTTTTGCAGGTTGAGAGGAGAATTGAACATCATTGATGCTTCGAACTTGGAGTAGAAACTCCATTGGATACATGCAAGACATGAGCTTATGACTAATCCATGATATATCTCTTATGATAACTATCATATATCTTGGATATATTTGCACCTTGCATGTTGTCTAACCCATGTAGGTGCTTGGTTGAATCTAATTCCATGAGATTGCGACTCACTCACATCTTGAGCAATCTCTACATCACCAAGACTCTATACAATAGTGGTTGAAGACAAGGAAGCACAAAACCATTCAAACATATCCTTTGACAAATTCTATGTTAAGCTTCATGATTGTCATTTTTGGATACACAAGTGCTCTTCCTTGCAAGAACTAACCCATGTAGGTAGATGAACTCAAACTCCAAGTGGTGCTCCCAACTCTTGATGAGCTACATCAACCTTGAGCACCCACAGAAGTTCAACTACATGAGCAAGAACCACACCACCACCCAAGGTATGTTATTCCATCTTAGAGAAGCTTTACTCCAAGACATGAGTCAAAGCAACTCAACAAGATGTGAATACATCAAGATGCTTAAATGAAAAATGGTAACCCCATTTTGAGCTTAAACGATGAGTATGACCTATGATCAAGTGTTCTCACTTGACTCCTAAGTCAATATACTCTAACATAGGTGACTATGTCACCGCCCAACTCTAGATGAAGCTCTCTTGTGTTCTTTCTTTGCGTTATTGCATCTGTCTCATGCATGTTTATTTTCTTTCTCTTTTTCAAAAAAAAACTTCATCTAGATCTTTCAGTTTCTTATTTTTTCTATTTGTTTTTGTTCTGCATTTTCTGCATTTAATTCCTTGCAAATCCTTCAGGTAATTCATTGCAAATCTTTGTGAGATCCTACATGTCTAGTGAGCTGAGGTGACAAGTGTTTTTCTCTGTGTAAACTCGGTTTCACCGACTTGCAATTTTCGGTCCAACCGAATCTTTTCGGTACCACTGAAATATGCCACTCGGTGCCACCGACTTTGCAATCAGAAAAACAGTTTGCCACTTGTTCTACATTTCTTCTGATCCAGCTCCACTCAATGAATCTTGTCCTCTACAAGCATCACAATTTTATCCTCTGCTTTGTGCTGAATCTCAAGGACCAAACCTATTCGACGGATTCCAGGAAAAACCTTCTTGGAAATTGATGTCAAAGGGGGAGAGAGAGATCACATCAAAGCTTGTAGGAGAGATCACATCAAGGGAGAGAAACAGTCTCAAGGACCAAACCTACAAGAGAGAAAGTATTAAGGGGGAGAGAGAGACCTCAAGGGGGAGAGAAAGTCTCAAGGATCCCAGATGTTGTTAAGGGGGAGAGAGAGATTTCCAGGGAGAGAAAATACTCAAGGATCCCAGATGCTTGATGTTCAAGAGGAGAGATGTCACATGCCTTTTTGGGGGAAAGACATGTATTTGCATTAAGTTCCATCCATTTGTATCTTTCAGCTCTGATTTTCTGTTCCCTATCTTCTCCCAATATCCCATGTAAGATTCAGGGGGAGCAAGACACCTAAGGGAAAGAAATCAGTCAAATTCATTGCATATCTTTATTCTTGGGGACATGTTGAATCCAATGTGGTACCTAGTACTTACTCTCTACATGTCATCCCAGTCTTGGTATTCTTGTGGTTTCTTTTGTTTGCTCTGGCTAGTGGATGTACCTATGTTATCTAACTTTGTTTGTGCAGGTTCATTCCATCCTAAGCCAACTCAAGACCACAATAAGTATATGCATCAAAATCATGAGTATGAGGAGTTCTTGCTTATGTACATACTGTTTGCAAGAAGGACTCATGAGCATGAAGGTATTTTCCTTGATAATATTTTGCTCTGATGCATATGGCCAAGATACATGTAACACATTGCCTACTCTGTCATGGTTATGCTCTCACATGCCTCTATATTTCATATTTACATGAGTGCATACATGTAGGGGGAGCCTATGCTTGTTACATGTTCTTCCAAAGCTTTACTTGCTGTTCTTTATATCTTTATCTAAAGCTTTGATGTATGTTGCCATCAATTACCAAAAAGGGGGAGATTGAAAGCACAAGTGCTCCCTAGGTGGTTTTGATAATTGATGACAACATATCTCTTGTTGGACTAACGTTTCTATCTAGCATGTTTCAGATAAGTTCAACAATGGAGTGGCATGGACTAAAGGTTGTGGGAACTCCTTCAAGATGCTAAGGACAAAGGATTGGCTAAAGCTTAAAGCTCAAGACTCTTCATTTTACATTTTAGTGATCCAAGATCACATTGAGTCCATAGGAAAAGCCAATACTATCAAGGAGGGATGAGGTGTTGCTTAATGAGCCTCTTGCTTCATGTGCTTAATGATATGCTCCAAAATCCTCAGCTACTTTCCCACTTCCACATATGACCTAAACCCTAAGCCAAACTCGGTCCTACCGATTCTTCCTATCCGGCGCCACCGAGTTTCACTTGTCATAAGCCACTGCCAAACCCTAATCAGTTCGGTCTCACCGATGGGATCTCGGTCTCACCGAGATGGGCTTGCAAACTCTCTGTTACCCATTGCAATATTCTCGGTCCCACCGAGATATGCAATCGGTCCCACCGAGTTTACTTGACCAAATCTCAGTTTCACTTATTACCCAAATCGGTCCCACCGAGTTTGAGTAATCGGTCAAACCGAGTTTTGGATTTACCCTAACCCTAGCACATCGGTCCCACCGAGTTGATCCAGTCGGTCCCACCGAAATCTCTAACGGTCACTAGGTTTACCTTTTCGGTCCGACCGAGTTTGTTGATTCGGTCCCACCGAGATTGGAAAACTGTGTGTAACGGTTGGATTTTGTGTGGAGGCTATATATACCCCTCCACCTCCTCTTCATTCGTGAAGAGAGCCATCAGACTAAGCCTACACTTCCAGCATCCTATTTCTGAGAGAGAACTACCTACTCATGTGTTGAGGCCAAGATATTCCATTCCTACCATATGAATCTTGATCTCTAGCCTTCCCCAAGTTGCTTTACACTCAAATCTTCTTTAAATCCAAATCCTATGAGAGAGAGTTGAGTGTTGGGGAGACTATCATTTGAAGCACAAGAGCAAGGAGTTCATTACCTACACACCATTTGTTACTTCTTGGAGAGTGGTGTCTCCTAGATTGGCTAGGTGTCACCTGGGAGCCTCCGACAAGATTGTGGAGTTGAACCAAGGAGTTTGTAAGGGCAAGGAGATCGCCTACTTCGTGAAGATCTACCTCTAGTGAGGCAAGTCCTTCGTGGGCGATGGCCATGGTGGGATAGACAAGGTTGCTACTTCGTGGACCCTTTGTGGGTGGTTGCTTCTTCGTGGACCCTTCGTGGGTGGAGCCCTCCGTGGACTCGCGCAACCGTTACCCTTCGTGGGTGGAGCCCTCCGTGGACTCGCGCAACCGTTACCCTTCGTGGGTTGAAGTCTCCATCAACGTGGATGTAGGATAGCACCACCTATCTGAACCACGGGAAAAACATCCGTGTCTCCAATTGTGTTTGAATTCTCCAAACCCTTCCCTTTACATTCTTGCAAGTTGCATGCTTTACTTTCCGCTGCCTATACTCTCTTTGCATGCTTGCTTGATATGTATTGTGAATGATGAAATTATGCCTAAACTCCACTTAAACCGAAAAAGCTTAAAAATTGCAACTTTAGCATTAAGTGTCTAATCACCCCCCTCTAGACACATCTACTTCAAGATCCTACAAGTGGTATCAGAGCTTTGGTCTCCATTGCCTTGGTTTAATCACCATTGGAGGAAGATGGATGTGTCTACTTTAGGGAGTCTTAGACATAGAGTGCCTATTCTTGATGGAGAGCATTTTCATGAGTGGAAAAATGAGATGCTTGTAATCTTCAATCAATATCATTTGAACAAGCATATTGCTAGTCCTTGTGCTCCTCATATTGATCCTTTGCATCCTACCCTAGATGAAGATATTGACATGATGCGCAATCTTAGAACTATTGAGCTCATCATTAGAGGATTGCCCAAAAATTTGACTGCTAGTTTGCCTACTCTTAATTGTGCCTATACTATATGGAAATTTCTTGAGGAACGATTTCCCGATCATTCCTTGAAAACTTTGGATGAAATTCTCCATAAATCTATTGCCTTGAGTAAGATGAACTCTAGTGATCCTAGTTTTGGTAATTGTCTTGTTGAACTTACCAATCTTAAGCATGCTAAAGGAGATGTTGGAATCATTAGTGATATCATATTCGAAGCTATAAGAATTCATAAAAGTGACCACTTTGATGATCATTTATCTAATGAATTACCCTCTCTAGGAAATGATGAGTCACAAGATCATGATGAACATGGATACTATGATGATGATGATAGTGACTTCGATCTTGATGATGCAATGAGACATTTTGGTCTTATGGCAAATCTTCGGGGATATGAATCAGGAGGAAAGGAATGGGTTCTTGATAGTGGATGTACTGATCATATGACCGGAGATGAAGAGATGTTTCGTGAGCTTGCTGAAAACAACGGCCCTCGAAAATATGTCACCTTTGGTGATAATTCAAAGGGTAAAGTGGTTGGCCTTGGTAAGGTGGCCATCTCACATGATAGTTCCATTCAAAATGTCATGCTCGTTGAATCTCTTGGCTACAACTTACTTTCAGTATCTAGACTTGCTGATTTCGGTTTGAATGTCCTATTTACTGAGGTAGATTGCCAAGTATTTCGTCGAGACAATCATAAAATGGTCTTTACGGGTATGCGTAGAGGTGATCTTTACATTGTCGATTTCTCTAAAAAGGCACAACCTAAAACTTTCTTTGTTGCTAAATCCTCAAAAGGTTGGTTGTGGCATAGACGACTAGGTCACGTTGGCATGAGAAACCTTGACAAGCTTATTAAAGGAAATCATATCCTTGGAGTTAACGATGTCATATTTGATAAGGATAGACTTTGCAGTGCTTGTCAAGCAGGTAAACAGGTTGGAGGAAGACATCCCGTGAAGAACATTATGACCACAAGGAGGCCACTCGAGCTACTTTATATGGATCTTTTTGGTCCCAACGCCTACAAGAGTCTCGGTGGAAATTCTTTTGGTCTAGTTATAGTTGATGATTTTCAAGATTTACGTGGGTGTTCTTTCTTAATGAAAAGTCGCAGGTCCAGAAGATCTTCAGAAACTTCGCTAGCAAGTCGCAGGTCGAACCGAGTTTTGGATTTACCCTAACCCTAGCACATCGGTCCCACCGAGTTGATCCAGTCGGTCCCACCGAAATCTCTAATGGTCACTAGGTTTACCTTTTCGGTCCGACCGAGTTTGTTGATTCGGTCCCATCGAGATTGGAAAACTGTGTGTAACAGTTGGATTTTGTGTGGTGGCTATATATACCCCTCCACCTCCTCTTCATTCGTGAAGAGAGCCATCAGACTAAGCCTACACTTCCAGCATCCTATTTCTGAGAGAGAACTACCTACTCATGTGTTGAGGCCAAGATATTCCATTCCTACCATATGAATCTTGATCTCTAGCCTTCCCCAAGTTGCTTTCCACTCAAATCTTCTTTCCACAAAATCCAAATCCTATGAGAGAGAGTTGAGTGTTGGGGAGACTATCATTTGAAGCACAAGAGCAAGGAGTTCATTACCTACACACCATTTGTTACTTCTTGGAGAGTGGTGTCTCCTAGATTGGCTAGGTGTCACTTGGGAGCCTCCGACAAGATTGTGGAGTTGAACCAAGGAGTTTGTAAGGGCAAGGAGATCGCCTACTTCGTAAAGATCTACCGCTAGTGAGGCAAGTCCTTCGTGGGCGATGGCCATGGTGGGATAGACAAGGTTGCTACTTCGTGGACCCTTTGTGGGTGGTTGCTTCTTCGTGGACCCTTCGTGGGTGGAGCCCTCCATGGACTCGCGCAACCGTTACCCTTCGTGGGTGGAGCCCTCCGTGGACTCGCGCGACCGTTACCCTTCGTGGGTTGAAGTCCACATCAACGTGGATGTAGGATAGCACCACCTATCCAAACCACGGGAAAAACATCCGTGTCTCCAATTGCGTTTGAATTCTCCAAACCCTTCCCTTTACATTCTTGCAAGTTGCATGCTTTACTTTCCGCTGCCTATACACTCTTTGCATGCTTTCTTGATATGTATTGTGAATGATGAAATTATGCCTAAACTCCACTTAAACCGAAAAAGCTTAAAAATTGCAACTTTAGCATTAAGTGTCTAATCACCCCCCTCTAGACACATCTACTTCAAGATCCTACAGTATGTTACTTGCCCGAGATTCGATCGTCGATATTCCAATACCTAGTTCAATCTCGTTAACGGCAAGTCTCTTTACTCGATCCGTAATACATCATTCCGCAACTAACTCATTAGTTGCAATGCTTGCAAGTCTTAAGTGATGTGCATTATGAGAGGGCCCAGAGATACCGCTCCGACAATCGGAGTGACAAATCCTAATCTTGAAATACACCAACCCAACAAGTACCTTTGGAGACACCTGTAGAGCACCTTTATAATCACCCAGTTACGTTGTGATGTTTGGTAGCACACAAAGTGTTCCTCCGGTAAACGGGAGTTGCATAATCTCATAGTCATAGGAACATGTATAAGTTATGAAGAAAGCAATAGCAACAAACTAAATGATCAAGTGCTAAGATAACAGAATGGGTCAAGTCAATCACATCATTCTCCTAATGATGTGATCCCGTTAATCAAATGAAAACACATGTCTATGACTAGGAAACATAACCATCTTTGATCAACGAGCTAGTCAAGTAGAGGCATACTAGTGACACTCTGTTTGTCTATGTATTCACACATGTATTATGTTTCCGGTTAATACAATTCTAGCATGAATAATAAACATTTATCATGATATAAGGAAATAAATAATAACTTTATTATTGCCTCTAGGGCATATTTCCTTCAGTCTCCCACTTGCACTAGAGTCACTAATCTAGATTACACAGTAATGATTCTAACACCCATGGAGCCTTGGTGCTGATCATGTTTTGCTCGTGGAAGAGGCTTAGTCAGCGGGTCTGCAACATTCAGATCCGTATGTATCTTGCAAATTTCTATGTCTCCCACTTGGACTAAATCCCGAATGGAATTGAAGCATCTCTTGATGTGCTTGGATCTCATGTGAAATCTGGATTCCTTCGCCAAGGCAATTGCACTAGTATTGTCACAAAAGATTTTCATTGGACCCGATGCACTAGGTATGACACCTAGATCGGATATGAACTCCTTCATCCAGACTCCTTCATTTGCTTCTTCCGAAGCAGCTATGTACTTTGCTTCACATGTAGATCCCGCCACGACGCTTTGTTTTGAACTGCACCAACTGACAGCTCCTCCGTTTAGTAAAAATACGTATCTGGTTTGTGATTTAGAATCGTCCGGATCAGTGTCAAAGCTTGCATCAACGTAACCATTTACGATGAGCTCTTTGTCACCTCCATATACGAGAAACATATCCTTAGTCCTTTTCAGGTATTTCAGGATGTTCTTGACCGCTGTCCAGTGATCCACTCCTGGATTACTTTGGTACCTCCCTGCTAGACTTATAGCAAGGCACACATCAGGTCTGGTACACAGCATTGCATACATGATAGAGCCTATGGCTGAAGCATAGGGAACATCTTTCATTTTCTCTCTATCTTCTGCGGTGGTCGGACATTGAGTCTTACTCAACTTCACACCTTGTAACACAGGCAAGAACCCTTTCTTTGCTTGATCCATTTTGAACTTCTTCAAAACTTTGTCAAGGTATGTGCTTTGTGAAAGTCCAATTAAGCGTCTTGATCTATCTCTATAGA
The DNA here is from genome assembly GCF_056163025.1 of Triticum urartu. Lineage (NCBI taxonomy): Eukaryota > Viridiplantae > Streptophyta > Magnoliopsida > Poales > Poaceae > Triticum > Triticum urartu. The sequence continues at coordinate 175,854,517 of NC_141878.1, read as the reverse complement.
TCTTAATGCCCAATATGTAAGCAGCTTCACCGAGGTCTTTCATTGAAAAACTCTTATTCAAGTATCCCTTTATGCTATCTAGAAATTCTATATCATTTCCAATCAGTAATATGTCATCCACATATAATACCAGAAATGCTACAGAGCTCCCACTCACTTTCTTGTAAATACAGGCTTCTCCAAAAGTCTGTACAAAACCAAATGCTTTGATCACACTATCAAAGCGTTTATTCCAACTCCGAGAGGCTTGCACCAGTCCATAAATGGATCGCTGGAGCTTGCACACTTTGTTAGCTCCCTTTGGATCGACAAAACCTTCCGGTTGCATCATATACAACTCTTCTTCCAGAAATCCATTCAGGAATGCAGTTTTGACATCCATCTGCCAAATTTCATAATCATAAAATGCGGCAATCGCTAACATGATTCGGACAGACTTAAGCATTGCTACGGGTGAGAAGGTCTCATCGTAGTCAATCCCTTGAACTTGTCGAAAACCTTTTGCAACAAGTCGAGATTTGTAGACAGTAACATTACCGTCAGCGTCAGTCTTCTTCTTGAAGATCCATTTATTCTCAATTGCTTGCCGATCAACGGGCAAGTCAACCAAAGTGCACACTTTGTTCTCATACATGGATCCCATCTCAGATTTCATGGCTTCTAGCCATTTTGCGGAATCTGGGTTCACCATCGCTTCTTCATAGTTCGTAGGTTCATCATGATCTAGTAGCATGACTTCCAGAATAGGATTACCGTACCACTCTGGTGCGGATCTTACTCTGGTTGATCTACGAGGTTCGGTAGTAACTTGATCTGAAGTTTCATGATCATTATCATTAACTTCCTCACTAACTGGTACAGGTGTCATAGAAACTAGTTTCTGTGATGTACTACTTTCCAATAAGGGAGCAGGTACAGTTACCTCATCAAGTTCTACTTTCCTCCCACTCACTTCTTTCGAGAGAAACTCCTTCTCTAGAAAGGATCCATTCTTAGCAACGAATGTCTTGCCTTCGGATCTGTGATAGAAGGTGTACCCAACAGTCTCCATTGGGTATCCTATGAAGACACATTTCTCCGATTTGGGTTCGAGCTTATCAGGTTGAAGCTTTTTCACATAAGCATCGCAACCCCAAACTTTCAGAAACGACAACTTTGGTTTCTTTCCAAACCACAGTTCATAAGGCGTCGTCTCAACGGATTTCGATGGTGCCCTATTTAACGTGAATGCAGCTGTCTCTAAAGCATAACCCCAAAACGATAGCGGTAAATCAGTAAGAGACATCATAGATCGCACCATATCTAATAAAGTACGATTATGACATTCGGACACACCATTACGCTGTGGTGTTCCGGGTGGCGTGAGTTGCGAAACTATTCCGCATTGTTTCAAATGTAGACCAAACTCGTAACTCAAATATTCTCCTCCACGATCAGATCATAGAAACTTTCTTTTTCTTGTTATGATGATTTTCAACTTCACTCTGAAATTCTTTGAACTTTTCAAATGTTTCAGACTTATGTTTCATTAAGTAGATATACCCATATCTGCTTAAATCATCTGTGAAGGTGAGAAAATAACGATATCCGCCACGAGCCTCAACATTCATCGGACCACATACATCTGTATGTATGATTTCCAACAAATCTGTTGCTCTCTCCATAGTACTGGAGAACGGCGTTTTAGTCATCTTGCCCATGAGGCACGGTTCGCAAGTACCAAGTGATTCATAATCAAGTGATTCCAAAAGTCCATCAGTATGGAGTTTCTTCATGCGCTTTATACCGATATGACCTAAACGACAGTGCCACAAATAAGTTGCACTATCATTATCAACTCTGCATCTTTTGTCTTCAACATTATGAATATGTGTATCACTACTATCGAGATTCATCGAAAATAGACCACTCTTCAAGGGTGCATGACCATAAAAGATATTACTCATATAAATAGAACAACCATTATTCTCTGATTTTAATGAATAACCGTCTCGCATTAAACAAGATCCAGATATAATGTTCATGCTCAACGCTGGCACCAAATAACAATTATTTAGGTCTAATACTAATCCCGAAGGTAGATGTAGAGGTAGCGTGTCGACTGCGATCACATCAACTTTGGATCCATTTCCCACGCGCATCGTCACCTCGTCCTTCGCCAGTGTTCGCTTAATCCGTAGTCCCTGTTTCAAGTTGCAAATAATAGCAACAGAACCAGTATCAAATACCCAGGTGCTACTGCGAGCTCTAGTAAGGTACACATCAATAACATGTATATCACATATACATTTGTTCACCTTGCCATCCTTCTTATCCGCGAAATACTTGGGGCAGTTCCGCTTCCAGTGTCCAGTCTGCTTGCAGTAGAAGCACTCAGTTTCAGGCTTAGGTCCAGATTTGGGTTTCTTCTCCTGAGCAGCAACTTGCTTGCTGTTCTTCTTGAAGTTCCCCTTCTTCTTCCCTTTGCCCTTTTTCTTGAAACTGGCGGTCTTGTTGACCATCAACACTTGATGCTCCTTCTTGATTTCTACCTCCGCAACCTTTAGCATTGCGAAGAGCTCGAGAATCGTCTTATCCATCCCTTGCATGTTATAGTTCATCACGAAGCTCTTGTAGCTTGGTGGTAGTGATTGAAGAACTCTGTCAATGACACTATCAACAGGAAGATTAACTCCCAGTTAAGTCAAGTGATTATGATACCCAGACATTTTGAGTATATGTTCACTGACAGAACTATTCTCCTCCATCTTGCAGCTATAGAACTTATTGGAGACTTCATATCTCTCAATCCGGGCATTTGCTTGAAATATTAACTTCAACTCCTCGAACATCTCATATGCTCCATGACGTTCAAAACATCGTTGAAGTCCCGATTCTAAGCCGTAAAGCATGGCACACTGAACTATCGAGTAGTCATCAGCTTTGCTCTGCCAGACGTTCATAACATCTGGTGTTGCTCCAGCAGCAGGCCTGGCACCCAGCGGTGCTTCCAGGACGTAATTCTTCTGTGCAGCAATGAGGTTAATCCTCAAGTTATGGACCCAGTCCGTGTAATTGCTACCATCATCTTTCAACTTTGCTTTCTCAAGGAACACATTAAAATTCAAATGGAACAACAACACGGGCCATCTATCTACAATCAAACATAGACAATCAAGATACTATCAGGTACTAAGTTCATGATAAATTTAAGTTCAATTAATCATATTACTTAAGAACTCCCACTTAGAAAGACATCCCTCTAATCTTCTAAGTGATCACGTGATCCAAATCAACTAAACCATAACTGATCATCATGTGAAATGGAGTAGCTTTCAATGGTGAACATCAATATGTTGATCATATCTACTATATGATTCACACTCGACCTTTCGGTCTCAGTGTTCCGAGGCCATATCTGGATATGCTAGGCTCGTCAAGTTTAACCTGAGTATTCTGCGTGTGCAAAACTGGCTTGCACCCGTTGTAGATGGACGTAGAGCTTATCACACCCAATCATCACGTGGTGTCTGGGCACGACGAACTTTGGCAACGGTGCATACTTAGGGACAACACTTTTATCTTGAAATTTAGTGAGAGATCATCTTATAATGCTACCGTCAATCAAAGCAAGATAAGATGCATAAAAGATAAACATCACATGCAATCAATATAAGTGATATGATATGGCCATCATCATCTTGTACTTGTGACCTCCATCTCCGAAGTACCGTCATGATCATCATCGTCACCGGCGCGGCACCTTGATCTCCATCGTAGCATCGTTGTCGTCTCGCCAATCTTATGCTTCCACGACTATCGCTACCGCTTAGTGATAAAGTAAAGCATTACAACGCGATTGCATTGCATACAATAAAGCGACAACCATATGGCTCCTGCCAGTTGCCGATAACTCGGTTACAAAACATGATCATCTCATACAATAAAATTTAGCATCATGTCTTGACCATATCACATCACAACATGCCCTGCAAAAACAAGTTAGACGTCCTCTACTTTGTTGTTGCAAGTTTTACGTGGCTGCTACGGGCTTAGCAAGAACCGTTCTTACCTACACATCAAAACCACAATGATAGTTTGTCAAGTTGGTGCTGTTTTAACCTTCGCAAGGACCGGGCGTAGCCACACTCAATTCAACTAAAGTTGGAGAAACTGACACCCGCCAGCCACCTGTGTGCAAAGCACGTCGGTAGAACCAGTCTCGCATAAGCGTACGCATAATGTCGGTTCGGGCCGCTTCATCCAACAATACCGCCGAACCAAAGTATGACATGCTGGTAAGCAGTATGACTTATATCACCCACAACTCACTTGTGTTCTACTCGTGCATATAACATCAACGCATAAAACCTGGCTCGGATGCCACTGTTGGGGAATGTAGTAATTTCAAAAAATTTCCTACGCACACGCAAGATCATGGTGATGCATAGCAACAAGAGGGGAGAGTGTCGTCTACGTACCCTTGTAGACCGGCAATGGAAGCATTGACATAACATAGAGGAAGTAGTCGTACGTCTTCCTGACCCGACCGATCCAAGTACCGAACGTACGACACCTCCGAGTTCTGCACACGTTCAACTCGGTGATGTCCCTCGAGCTCCGATCCAGCCGAGTGTTGAGGGAGAGTTTCGTCAGCACGACGGTGTGATGACGGTGATGATGTTCTACCGACGTAGGGCTTCGCCTAAGCACCGCTACGATATGACCGAGGTGGAATATGGTGGAAGGGGGCACCGCACACGGCTAAGGAACGACCACGAAGATCAACTTGTGTGTCATGGGGTGCCCCTGCCCCCGTATATAAAGGAGGGAGGGGGGAGGTGCGGCCGGCCCCTAGGGGTGCGCCTGGAGGAGTCCTACTCCCACCAGGAGTAGGACTCCCCCTCTTGCCTTGTTGGAGAAGGAAAGGGGAAGGGGGAAAGAGGAAAGGGGGGCGCCCCCCTTCCTTGTCCTATTCGGACTAGGGGGAGGGGGCGCGCGGCCTGCCCTGGCCGGCCCTCATCTTCTCCCTTAGGTCCCATGTAGGCCCATTAACCCCCCCCCCCCCCCCCGGGGGGGGGGGGGGTCCGGTAACCACCCCGGTACTCCGGTAAAATCCCGATTTCACCCGGAACGATTCCGATATCCAAATATACGCTTCCAATATATCAATCTTTATGTCTCGACCATTTCGAGACTCCTCGTCATGTCCTTGATCACATCCGGGACTCCGAACAACCTTTGGTACATCAAAACGCAAAAACCCTAATTACGATCGTCACCGAACTTTAAGCGTGCGGACCCTACGGGTTCGAGAACTATGTAGACATGACCGAGACACGTCTCCGGTCAATAACCAATAGAGGAACCTAGATGCTCATATTCGTTCCTACATATTCTACGAAGATCTTTATCGGTCAAACCGCATAACAACATACGTTTGTTCCCTTTGTCATCGGTATGTTACTTGCCCGAGATTCGATCGTCGGTATTACAATACCTAGTTCAATCTCGTTACCGGCAAGTCTCTTTACTCGTTCCGTAATACATCATTCTGCAACTAACTCATTAGTTGCAATGCTTGCAAGGCTTAAGTGATGTGCATTACCGAGAGGGCCCAGAGATACCTCTCCGACAATCGGAGTGACAAATCCTAATCTCAAAATACGCCAACCCAACAAGTACCTTTGGAGACACCTGTAGAGCACCTTTATAATCACCCAGTTACGTTGTGACGTTTGGTAGCACATAAAGTGTTCCTCCGGTAAACGGGAGTTGCATAATCTCATAGTCATAGGAACACGTATAAGTTATGAAGAAAGCAATAGCAACAAACTAAACGATCAAGTGCTAAGCTAACAGAATGGGTCAAGTCAATCACATCATTCCCCTAATGATTTGATCCCGTTAATCAAATGACAACTCATGTCTATGGCTAGGAAACATAACCATCTTTGATCAACGAGCTAGTCAAGTAGAGGCATACTAGTGACACTCTGTTTGTCTATGTATTCACACATGTATTATGTTTCCGGTTAATACAATTCTAGCATGAATAATAAACATTTATCATGATATAAGGAAATAAATAATAACTTTATTATTGCCTCTAGGGCATATTTCCTTCAGGCCTACAGTTAATAGGTTAGTCCCAAAAATAATATAGAAGTGGATAATAAAGCCCAATAATGTCCAAAACAGTAGATAATATAGCATGGAGCAATCAAAAATTATAGATACGTTGGAGACGTATCATGCCCCTCTTCGATAGGTCTTGGATCCAGAAATTCTTGTTTATTGTATAAAAATTCCTCACAAAGTTTTGTTCCATTCTGAGAACTTTTATTTCTGCACAAAAACAACACCATGGTAGTTCTGCTATAAATAGCGTCAGTTCGGGGTTAGTTTCATTCAAATCATGCAAATTAGAGTCCAAAACAAGAGGAAAAGTGCTAGGAAAAGTAGATACGTCGGAGACGTGTCACCTAGTGGGGCATTCTTCCTTTGGGTGATGTTCTTCACAATGAGAGCATCCATGCTTGTGTTCTTCATGGGTGTGTCCTATTTCTCCACAGATCTTGCATGCACAAGACTTCTTCACTTTAGGGTCACAGGGCTTCTGGATAAAACGAGACCTCAGTTGAATCGTCTTTAATTCATCCCAAGCATTGGCTCCATTCCATCCTTGTATAGCTTGATGTATCTCTCGCCATGTTATAGCACCTTGTGTGATGTGCCGTAGGGTGTATGGGACCATATACTCTCCTTCAATATGGTACTCCTTCATGCGATCTTCCATGTTCTGCATCCACTGTGCTACCTCCAGTTGTGCCATCGTTCTCGGAAATACAACTCCATCTTCATTCATCATCTATTGAGTCCAAGTTTTTTGGGATGGGATACGGAAGATAGGGGGAGATACACACAATACAAACAAAATAGTTTTGAAAAAAGTTCTATTTTGTGGCTATCGAAAAAACACAACAATGACAACTCACAAATCATCGCATCTAACGTAAGTATATAGCAGGGGTTTGGTCTTCTAAAGGTCAAGTAAATCTTCAGAATCTTCAAATTCTTCAAATCTTCGGAATCTTCAACTCTTTTAATGCATGGTGAAATCCTGTTTACTCTGAAGAGGCCATCAGTTGTCCGTTATCTTGTCCTTCTTGGAGTGGCCTTAGTTGATCCTCGGAGTGGTCAAAAGGGAAAGGGGTATATTCTAACTATTTGAGGTAAAGGGGACTATTTGATAAAATCAGAAAAGATAAGAGCTATGGGATCTTTTTGCAAATAAAGTTTCAGAGAGATCCTTTCCTAAGGCTTTTCCAATTTCTAGGGTCACGTCCTACAGTCAACATGTGCTCTGATACCATATCTATAGTGAACCAACCACAAACGGTCAAGTCTCTGTGTATCTGTGTCATCCCTGGACCAGTATGCTGGCACACACAATCACTACAAAGAAAAGACACATCCGTAACATTTTGGGTTGAACGAATTTTTCTGTCATGCTTATGACACTTCTATGACGATAATTGTGACAAAACCCAGTATCATCATAGATGTGGTGGGCTCCTACTTCTATGACAAAAAATCATGATAGAAAATGGGCTTTTCGTCCTGGGCGGGCCGGAGACGCACCTGCATGACATTTTTTGGGCCATCCATGATGGAAAAAATCGTGATAGGAGCGAGGGCGAGGAAAATTTTGGGGACTTCCCGGTTACAGTGGGCAGTCGGGGCCAAGCGATGCACGGAGGGATTGCGCGTTTCTCACGTACATGTACACGCGTGGGTGTGAGGCATTGGGCTCTAACTGAACCCGAGCGAGGCATTCGCTTACTAAACCCAAGTGATAGCACTAGCTACGTTACTGAACCCGACCGATCAATCCCTGACTGTTAAATGAACCCGAGTAATTCCTTCGCTACTGCTGCTAACTGAACCTGAGTGATCGATCGCTACTACTGCTGCTTACTGAAGCCGAACGAACCTGCTGCCTCTTGATGAACAGTGAACGTGGGGGTTGGTTGAACGAGTCGAGACGAACATGGTTTGGGGTTGGATGAACAGTTCCCAGTGGGGGTTGGATGAACAGGACCCCGTGGTAGTAGAGGCCGTTGCCGCTGGATGAACAGGACCCCGATTGCGAGGAGGCCGCCACACACCCGAGCCGGTTGGGGGTGGATGAACAAGATGAAGGAAATATGCCCTAGAGGCAATAATAAAGTTGTTATTTATATTTCCTTATATCATGATAAATGTTTATTATTCATGCTAGAATTGTATTAACCGGAAACTTAGTACATGTTTGAATACATAGACGAAGTGAGTGTCACTAGTATGCCTCTACTTGACTAGCTCATTGAATCAATGATGGTTATGTTTCCTAGACATGGACAAAGAGTTGTCATTTGATTAACAGGATCACATCATTAGAGAATGATGTGATTGACTTGCCCATCCATTAGCTTAGCACAATGATCATTTAGTTTGTTGCTATTGCTTTCTCCATAACTTATACATGTTCCCATAACTATGAGATCATGCAACTCCCAAATACCGGAGGAACACTTTGTGTGCTACCAAACATCACAACGTAACTGGGTGATTATAAAGGTGCTTTATAGGTGTCTCCGATGGTGTTTATTGAGTTGGCATAGATCGAGTTTAGGATTTGTCACTCCGATTGTCGGAGAGGTATCTCTGGGCCCTCTCGGTAACGCACATCAATATAAGCCTTGCAAGCAATGTGACTAATGAGTTAGTTGCGGGATGATGCATTACGGAACAAGCAAAGAGACTTGCCGGTAATGAGATTGAACTAGGTATTGAGATACCGACGATCGAATCTTGGGCAAGTAACATACCGATGACAAAGGGAACAACGTATATTGTTATGAGATTTGACCGATAAAGATCTTCGTAGAATATGTGGGAGCCAATATGAACATCCAGGTTCCGCTATTGGTTATTGACCGGAGACATGTCTCGGTCATGTCTACATAGTTCTCGAACCCATAGGGTCCGCACGCTTAACGTTCGGTGACGATCGATATTATGCGTTTATGTGTTTTGATGAGCCGAAGGTTGTTCGGAGTCCCAGATGTGATCACAGTCATGACGAGGAGTCTCAAAATGGTCGAGACATAAAGATCGATATATTGGAAGCCTATGTTTGGACATCGTAAAGGTTCCGAGTGAGTTCGGGCATATACCGGAGTACCGGGGGGTTACCAGAATCCCCGGGGAGTATATGGGCCCTAATGGGCTTTAGTGGAGAGAGAGAGGCAGCCAGGCAGGCCGCGCGCCCCCTCTAGTCCGAATTGGACTAGGAAGGGGGGGTGGCGCCCCCCTTTCCTTCTTCCCTCTCTCCCCCTTCCTTCTCTCCTAGTCCAACTAGGGAAGGGGGGGGGGGAATCCTACTCCCGGAGGGAGTAGGACTCCCCCAGGGCGCGCCATAGAGGGCCGACCCTCCCCCTCCTCCACTCCTTTATATACGGGGGAGGGGGGCACCCTATATACACACAAGTTGATCATTGGTCTCTTAGCCGTGTGCGGTGCCCCCTCCACCATAATCCACCTCGGTCATATCATAGCGGTGCTTAGGCGAAGCCCTGTTCTGGTAGCATCATCATCACCGTCATCACGCCGTCGTGCTAATGAAGCTCTCCCTCGACACTTTGCTGGATTGTGAGTTCATGGGACGTCACCGAGCCGAACGTGTGCAGATCGCGGAGGTGTCGTACTTTCGGTACTAGGATCGGTCAATCGTGAAGACGTACGACTACATCAACCACGTTGTCATAACACTTCCGCTTACGGTCTATGAGGGTACGTAGACAATACTCTCCCCTCTCATTGCTATGCATCACCATGATCTTGCGTGTGCGTAGGAATTTTTTTGAAATTACTGCGTTCCCCAACAGTGGCATCCGAGCCAGGTTTATGCGTAGATGTTATATGCACGAGTAGAACACAAAGGAGTTGTGGGTGTGGGTATATACATATTGCTTGCCGTCACTAATTGATTCTTGATTCGGCGGTATTGTTGGATGAAACGGCCCAGACCGACATTACGCGTACGCTTATGCGAGACTAGTTCTACCGATGTGCTTCGCACACAGGTGGCTGGTGGGTGTCAGTTTCTCAAACTTTAGTTGAATCAGATTCAATGAACATGGTTCTTTCTGAAGATCAAAAAGCAATCACTATACCGTGTTGTGGTTTTTGATGTGTAGGTAAGAACGGTTCTTGCTCAGCCCGTAGCAGCCACATAAAACTTGCAACAACAAAGTAGAGGACATCTAACTTGTTTTTGCAGGGCATGTTGTGATGTGATATGGTCAAGACATGATGAGATATAAATTGTTGTATGAGATGATCATGTTTTGTTAGAAGTTACCGGCAACTAGCAGAAGCCTTATGGTTGTCTCTTTATTGCATAAGATGCAAGCGCCATATAATTGCTTTACTTTATCGCTATGCGGTAGCAATAGTTGCAAAAGCAATAGTTGGCGAGATGACCATGTGACTACACGTTGATAGAGATCAAGATGATGGACATCATGGTGTCATGCTGGTGACGATGGAGATCACGACGGTACTTTGGAGATGGAGATCAAAGGCACAAGATGATGATGGCCATATCATGTCACATATTTTGATTGCATATGATGTTTATCCTTTATGCATCTTATTTTGCTTAGCTCGGCGGTAGCATTATAAGATGATCTCTCACTAAATTTCAAGGTACAAGTGTTCTCCCTGAGTATGCACCGTTGCTACAGTTCGTCGTGCCGAGACACCACGTGATGATCGGGTGTGATAAGCTCTACGTTCACATACAATGGGTGCATGCCAGTTTTGCACACGCAGAATACTCGGGTTAAACTTGATGAGCCTAGCATATGCAGATATGGCCTCGGAACACTGAGACCAAAAGGTGGAGCGTGAATCATATAGTAGATATGATCAACATATCGATGTTCACCATTGAAAACTACTCCATCTCACGTGATGATCGACATGGTTTAGTTGATATGGATCACGTGATCACTTAGATGATTGGAGAGATGTCTATCTAAGTGGGAGTTCTTAAGTAATATGATTAATTGAACTTAAATTTACCATGAACTTAGTCCTGATAGTATTTGCATATCTATGTTCTTGATCAGTTGCTCGTGTATAGCTTCCCATTTTTATTTATGATATGTTCCTAGAGAAAACTATGTTGAAAGATGATATTAGCAATGATGCGGATTGGATCCGTGATCTAAGGATTATCCTCGTTGTTGCACAGAAGAATTATGTCCTTGATGCACCGCTAGGTGACAGAACTATTGTAGGAGTAGATGCAGACGTTATGAATGTTTGACAAAGCTCGGTATGATGACTACTTGATAGTTTAGTGCACCATGCTTTACGGCTTAGAACCGGGACTTCAAAAATGTTTTGAATGACATGGAGCATATGAGATGGTCCAAGAGTTGAAATTGGTATTTCATACTCATGCCCGTGTCGAGAGGTATGAGACCTCTGACAGTACTTTGCCTACAAGATGGAGGAGAATAGCTCAACCAGTGAGCATGTGCTCAGATTGTCTGGGTACTACAATTGCTTGAATCAAGTGGGAGTTAATCTTCCAGATAAAATAGTGATTGACAGAGTTCTGTAGTCACTATCACCAAGTTACTAGAACTTCGTGATGAACTATAATATGCAAGGGATGACAAAAGTAATTCCCAAGTTCTTCGTGATGCTGAAATCAGCGAAGGTAGAAATCAAGAAAAGCATCAAGTGTTGATGGTTGACAAGACCACCAGTTTCAAGTAAAAGGGCAAGGGAAAGAAAGGGAACTTCAAGAAGAATGGCAAGCAAGTTGCTTCTCCCATGAAGAATCCCAAAGCTAGACCCAAGCCTGAAACTGAGTGCTTCTACTGCAAAGGAAATGGTCACTAGAAGTGGAACTACCCTAGATACTTGGAGGATAAGAAGGATGGCAAAGTGAACAAAGGTATATTGTGTTGGGGAACATAGTAATTTCAACAAAATTCCTACGCACACGCAAGATCATGGTGATGCATAGCAACGAGAGGGGAGAGAGTGTCCACGCACCCTCGTAGACCGAAAGCAGAAGCGTTAGCACAACGCGGTTGATGTAGTCATACGTCTTCACGATCCGACCGATCAAGTACCGAACGTACGGCACCTCCAAGTTCAGCACACGTTCAGCTCGAGGACATCCCTCGAATTCCGATAGAGCCGAGTGTTGAGGGAGAGTTTCGTCAGCACGACGGCGTGGTGACGATGTTGATGTTCTACCGACGCAGGGCTTTGCCTAAGCACCGCTACAATATTATCGAGGTGGACTATGGTGGAGGGGGCACCACACACGGTTAAAAGATCAAACAATCAATTGTTGTGTCTATGGGGTGCCCCCTGCCCCCGTATATAAAGGAGCAAGGGGGGTGCGGACAGCCAGGGAGGAGGCACGCCAGGGCAGGGGGGCACCCCATTGACACAACAATTGATCGTTTGATCTTTTAGCCGTGTGTGGTGCCCCCCTCCACCATAGTCCACCTCGATAATACTGTAGCGGTGCTTAGGCGAAGCCCTGCGTCGGTAGAACATCAACATCGTCACCACGCCGTCATGCTGACGAAACTCTCCCTCAACACTCGGCTAGATCGGAATTCGAGGGACGTCATCAAGCTGAGCGTGTGCTGAACTCGGAGGTGCCGTACGTTCGGTACTTGATCGGTCGGATCGTGAAGACGTACGACTACATCAACCACGTTGTGCTAACGCTTCCGCTTACGGTCTACGAGGGTACGTGGACAATACTCTCCCCTCTCGTTGCTATGCATCACCATGATATTGCGTGTGCGTAGGAATTTTTTTGAAATTACTACGTTCCCCAACAGTGGTATCAGAGCCAGGTTTTATGCGTAGATGTCATATGCATGAGTAGAACACAAGTGAGTTGTGGGCGATATAAGTTATACTGCCTACGAGCATGTCATACTTTGGTTCGGCGATATTGTTGGATGAAGCGGCCCGGACCGACATTACGCGTACGCTTACGCGAGACTGGTTCTATCGACGTGCTTTGCACACAGGTGGCTGGTGGGTGTCAGTTTCTCCAACTTTAGTTGAACCGAGTGTGGCTACGCCCGGTCCTTGCGAAGGTTAAAATAGCACCAACTTGACAAACTATCGTTATGGTTTTGATGCGTAGGTAAGAATGGTTCTTGCTAAGCCCGTAGCAGCCATGTAAAACTTCCAGCAACAAAGTAGAGGACGTCTAACTTGCTTTTGTAGGGCATGTTGTGATGTGATATGGTCAAGACATGATGCTAAATTTTATTGTATGAGATGATCATGTTTTGTAACTGAGTTATCGGCAACTGGCAGGAGCCATATGGTTGTCGCTTTTATTGTATGCAATGCAATCGCCCTGTAATGCTTTACTTTATCACTAAGCGGCAGCGATAGTCGTAGAAGCATAAGATTGGTGAGACGACAATGATGCTACGATGGAGATCAAGGTGTCGCGCCAGTGACGATGGTGATCATGACGGTGCTTCGGAGATGGAGATCACAAGCACAAGATGATGATGGCCATATCATATCACTTATATTGATTGCATGTGATGTTTATCTTTTATACATCTTATCTTGCTTTGTTTGACGGTAGCATTATAAGATGATCTCTCACTAAATTTCAAGATAAAAAGTGTTCTCCCTGAGTATGCACCGTTGCCAAAGTTCGTCGTGCCCAGACACCATGTGATGATCTGGTGTGATAAGCTCTACGTCCATCTACAACGGGTGCAAGCCAGTTTTGCACATGCAGAATACTCAGGTTAAACTTGACGAGCCTAGCATATGCAGATATGGCCTCGGAACACTGAGACTGAAAGGTCGAGCGTGTATCATATAGTAGATATGATCAACATAGTGATGTTCACCATTGAAAACTACTCCATTTCACCTGATGATCGGTTATGGTTTAGTTGATTTGGATCACATGATCACTTAGAAGATTAGATGGATGTCTTTCTAAGTGGGAGTTCTTAAGTAATATGATTAATTGAACTTAAATTTATCATGGACTTAGTACCTGATAGTATCTTGCTTGTCTATGTTTGATTGTAGATAGATGGCCCGTGCTGTTGTTCCGTTGAATTCTAATGCGTTCCTTGAGAAAACAAAGTTGAAAGATGATGGTAGCAATTACGCGGACTGGGTCCATAACTTGAGGATTATCCTCATTGCTGCACAGAAGAGTTACATCCTGGAAGCACCACTGGGTGTACCACCTGCGCTAGCAACTGCAGACATTGTGAATGCCTGGCAGTCGCGTGTTGATGACTACTCGATAGTTCAATGTGCCATGCTTTACGGCTTAGAACCGGGACTTCAATGACGTTTTGAAGGTCATGGAGCATATGAGATGTTCCAGGAGTTGAAGTTAATATTTCAAAAGAATGCCAGGATTGAGAGATATGAAGTCTTCAGTAAGTTCTATAGCTGCAAGATGGAGGAGAATAGTTCTGTGAGTGAGCATATACTCAAGATGTCTGGGTACTACAATCACTTGATTCAACTTGGAGTTAATCTTCCGGATGACAGCGTCATTGACAGAATTCTCCAATCACTTCCACCAAGCTAGAAGAGATTCGTGATGAACTATAATATGCAAGGGATGGATAAGACAATTCCCGAGCTCTTCGCAATGCTAAAGGCCACAGAGGTAGAAATCAAGACGGAGCATCAAGTGTTGATGGTCAGTAAGACCACCAGTTTCAAGACGAAGGGCAAAGGGAAGAAGATGGGGAACTTCAAGAAGAACAACAAGCAAGTTTCTGCTCAGGAGAAGAAAGCCAAGTCTGGACCTAAGCTTGAAACTGAGTGCTTCTACTGCAAGCAGACTGGTCACTAGAAACGGAACTGCCCCAAGTATTTGGCGGATAAGAAGGATGACAAGGTGAACAAAGGTATATGTGATATACATGTTATTGATGTGTACCTTACTAGAGCTCACAGTAGCACCTGGGTATTTGATACTGGTTCTGTTGCTAATATTTGCAACTCGAAACAGGGACTACCGATTAAGCGAACACTAGCAAAGGACGAGGTGATGATGCGCGTGGGAAATGGTTCCAAAGTCGATGTGATCGCGGTCGGCACGCTACCTCCACATCTACCTTCGGGATTAGTATTAGACCTAAATAATTGTTATTTGGTGCCAGCTTTGAGCATGAACATTATATCTGGATCTTGTTTGATGCGAGACGATTATTCATTTAAATCAGAGAATAATGGCTGTTCTATTTATATAAGTATATTCTTTTATGGTCAAGCACCCTTGAAGAGTGGTCTAGTTTTGATGAATCTCGATAGTAGTGATACACATATTCATAATGTTGAAGCCAAAAGATGCAGAGTTGATAATGATAGTGCAACTTATTTGTGGCACTGCCGTTTAGGTCATATCAGCATAAAGCGCATGAAGAAACTCCATACTGATGGACTTTTGGAACCACTTGATTATGAATCACTTGGTACCTGCGAACCGTGCCTCATGGGCAAGATGACTAAAACGCCGTTCTCCGGAACTATGAAGAGATCAACAGATTTGTTGGAAATCATACATACAGATGTATGTGGACCGATGAATGTTGAGGCTCGTGGCGGATATCGTTATTTTCTCACCTTCACAGATGATTTAAGTAGATATGGGTATATCTACTTAATGAAGCATAAGTCTTAAACATTTGGAAAGTTCAAAGAATTTCAGAGTGAAGTTGAAAATCATCATAACAAGAAAATAAAGTTTCTACGATCTGATCATGGAGGAGAATATTTGAGTTACGAGTTTTGGTCTACATTTGAAACAATGTGGAATAGTTTCGCAACTCACGCCACCCGGAACACCACAGCATAATGGTGTGTCCGAATGTCGTAATCGTACTTTACTAGATATGGTGCGATATATGATGTCTCTTACAGATTTACCGCTATCATTTTGGGGTTATGCTTTAGAGGCGGCCGCATTCACATTAAATAGGGCACCATCAAAATCCTTTGAGACGACGCCTTATGAACTGTGGTTTGGCAAGAAACCAAAGTTGTCGTTTCTGAAAGTTTGGGGTTGCGATGCTTATGTGAAAAAGCTTCAACCTGATAAGCTCGAACCCAAATCGGAGAAATGTGTCTTCATAGGATACCCAAAAGAGACTGTTGGGTACACCTTCTATCACAGATCCGAAGGCAAGACATTCGTTGCTAAGAATGGATCCTTTCTAGAGAAGGAGTTTCTCTCGAAAGAAGTGAGTGGGAGGAAAGTAGAACTTGATGAGGTAACTATACCTGCTTCTCTATTGGGAAGTAGTTCATCACAGAAACTGGTTTCTGTGAGGCCTACACCAATTAGTGAGGAAGTTAATGATCATGATCATGGAACTTCAGATCAAGTTGCTACAGAACCTCGTAGATCAACCAGAGTAAGATCCGCACTAGAGTGGTACGATAATCCTGTTCTGGAAGTCATGCTACTAGATCATGATGAACCTACGAACTATGAAGAAGCGATGGTGAGCCCAGATTCCGCAAAATGGCTTGAGGCCATGAAATCTGAGATGGGATCCATGTATGAGAACAAAGTATGGACTTTGGTTGACTTGCCTGATGATTGGCAAACAATTGAGAATAAATGGATCTTCAAGAAGAAGACTGACGCTGACGGTAATGTTACTATCTACAAAGCTCGACTTGTTGCGAAAGGTTTTCGACAAGTTCAAGGGATTGACTATGATGAGACTTTCTCACCCGTAGCGATGCTTAAGTCTGTTCGAATCATGTTAGCAATTGCCGCATTTTATGATTATGAAATTTGGCAAATGGATGTCAAAACTGCATTCCAGAATGGATCTCTGGAAGAAGAGTTGTATATGATGCAACCAGAAGGTTTTGTCGATCCAAAGGGAGGTAACAAAGTGTGCAAGCTCCGGCGATCCATTTATGGACTGGTGCAAGCCTCTCGGAGTTGGAATAAACGCTTTGATAGTGTGATCAAAGCATTTGGTTTTGTACAGACTTTCGGAGAAGCCTGTATTTACAAAAAGGTGAGTGGGAGCTCTGTAGCATTTATGATATTATATGTGGATGACATATTACTGATTGGAAATGATATAGAATTTCTTGATAGCATAAAGGGATACTTGAATAAGAGTTTTTCAATGAAAGACCTCGGTGAAGCTGCTTACATATTGGGCATCAAGATCTATAGAGATAGATCAAGACGCTTAATTGGACTTTCACAAAGCACATACCTTGACAAAGTTTTAAAGAAGTTCAAAATCGATCAAGCAAAGAAAGGGTTCTTGCATGTGTTACAAGGTGTGAAGTTGAGTAAGACTCAATGCCCGACCACTGCAGAAGATATAGAGAAAATGAAAGATGTTCCCTATGCTTCAGCCATAGGCTCTATCATGTATGCAATGCTGTGTACCAGACCTGGTGTGTGCCTTGCTATAAGTCTAGCAGGGAGGTACCAAAGTAATCCAGGATGGATCACTGGACAGCGGTCAAGAACATCCTGAAGTACCTGAAAAGGACTAAGGATATGTTTCTCGCTTATGGAGGTGACAAAGAGCTCATCGTAAATGGTTACGTTGATGCAAGCTTTGACACTGATCCGGACGATTCTAAATCACAAACCGGATACGTGTTTACATTGAACGGTGGAGCTGTCAGTTGGTGCAGTTCCAAACAAAGCGTCGTGGCGGGATCTACGTGTGAAGCAGAGTACATAGCTGCTTTGGAAGCAGCAAATGAAGGAGTCTGGATGAAGGAGTTCATATCCGATCTAGGTGTCATACCTAGTGCATCGGGTCCAATGAAAATATTTTGTGACAATACTGGAGCAATTGCCTTGGCAAAGGAATCTAGATTTCACAAAAGAACCAAGCACATCAAGAGACGCTTCAATTCCATCCGGGATCTAGTCCATGTGGGAGACATAGAAATTTGCAAGATACATACGGATTGAAATGTTGCAGACCCGTTGACTAAGCCTCTTCCACGAGCAAAACATGATCAGCACCAAGGCTCCATGGGTGTTAGAATCATTACTGTGTAATCTAGATTATTGACTCTAGTGCAAGTGGGAGACTGAAGGAAATATGCCCTAGAGGAAATAATAAAGTTATTATTTATTTCCTTATATCATGATAAATGTTTATTATTCATGCTAGAATTGTATTAACCGGAAACATAATACATGTGTGAATACATAGACAAACAGATTGTCACTAGTATGCCTCTACTTGACTAGCTCATTGATCAAAGATGGTTATGTTTCCTAACCATAGACATGAGTTGTCATTTGATTAACGGGGTCACATCATTATGAGAATGATGTGATTGACATGACCCATTCCGTTAGCTTAGCACCTGATCGTTTAGTATGTTGCTATTGCTTTCTTCATAACTTATACATGTTCCTATGACTATGAGATTATGCAACTCCCATTTACCGGAGGAACACTTTATGTGCTACCAAACGTCACAACATAACTGGGTGATTATAAAGGTGCTCTACAGGTGTCTCTGAAGGTACTTGTTGGGTTGGCGTATTTCAAGATTACGATTTGTCACTTCGATTGTCGGAGAGGTATCTTTGGGCCCTCTCGGTAATGCACATCACTTAAGCCTTGCAAGCATTGCAACTAATGAGTTAGTTGCAGGATGATGTACTACGGAACGAGTAAAGAGACTTGCCGGTAACGAGATTGAACTAGGTATTGAGATACCAACGATCGAATCTCGGGCAAGTAACATACCGATGACAAAGGGAACAACGTATGTTGTTATGTGGTCAGACCGATAAAGATCTTCGTAGAATATGTGGGAGCCAATATGAGCATCCAGGTCCCGCTATTGGTTATTGACCGGATACGTGTCTTGGTCATGTCTACATAGTTCTCGAACCCGTAGGGTCCGCACGCTTAACGTTTCGATGACAGTTATATTATGAGTTTATGAGTTTTGATGTACCAAAGGTTGTTCGGAGTTCCGGATGTGATCACGGACATGACGAGGATTTTCGAAATGGTTGAGACATGAAGATTGATATATTGGAAGCCTATGTTTGGATATCGGAAATGTTCCGTGTGAAATCAAGATTTTACCGGAGTACCGGGAGGTTACCGGAAAACCCCGGGGACTTAGTGGGCATTAGTGGGCCTAGGTGGAAGAGAGGAGAGGTGGCTAGGGCTAGCTCCCCCCAGTCCGAATAGGACAAGGAGAGGGGGGCGGCGCCCCCCTTCCTTCTTCTCCTCCACTCTTTCCCCCTCACAAGTCCTAATCCAACTAGGAAAGGGGGGGGGGAGTCCTACTCCCGGTGGGAGTAGGACTCCTCCTGGCGCGCCTCCTCCCTGGCTGGCCACACCCCCCTTGCTCCTTTATATATGGGGGCAGGGGGCACCCCATAGACACAACAATTGATCATTTGATCTTTTAGCCGTGTGCGGTGCCCCCCTCCACCATAGTCCACCTCGATAATACTATAGCGGTGCTTAGGCGAAGCCCTGCGTCGGTAGAACATCAACATCATCACCACGCCGTCGTGTTGACGAAACTCTCCCTCAACACTCGGCTGGATCAGAATTCGAGGGACGTCATTGAGATGAACATGTGCTGAACTCGGAGGTGCCGTACGTTCGGTACTTGATCGGTCGGATCGTGAAGACGTACGACTACATCAACCGTGTTGTGCTAACGCTTCCGCTTACGGTCTACGAGGGTACGTGGACAACACTCTCCCCTCTCGTTGTTATGCATCACCATGATCTTGCGTGTGCGTAGGAATTTTTTTTGAAATTACTACATTCCCCAACAGGTGGCACACAAAGTGTTCCTCCGGTAAACGGGAGTTACATAATCTCATAGTCATAGGAACATGTATAAGTCATGAAGAAAGCAATAGCAACAAACTAAACGATCAAGTGCTAAGCTAACGGAATGGGTCTAGTCAATCACATCATTCTCCTAATGATGTGATCCCGTTAATCAAATGACAACTCATGTCTATGGTTAGGAAACATAACCATCTTTGATCAACGAGCTAGTCAAGTAGAGGCATACTAGTAACACTCTGTTTGTCTATGTATTCACACATGTATTATGTTTCCTGTTAATACAATTCTAGCATGAATAATACAATTAGTGAGGAAGTTAATGATGATGATCATGGAACTTCAGATCAAGTTGCTACTGAACCTCGTAGATCAACCAGAGTAAGATCCGCACTGGAGTGGTACGGTAATCCTGTTCTGGAAGTCATGCTACTAGATCATGATGAACCTACAAACTATGAAGAAGCGATGGTGAACCCAGATTCCGCAAAAATGGCTAGAAGCCATGAAATCTGAGATGGGATCCATGTATGAGAACAAAGTGTGGACTTTGGTTGACTTGCCCGTTGATCGGCAAGCAATTGAGAATAAATGGATCTTCAAGAAGAAGACTGACGCTGACGGTAATGTTACTGTCTACAAAGCTCGATTTGTTGCGAAAGGTTTTCGACAAGTTCAAGGGATTGGCAACGATGAGACCTTCTCACCCATAGCAATGCTTAAGTCTGTCCGAATCATGTTAGTGATTGCCACATTTTATGATTATGAAATTTGGCAGACGGATGTCAAAACTGCATTCCTGAATGGATTTCTGGAAGAAGAGTTGTATATGATGTAGCCGGAAGGTTTTGTCGATCCAAAGGGAGCTAACAAAGTGTGCAAGCTCCAGCGATCCATTTATGGACTAGTGCAAGCCCCTCGGAGTTCGAATAAATGCTTTGTTAGTGTGATCAAAGCATTTGGTTTTGTACAGACTTTTGGAGAAGCCTGTATTTACAAAAAGATGAGTGGGAGCTCTGTAGCATTTCTGATATTATATGTGGATGACATATTACTGATTGGAATTGATATAGAATTTCTGGATAGCATAAAGGGATACTTGAATAAGAGTTTTTCAATGAAAGACCTCGGTGAAGCTGCTTACATATTGGGCATAAAGATCTATAGAGATAGATCAAGACGCTTAATTGGACTTTCACAAAGCACATACCTTGACAAAGTTTTGAAGAAGTTCAAAATGGATCAAGCAAAGATAGGGTTCTTGCCTGAGTTACAAGGTGTGAAGTTGAGTAAGACTCAATGCCCGATCACTGTAGAAGATATAGAGAAAATGAAAGATGTTCCCTATGCTTCAGCCATAGGCTTATCATGTATGCAATGCTGTGTACCAGACCTAATGTGTGCCTTGCTATAAGTCTAGCAGGGAGGTACCAAAGTAATCCAGGAGTGGATCACTGGACTGCGGTCAAGAACATCCTGAAGTACCTGAAAAGGACTAAGGATATGTTTCTCGTTTATGGAGGTGACAAAGAGCTCATCATAAATGGTTATGTTGATGCAAGCTTTGACACTGATCCGGACGATTCTAAATCGCAAACCGGATACGTGTTTACATTGAACGGTGGAGCTGTCAGTTGGTGCAGTTCCAAACAAAGCGTCGTGGCGGGATCTACGTGTGAAGCGGAGTACATAGCTGCTTCGGAAGCAGCAAATCAAGGAGTCTGGATGAAGGAGTTCATATCCGATCTAGGTGTCATACCTAGTGCATCGGGTCCAATGAAAATCTTTTGTGACAATACTGGAGCAATTGCCTTGGCAAAGGAATCCAGATTTCACAAAAGAACCAAGCACATCAAGAGACGCTTCAATTCCATCCGGGATCTAGTCCAGGTGGGAGACATAGAAATTTGCAAGATACATACAGATCTAAATGTTGCAGACTCGTTAACTAAGCCTCTTCCACGAGCAAAACATGATCAGCACCAAGGCTCCGTGGGTGTGTAACATCCCAAATTTCCAATTTGGAATGTTATACACTAGATCATCATTGCATATCATATTTATTGCATTTTGGTTGATCCTAGAAATTTTTCGCAACTCAAGGACCCTTGGAGAGAGTTGGAGATTTCGTTATTTTCATATTTGAGTTGTCTCAAATTTTGAAAAATAGGATCATTTGATTTTATTTATTTTATCTTCAATAATTTCCATTGCAAAAATATGACAGAGGGAATAAAATGACTTCCCCAAAATAAGGAAATATTGAGGATTTAATAAAAAATCAAATAAGATTTTATTTGGTTTTATTTGCTATTTTATTTGAATTTAGGAAAAATGCGCGTTCTTCAAAATTGCATTTAGGGCCCAAATAAATGTTCATCCTGTGCGGCTTGATTTTAAAAGCCGGGGAAACTTTATTTCGGGATTTTTTGGAGTCCGTTTAGTAGTTATTTTATTTGTTTTTCTGCGTGTTATTATTTAAAAAAAACGAGAACCGACTCCGGGCCGTACCCGAGCGGGACTCCGCCCGGGGCAGCCTTTATAAGGCGCCGGCCCAAGCCGGCCAGCCCACCAGCGCCCCAGCCTGCCTCGAGCCCCGCGCCGCGCCCTAACCCTAACCCTAACCCTAGGCCGCCGCCGCCGCCACCGCTGTCGCCGCCTCGCCGCCGCCCCGTGTCGCCCCGCCGCCTCGCCGCCGCCCCGTGCCGCCAGCGCCGCCGCCTCGCCGCCCCGCGCCGCCTCGCCGGAGCCGCCCCGCCGCCCGTCGGACCCGCCGCCGAGGTAGCCGCCGTCGCCGGCGGTTTTCTTTAGAAAACCGCCCGTTTTTTTAAAAGCCACGGGGTTTTTTAGATCCGTTTTTAGAACGTTTTTTTCCGGTTTAGGCTAATTAGCGAGCGTTCGCTCGTTTATTCGTTTTAACGAACGTGTTCGTTGTTTAGATCCAGTTAACGAACGTTTGTTCGTTAAACTGTTCGTCATTTTTTCTTTTTCTCGGATTAAATCCACGATTTTCTGATTGCGATTTCTGATCCAATTTTCGTTTTAGTATAACTTTTTGCTCGTTTTATCGGAATCAGGCGATTCAAGCGCCTGGAGTTTCGTCTCGAAACCCTCTTTCCATTTAACCAACTCAAACAAGTTTTTGCCACTGTAAAAATTGCCCTAGATCCAGAATACTAATCGAAGCCTGTTTCTTTTGCCGTTTGTCTTTCGTTGCTTCGTTCGATTTGATTCTTTTTGCCAACCGGAGTTCTTAAATTGAACTTTCTGGTTAGATCTCTTATTTGAGTTTTACGTGTGCATTAGTTGAGTACTTATTGTATGCTTGTTTGTTTGCGATAGAGTACCCGGAGTGCGCCGCTTGTTACTTCGAATCACTAGGTTTCCCGGATCATCAGCAAGGCAAGTAACACTTTGATCATACCTTCTACTACCCAGTTTTATTGCATTAGATCAACCCTTACACATTGCATGATTAGGATCTAATTAAATTGTGGGTTTGGGAAGTAGTTGAGGTAGTACCTATTACCTGTTTATTATCAAACCTTTGGGAGTTACTTCTACGTTTGCTTATTATTGCTATGCTATGCTAGTAGACGTGGATTGGGTGAGTGATATCCATGATAGATGTGAGATTTTTAAATCAATGGTTTATCTAAGGTGGCAACTTAAATACACATCTGGGTGGATTGTGGTACCTGGGTATTCCAGGATTGCCTGTTTTCTTTTGGACCGCCACTCAGGCTCAAGGGATCATGCGATTTTTCATGCTAGAAACTTGCGTGTGCAGGCACAAGCTATTATGGGCTCTAGCATAGTTGACTAAGTCGTGCGAACTCTTACAGTGATAGACTAGTAGATGTAGGGGATATAGGTGGTACGGTCTACCCATCGTAAGGTGCTAGCGCTTCTGAAAGACTATGTCTCGGTCATCTGTTTCTCAAACACCATGTAGTGCAAGAATCCCAATGGAGGAGATCGAGTCTTGTGGGGAAAAGTGCGCAAACCTCTGCAGAGTGTATAAACTAATCATGGTTAGCCATGTCCCCGGTTATGGACATCTTGAGTATCTAGTACCTGGATTATCATGTGAATCTCAACATGTTACTATAAAATTAATTTTGATGGGTTTGTTTAATGATGATGCTTAATTGGGATTGAGAATGCTGTCAACCATTCTCAATGTTTAACAACCACCATGATAGTTAAACAAATTTATTCCTTTGCAATAGGGAAAAATTGGCTTTACGCAAAACTGTAATCATAGAGCTTTCCACCAGCCAAATATGCATCTAGTATAGCTGTTTCATTCCATTACTCTCTATGTGTACATTGCCAGCATATTCCATGTGCTGACCCGTTTTCGGGCTGCAACGTTAATGTTGCAGACTTTTCAGACGACGATTAAGGAGTTTTAGGTCGTGGTTCTATACTCAGTGATGCCGTTAGAGTTGATGGACTCACTTATCTTCCAAGCCTTCCACTGTTATCGTTATTAGATGGCCTTAAGCCATATTTATTGTAATAAGATCTCCATTGAGACACTCGATGTAATAAGTGTGTGATTGCTACTCTGTTATAAATCCTTCAAGTATTGTGTGGTGTCAGCATTACTGATCCAGGGATGACACCGGAGCACAGAGATTGGACAGTTTGAGGTCTGGTCGCTACAAGATGGTATCAGAGCACACACTGACTGTAGGACACGACCACTAAGCTAAAGACCTAGATCACTACTCACTCTCTTCTCTTCTGACCTCTCATCTTTTCTACTCTTTAGGATGGTGGATGCAAGGAACAAGTTCACGCAACCGGATGAAGATACACCCTTTGGACGTCACTTGAAGGAAGTCACTAGATACCTGAACATAGGAGTACCAAGCTTCACCGGAACCTACAACGCCACTTTACCTGAAGAAGAGCGCTGGATGATTCAAGTTCAAGTTCCAGGAAGGACGTTCATGCCAGTCATTGAGCCCATAGAGTTTTCTTTTGATGCACCAACTTGGAGTCTAGGAAAGAGCATGCCAGCTCACGTCGCCATGGGACGCATTGGAGAAGCCTACCGCAATGTTCTCAAGGATACTATCTACCAGATTTGTGGGCGCCGAGATGAGCACTGGGAAATGATCAGCACCAGAAAGGATAGATCAATTGAAGCTTTTATCCAGGAGTTAAACCAGCACATTCGACGTCATGAGAACCATATGTGCGCCGACATGATAGACCTGAAGAAGGCAAGGACAAGAATCAAGGAACTGGAGGAAGAACTCAAGGCTACACGTGAAGATTATGAAGAGGAAAATGAAGTATTAGTGGATAAGAATGCCGACCTAACAATGAAGATTGGAATATTTATGGGAGGCCCTACGCCAGTAGATGAAGACGAAGAACCCAAGGATATTTGCCCAGAAGACTACATCATCATCGACGACACCGACTCGGATCCAGATGATAGCGATGATGACTATGTTGATGAAGCCGGAGCAGATATCATGGAGTCTGCAACCGAAGAATATTTCTAGTAGACCACCTCATCAGTAGTAGTAGTCCACCATGTAAATATAGTAGTCCGAGCACTTTTGCGATAGTTAGATCGATTGTATGCCCTTGTTTGATTGAATGAAGTGAATTGTTTGCTTTTGCCTCATGTGCATATGGGTAGTGTTTTCTCTTTAGACCCCCTCTATTCTTAAATCTCATCTTTTCTAAACCCTCAGATGCCTCCGAGACGTGACCCCAGATTTACCTTTCCATCGGAGCTCACCCAGTTGATCCAGCAGCAGAACACGTTGATGCAGTTACTAGTCCAGAATCAGAATCAGGGGAACAACAACAACAACCCACCACCACCACCACCACCACCTGTTGATCACTTAGCCCGTTTTCTTAGGCTGAATCTGCCGGTGTTTTCCAGTAGCACCGAGCCGATAGTAGCAGATGATTGGCTCCCCAAGACAGCTAGAGAGTTGACCACGGTAGGATGCACGGATGCGAAGAAGGTGAAGTTTGCGGCACATCAGCTTGAAGGACCCGCAGCATCATGGTGGGAGAATTTCACAGCCACTTTCCCTGTCGATACTGTCACATGGGACCAGTTTCAGCAGGCTTTTCGAACTGCCCATGTTTTAGCAGGAGCTATGGCCATGAAGAAGCGAGAGTTTCGCAACTTGCGCCAAGGAGGACGGACAGTTGGCCAGTATGTGGAGGACTTTAGTAAGCTAGCACGTTATGCCCCAGATGACGTTGCTACGGATGCAGCTAAGCAGGAGAAGTTTCTGGAAGGATTGAATGATGAGTTGAGCATGCAGTTGATGGTAGCAACCTTCAACAACTACCAGGAGTTGGTAGATCGTGCTCTTATGATTGAAGGGAAGCAGCAGCAAATTGAAAATCGCAAGAGGAAATATGCACAAGGAAAGAATAATTCAGGAGCTCAGCAGAAGCCATGATTTACCCCTAGACCAGGAGGACATTTTCAACATACCCATGGAGGAGGTAGCACGCACAATCACAATGGCCCCAGGAATGGTAATGGAGGAAGCAACGGCCAGAACCGCACCAACCCATCAACCCCAGCCAAGAAAGACCTGAGCCAAGTCACTTTCTTTAAGTGCCAGAAGACCGGACATTATGCCAATGAATGTCCTGAATCACAGAATGCAAATGGCAATGGAAGCTCTGGGAAGAAGCCGAACCCTTTCAACAGGGGACAGGTGAACCATGTTAGTGTGGAGGAGGTTGAAGAGCAGCCGGATGCAGTAATCTGTAAGTTTTTGGTTAAGTCATTTACTGCACTCGTTCTTTTCGATACTAGTGCATCGCATTCATACATATCAAGGGGATTTGTGGATAAGTATAAACTGCCAACCCAAGCCCTTAGGTCACCCATGTTAGTAACCTCGCCTGGAGCAGAATATATGGCTAGTCTATGGTGTGATCGGTTACCATTAAGGATTGGTAACTATGTTTTTCCCTCAGACCTAATAGTATTGGAATCCCAAGGATTGGATGTGATATTAGGCATGGATTGGTTATCAAAGTATGAAGGGAATATTGAATGTGCTAGTAAGTCAATTTTGCTTACCACCCCAGAAGGGAGAAGGATCAAGTATGTATCCCGACATGTGCCAAAGAGGACTCAAGTAAATTGCTTAACAGGAGTTGTGCAGGAGGAAGTACCAGTAGTGAAGGATTTCCCCGAAGTATTTTGAGAAGAGTTGCCAGGCATGCCACCGGATAGAGATATTGAGTTTTTGATTGAGCTATTGCCAGGCACAGGGCCAATATCAAAGAGACCATATAGGATGCCTGCAAAGGATTTGGTGGAAATTAAGAAGCAAATTAAGGAGTTACTGGATAAAGGTTATATTCGCCCAAGTTCTTCACCTTGGGGATCGCCAGTACT
Organism: Triticum urartu; assembly: GCF_056163025.1. Taxonomy (NCBI): domain Eukaryota; kingdom Viridiplantae; phylum Streptophyta; class Magnoliopsida; order Poales; family Poaceae; genus Triticum; species Triticum urartu. The sequence continues at coordinate 175,827,202 of NC_141878.1, read as the reverse complement.
TCTAGTGGAGAAGAAGGATGGATCGTTAAGGATGGTTGTCGATTATCGAGGATTGAATGAAGTAACCATCAAGAACAAGTACCCACTACCGATGATCAATGATCTGTTTGATCGATTACAAGGAGCTAAGGTATTTTCCAAGATCGATCTGCGATCAGGATACCACCAGTTGAAGATTCAGGAACAGGATATACCCAAGACGACTTTTACCACCAGGTATGGGCTGTACAAGTATACCGTTATGTCATTTGGTCTGACTAACGCACCTGCATATTTTATGAACATGATGAACAAGGTGTTTATGGAGTTCTTGGATAAGTTCATCGTAGTGTTCATTGATGATATCCGGGTTTACTCAAAGAATGAAGAGGAGCATAAGGAACATTTGTGTTTGGTTCTTGGAAAGCTCATGGAACATCAACTATATGCCAAGTTTAGCAAATGTGAGTTTTGGTTGAAGGAAGTTGGATTTCTCGGACACGTTATATCTGGAGAAGGTATAGCAGTAGATCCCACTAAAGTTGATACCGTGACCGAGTGGGAAGCACCAACCACCATGGGAGAGATTTGGAGTTTTCTTGGACTCGCAGGATACTACCGGAGGTTTACTGAGAATTTCTCAAAGATTGCGAAGCCTATGACGGAGTTGTTGAAGAAGGATACCAAGTTCATATGGACAGAGGAATGTGAGGCTAGTTTTCAGGAGTTGAAGAAACGTTTGGTTACTTCACCAGTATTGATTCTACTAGACCAGACCAAGGATTATGAGGTGTATTGCGACGCTTCACGTCGAGGACTTGGAGCAGTGCTTATGCAGGAAGGGAGAGTTGTTTCATATGCCTCACGACAGCTTAAGCCTCATGAGTTGAATTATGCTACGCATGATTTGGAGTTAGCAGCCGTAGTGCATGCACTGAAGACTTGGAGACATTTTCGGATTGGAAACCCTTGCGAGGTGTATACGGATCATAAGAGTTTGAAGTATATTTTCACACAAAAGGAGTTGAATCTCAGACAAAGGAGATGGTTGGATCTCATCAAGGATTATGATATGAAATTGCATTATCACCCCGGAAAGGCTAACGTAGTAGCTGACGCATTAAGCCGTAAGAGCCATGTCAACACCCTAATGACGGGAGAATTACCAAGGGAGTTAGCCGAAAATCTTTGAGAGTTATGTTTAGAAATAGTCCTGAGAGGCTATGTAGCAGCATTGGTGATTCAGTCTACATTGATGTAGCGACCAGACCTCAAACAGTCTGATCTCTGTGCTCCGGTGTCATCCCTGGATCAGTAATGCTGACACCACACAGTACTCGGAGGATTTATAGCAGAGTAGCAATCACACACTTATTACATCGAGTGTCTCAAAAGAGAAATTATTACAATAAATATGGCTGAAGTCCATATAATAACGATAACAGCGGAAGGCTTGGAAGATAAGTGAGTCCATCAACTCCAACGGCATCACTGAGTATAGAACCACGACCTAAAACTCCTTAATCGTCGTCTGAAAAGTCTGCAACATTAACGTTGCAGCCCGAAAACGGGTCAGCACATGGAATATGCTGGCAAGGTAACACATAGAGAGTAATGGAATGAAACAGCTATACTATATGCATATTTGGCTGGTGGAAAGCTCTATGGTTACAGTTTTTGCGTAAAGCCAATTTTCCCCTACTACAAAGGAATAAAATTTATTTAACTATCATGGTAGTTGTTAAACATTGAGAATGGTTGACAACATTCTCAATCCCAATTAAGCATCATCATTACTCATAACCCAACAAAATTAATTTTAGAGTAACATGTTGAGATTCACATGAAAATCTAGGTACTAGATACTCAAGATGTCCATAACCAGGGACGCGACTAATCATGATTAGTTTGTTACACTCTGCAGAGGTTTGCGCACTTTTCACCACAAGACTCGATCACCTCCGTTTGGTTTCTCGCACTACATGGTGTTTGAGAAGACGGATGATCGAGACATAGTCTTTCAGAAGCGCTAGCACCTTACGATCGGGTAGACCGTACCACCTACATCCCCTACATCTGCTAGTCTATCATTGTAAGAGTTCGCATGACTTAGTCAACTATGCTAGAGCCCATAATAGCTTGTGGCTGCACACGCAAGTTTCTAGCATGAAAAATCTCATGATCCCTTTGAGCCTGGGTGGCGGTCCAAAAGAAAACTGGCAATCCTGGAATACCCAGGTACCTCAATCCACCCAGATGTGTATTTAAGTTGCCACCTTAGATAAACCATTGATTTAAAAATCTCACATCTATCATGGATATCACTCACCCAATCCACGTCTACTAGCATAGCATAGCAATAATAAGCAAATGTAGAAGTAACTCCCAAAGGTTTGATAATAAACAGGTAATAGGTACTACCTCAACTACCTCCCAAACCCACAATTTAATTAGATCCTAATCATGCAATATGTAAGGGTTGATCTAATGCAATAAAACTGGGTAGTATAAGGTATGATCAAAGTGTTACTTGCCTTGCTGATGATCTGGGAAACCTAGTGATTCGAAGTAACAAGCGGCGCACTCCGGCTACTCTATCGCAAACAAGCAAATGAGCATACAATAAGTACTCATCTAATGCACAGGTAAAACTCAAATAAGAGATCTAACCAGAAGGTTCAACTTAAGAACTCCGGTTGGCAAAAGAATCAAATCGAACGAAGCAACGAAAGTCAAACGGCGAAAGAAAACAACTTCGTTCTAGTAATCTGGATCTAGGGCAAATTTTACAGTAGCAAAATCTTGTTTAAGTTGGTTAAACGGATAGAGGGTTTCGAGACAAATCCCTAGGCGCTTGAATCGCCTGATTCCGATAAACGAGCGAAAAGTTAAACTAAAACGAAAATCGGATCAGGAATCACGATCAGATAAATCGCGGATTTAATCTGAGAAAAAGAAAACTGACGAACAGTTAATCGAACGGACGTTCGTTAACAGAAACTAACCGGTGATCACGTTCGCTAAAACAAACGGATCGGTGAACGTTCACTAATTAAATAAACCAGGGAAAAAAAATAAACCGAGGTGGTTTTTTTTAAAAAAAACCGAACGGCGAACGGCGGCGGCTATACCTCCGGCGAGGCACTCCGGCGGGCGGAGCGGGGCTCCGGCGGGGCGGCGGGGTGTGGCGGGGTGCGGCGCGGCGACGGGAGGCGGCGGGTGGCGGCGCGCGGCTCGGGCGGCGGCGGCCCGGGCGGCGGGGCGGCGGCGCGGCTCGGCGAGCGGCTTGGGGTGGGGTGAGGTGAGGGCGGCGGGGCGGCTCGGTATTTAAGGAGGGGGGGGGTGTGCTGCCTTGGGGGAGGGGGCACGGCGGGGCGGCTCCGAGCCGGACTCGGGCGGCGGCGCGGCTCCGAGCCGGACTCGGGCGGCGGCGCGGCTCCGAGCCGGACTCGGGCGGCGGCGCGGCTCCGGTCTCCTGGAGGGAGACGACAGGCGGCGGGGTGGGCCGTCGGCTGGGCCTTGGCCCAGTCGGCGCGCGGCGCGTTTTTTTTAAATATTCCGCTCGGAAGAAAAAGAAAAAGAAATACAAACGGACTCCAAAAATTCTGAAATAAATTTTCACGGGCTTCTAAAATCAAGCCTCACAAGGTGAACATTTATTTGGGACCTAAATGCAATTTTGAAAAACACACTTTTTTCCTAAATTCAAATAAAACACCGAAAAACTCCGAAATAAAATCTTATTTGATTTTATTATTAAATCCTCAATATTTCTTTATTTTGGGAAAGTCATTTTATTCCCTCTCTCATATTTTTGTAATAGAAATAATTGATGATAAAATAAATAAAATCAAATGATCCTATTCTCAAAATTTGAGAGAACTCAAATATGAAAATAACGAAATCCCCAACTCTCTCCGTGGGTCATTGAGTTGCGTAGAATTTCTAGGATCAACCAGAATGCAAAAGAAATATGATATGCATTGATGATCTAATGTATAACATTCCAAATTGAAAATTTGGGATGTTACAAACCTACCCCCCTTAAGATGAATCTCGCCCTCGAGATTCAGGTTGGCTAGAAAATAGGTGAGGGTGGTCCTTGAACAAATCTTCCTCTCGCTCCCAGGTGGCTTCATCCTCTGAGTGGTGGCTCCACTGAACTTTGCAAAACTTGATAACCTTGCTGCGAGTAACTCGACCGGCAAACTCGATAATCTTGACTGGTTTCTCCTCGTAGGTCAAATTGTTATCCAACTGAATAGTTTCCAAAGGCACTGTATCTCTTAACGGTATGGCAGCCATCTCCGCGTGACACTTCTTCAGCTGAGAAACGTGGAACACATCATGAACTCCTGACAATCCTTCGGGCAATTCCAACTTGTAGGCCACTTCTCCCATACGCTCCAAAACTCGATATGGTCCTACAAATCGTGGCGCTAACTTCCCTTTAACTCCAAGACGCTTTGTTCCTCGAAGTGGAGATACTCGAAGATAAGCTCTATCTCCAACTTCGTAAACTGTCCCCTTGCGTTTAGAATCTGCATAACTTTTCTATCTAGACTGGGCTACCTTGAGCCTATCGCGAATCAACTTCACCTTCCGTTCAGACTCTTTAATCAAGTCAGGTCCAAACAACTGACGGTCTCCAACTTCGTCCCATGACAACGGTGTCCTGCACCTCCTTCCATACAAGGCTTCGAAAGGGGCCATCTTTAAACTGGTTTGGTAACTGTTGTTGTAAGAGAACTCTGCATATGGCAAATTGTCGTCCCAACTAGATCCATAATCTAGCGCACAAGCTCTTAGCATATCCTCCAAAATCTGATTTACCCTCTCGGTCTGTCCATCTGTCTGTGGATGAAAAGCTGTACTGAACTCTAGCCTGGTACCCAAAGTTTCGTGCAACTGCTTCCAGAACTTTGAGGTAAACTGGGTTCCTCTATCTGATACGATACTCCTTGGAACTCCATGCAGACATAAGATCCTGGTCATGTATATCTTTGCCAACTTAGCACTGGTGTAAGTGGTCTTTACTGGGATGAAATGAGCTACTTTCGTCAATCGATCAACTACAACCCAAATTGAATCATAGCCTGAACGAGTCCTGGGGAATCCCGTGATAAAATCCATGCCTAGTTTATCCCACTTCCATTCGGGTATCGGCAATGGTTGTAACAATCCTGCTGGCTTCTGATGCTCTGCCTTTACTCTCTGACATACATCACAAACAGCTACATACTCCGCTATATCCTTCTTCATTCCGGTCCACCAAAAAATATCCTTCAAATCCAGATACATCTTGGTATTTCTAGATGAATTGAATATGGTGAATCGTGTGCCTCTTGCAAAATCAACTTCCTGATCTCTGGGTCATTGGGCACGTAAACGCGGTCTTCAAACCATAGGGTGTCGTGTTCATCCTCACGAAATCCTTTAGCTTTTCCTTTGCTCAATTTCTCCTTTATAATGGCAATCTCTTTCTCAGTCCTTTGAGCTTCTCTGATTCTATCCATCAAAGTTGACTGAGTCTCCGACGCTGCTACATAGCCTCTCGGAACTATTTCTAGACATAGTTCACGAAGATTATCTACTAACTCCTTGGGTATTTCTCCCGTCATTAACGTATTGACATGGCTCTTACGGCTTAATGCGTCAGCTACTACATTAGCCTTTCCGGGGTGATAATGCAATTTCATATCATAATCTTTGATAAGCTCCAACCATCTCCTTTGTCTGAGATTTAACTCCTTCTGTGTGAAAATGTACTTCAAACTCTTATGATCCGTGTACACCTCACAATGATTTCCAATGAGAAAATGTCTCCATGTTTTCAATGCATGCACTATGGATGCTAACTCCAAATCATGCATAGCATAATTCAACTCATGGGGCTTCAGTTGTCTTGAGGCATATGAAACAACTCTTCCTTCCTACATAAGCACTGCTCCAAGTCCTCGACGTGAAGCGTCACAATACACCTCATAATCCTTGGTCTGGTCTGGCAAAATCAACACTGGTGAGGTAACTAAGCGTTTCTTCAACTCCTGGAAACTAGCCTCACACTCCTCTGTCCATATGAACTTGGTATCCTTCTTTAATAACTCTGTCATAGGCTTCGCAATCTTTGATGTTCGGTAGTATCCCGTGAGTCCAAGAAAACTCCGGATCTCTCCAACTGTTGTTGGGGCTTCCCACTTGGTCACGGTTTCAACTTTAGCGGGATCTACTACTATACCTTCACCAGATATAACATGTCTGAGGAATCCTACTTCCTTCAACCAAAACTCACATTTGCTGAACTTGGCATATAATTGATGTTCTCTGAGTTTTCCAAGTACCAAACGCAAATGCTCCTTATGCTCCTCTTCATTCTTCGAGTAAACCATGATATCATCAATGAACACTACGACGAACTTATCCAAAAACTCCATAAACACTTTGTTCATCATGTTCATAAAATAGGAAGGTGCGTTAGTCAGACCAAATGACATAACGGTGTACTCATATAGCCCATATCTGGTAGTAAAAGCTGTCTTTGGAATATCCTGTTCTCAAATCTTCAACTGGTGGTATCCTGATCGCAGATCGATCTTGGAAAATACCTTAGCTCCCTGCAATCGATTAAACAGATCATTGATCATTGGTAGTGGGTACTTGTTCTTGATCGTTACTTCATTCAATCCTCGATAATCAACAACCATCCTTAACGATCCATCCTTCTTCTCCACTAGAAGTACTGGCGATCCCCAAGGTGAAGAACTTGGGTGAATATATCCCTTATCCAGTAACTCCTTAATCTGCTTCTTAATTTCCACCAAATCCTTGGCTGGCATCCTATATGGTCTCTTTGATATTGGCCCTGTGCCTGGCAATAGCTCAATCAAGAACTCAATATCTCTATCCGGTGGCATGCCTGGCAACTCTTCTGGAAATACATTAGGGAAATCCCTTACCACTGGTACTTCCTCCTGCACAACTCATGTTAGGCAATTTACTTGAGTCCTTTTTGGCACATGCCGGGATACATACTTGAGCCTTCTCCCTTCTGGGGTGGTAAGCAAAATTGACTTACTAGCACATTCAATATTCCCTTCATACTTTGATAACCAATCCATGCCTAATATCACATCCAATCCTTGAGATTCCAATACTATTAGGTCTGAGGGAAAAACATAGTTACCAATCCTTAATGGTAACCGGTCACACCATAGACTAGCCACATACTCTGCTCCGGGCGAGGTTACTAACATGGGTGACCTAAGGGCTTGGGTTGGTAGGTTATACTTATCCACAAATCCCCTTGAGATGTATGAATGCGATGCACCAGTATCAAAAAGAACGAGTGCAGTAAATGACTTGACCAAAAACTTACCTATTACTGCATCGGGCTGAGCTTCAACCTCCTCCACGCTAACGTGGTTCACCTGTCCCCTGTTGAAAGGGTTCGGCTTCTTCCCAGAACTTCCATTGCTTATTCCATTTTGTAATTTAGGACATTCATTGGCATAATGTCCTGTCTTCGAACACTTAAAACAAGTGACTTGACTTAGGTCCTTCTTGGCTGGGGTTGAGGGGTTGGTGCGGTTCTGGCCGTTACTTCCTCCATTGCCATTACCATTCTTGATGCCATTGTGATTGTGCGAGCTACCTCCCCCATGGGCATGCTGAAAGTGCCCTCCCGGTCTAGGGGTAAAACGTGGCTTCTGCTGAGCTCCTGAATTGTACTTTCCTTGTCCATATTTCCTCTTGCGATTCTCAATTTGCTGCTGCTTCCGTTCAATCATAAGAGCACGATCTACCAACTCCTGGTAGTTGTTGAAGGTGGCTACCATCAACTGCATGCTCAACTCATCATTTAGTCCTTCCAGAAATTTCTCTTGCTTAGCTGCATCCGTAGAGACGTCATCTGGGGCATAATGTGCTAGCTTACTAAATTCCTCCACATACTGGCCAACTGTCCTTCCTCCTTGGCGCAAGTTGCGAAACTCACGCTTCTTAATGGCCATTGCTCCTGCTGAAACGTGTGCAGTACGAAAAGCCCGCTGAAACTGGTCCCATGTGACAGTGTCTACAGGAAAAGTGGCTGTGAAATTCTCCCACCATGATGCTGCGGGTCCTTCTAGCTGATGTGCGGCAAACTTCACCTTCTCCGCATCTGTGCATCCTGTTGTGGTCAACTCCCTAGCTATCTTGCGGAGCAAATCATCTGCTACTATCGGCTCGGTGCTACTAGAAAACACTGGCAGATTTAGCCTAAGAAAACGGGCTAAGTGGTCAACAGGTGGTGGTGGTGGTGGTGGTGGGTTGTTGTTATTGTTCCCCTGATTCTGATTCTGGACTAGCAACTGCATCAATGTGTTCTGCTGCTGGATCAACTGGGTGAGCTCCGGTGGGAAAGCAAATCCGGGGTCACGTCTCGGAGGCATCTGTGGGTTTTAGAAAAGATGAGATATAAGAATAGAGGGGTCTAAAGAGAAAACACTACCCATATGCACATGAGGCAAAAGCAAACAATTCACTTCAATCAATCAAACAAGGGCATACAATCGATCTAACTATCGCAAAAGTGCTCGGACTACTATATTTACATGGTGGACTACTACTACTGATGAGGTGGTCTACTAGAAATATTCTTCGGTTGCAGACTCCATGATATCTGCTCCAGCTTCATCAACATAGTCATCATCGCTACTATCTGCTTCTGAGTCGGTGCCGTCGATGATGATGTAGTCTTCCAGGCTAATTTCCTAGGGTTCTTCGTATTCATCTACTGGCGTAGGGCCTCCCATAAATATTCCAATCTTCTTGATTAGGTCGTCATTCTTCTCCACCAATACTTCAATTTCTTCTTCATAATCTTCATGTGTAGCCTTGAGTTCTTCCTCCAGTTCCTTGATTCTTGTCTTAGCCTTCTTCAGATCTATCATGTTGGCGCACATATGGTTCTCCTGTCGTCGAATGTGCTGGTTTAGCTCCTGGATAAAAGCTGCGATTTATCTATCCTTCCTGGTGCTGATCATCTCCCAGTGTTCATCTCGGTGCCCACAAATCTGGTAGATAGTATCCTTGAGATCCTTGCGGTAGACTTCTCCAATGCGTCCCATGGCGATGTGAGCTGCCATGCTCTTTCCTAGACTCCAAGTTGGTGCATCAAAAGAAAACTCTATGGGCTCAGTGACTGGCATGAACGTCCTTCCTGGAACTTGAACTTGAATCATCTAGCGCTCTTCTTCAGGTAAAGTGGCGTTGTAGGTTCCGGTGAAACTTGGTACTCCTATGTTCAGGTATCTAGTGACTTCCTTCAAGTGTCGTCCAAAGGGTGTATCTTCATCTGGTTGTGTGAACTTGTTCCTTGCATCCGCCATCCTAAAGAGTAGAAAAGATGAGAGGTCAGAAGAGAAGAGAGTGAATAGTGATCTATGTCTCTAACTTAGTGGTCGTGTCCTACAGTCAGCGTGTGCTCTGATACCATCTCTGTAGCGACCAGACCTCAAACAGTCTGATCTCTGTGCTCCGGTGTCATCCCTGGATCAGTAATGCTGACTCCACACAGTACTCGGAGGATTTATAGCAGAGTAGCAATCACACACTTATTACATCGAGTGTCTCAAAAGAGAACTTATTACAATAAATATGGCTTAATGCCATCTAATAACGATAACAACGGAAGGCTTGGAAGATAAGTGAGTCCATCAACTCCAACGACATCACTGAGTACAGAACCACGGCCTAAAACTCCTTAATCGTCGTCTGAAAAGTCTGCAACATTTGTTGCAGCCCGAAAACGGGTCAGCACATGGAATATGCTGGCAAGGTAACACAAAGAGAGTAATGGAATGAAACAGCTATACTATATGCATATTTGGCTGGTGGAAAGCTCTATGGTTACAGTTTTTGCGTAAAGCCAATTTTTCCCTACTACAAAGGAATAAAATTTATTTAACTATCATGGTAGTTGTTAAACATTGAGAATGGTTGACAGCACTCTCAATCCCAATTAAGCATCATCATTACTCATAACCCAACAAAATTAATTTTAGAGTAACATGTTGAGATTCACATGAAAATCCAGGTACTAGATACTCAAGATGTCCATAACCGGGGACGTGGCTAATCATGATTAGTTTGTTACACTCTGAGAGGTTTGCGCACTTTTCCCCACAAGACTCGATCGCCTCCGTTTGGTTTCTCGCACTACATGGTGTTTGAGAAGACGGATGATCGAGACATAGTCTTTCAGAAGCGCTAGCACCTTATGATCGGGTAGACCGTACCACCTACATCCCCTACATCTGCTAGTCTATCACTGTAAGAGTTCGCACAACTTAGTCAACTATGCTAGAGCCCATAATAGCTTGTGGCTGCACACAGAAGTTTCTAGTATGAATAGTCTTATGATCCCTTTGAGCCTGGGTGGCGGTCCAAAAGAAAACAGGCAAGTCCTGGAATACCCAGGTGCCTCAATCCACCCAGACGTGTGTTTAAGTTGCCACCTTAGATAAACCATTAATTATCAATCTCACATCTGTCATGGATATCACTCACCCAATCCACGTCTACTAGCATAGCATGGCATAATAAGCAAACGTAGAAGTAACTCCCAAAGGTTTGGAAATAAACTGGTCATAGGTACTACCTCATCTACTTCCCATCCCACAATTTAGTTAGATCCTAATCATGCAATGTGTGAGGATTGATCTAATGCAATAAAACTGGGTAGTAGAAAAGGTATGATCAAAGTGTTACTTGCCTTGCTGATGATCCGGGAAACCTAGTGATTCGAAGTAACAGGCGGCGCACTCCGGATACTCTATCGCAAACAAGCAAACGAGCATACAATAAGTACTCATCTATTGCATAGGTAAAACTCAAATAAGAGATCTAACCAAAAGGTTCAACTTAAGAACTCCGGCTGGCAAAAGAATCAAATCGAACAAAGCAACGAAAGTCAAACGGCGAAAGAAAACAACTTCGTTCTAGTAATCTGGATCTAGGGCAAATTTTACAGTAGCAAAATCTTGTTTAAGTTGGTTAAATGGATAGAGGGTTTCAAGACGAATCCCTAGGCGCTTGAATCGCCTAATTCCGATAAACGAGCGAAAAGTTAAACTAAAATGAAAATCGGATCAGGAATCGTGATCAGATAAATCACGGATTTAATCCAAGCAAAAGAAAACTGATGAACAGTTAATCGAACGGACGTTCATTAACAAGAACTAACCGGTGATCACGTTCGCTAAAACGAACGGATCGGTGAACGTTCACTAATTAAATAAACCAGGGAAAAAAATAAACCGAGGCGGTTTTTTTTAAAAAAAACCAAACGGCGAACGGCGGCGGCTATACCTCCGGCGAGGCACTCCGGCGGGCGGGGCGGGGCAGCGGGGTGTGGCGGGGTGCGGCGCGGCGACGGGAGGCGGCGCGCGGCTCGGGTAGCGGTGGCACGAGCGGCGGGGTGGCTGCGGCGTCGGGCGGCGGCGCGGCTCGGCGGCCGGCTCGGGGCGGGGTGAGGTGAGGGCGGCGGGGCGGCTCGGTATTTAAGGAGGGGGGGTGTGCTTCCTTGGGGGAGGGGGCACGGCGGGGCGGCTCCGAGCCGGACTCGGGCGGCGGCGCGGCTCCGGTCTCCTGGAGGGAGACGGCAGGCGGCGGGGTGGGCCGCCGGCTGGGCCTTGGCCCAGTCGGCGCGCGGCGCGTTTTTTTAAAATATTCCGCTCGGAAGAAAAAGAAAAAGAAATACAAACGGACTCCAAAAATTCCGAAATAAATTTTCACGGGCTTCTAAAATCAAGCCTCACAAGGTGAACATTTATTTGGGACCTAAATGCAATTTTGAAAAACACACTTTTTTCCTAAATTCAAATAAAACACCGAAAAACTCCGAAATAAAATCTTATTTGATTTTATTATTAAATCCTCAATATTTCTTTATTTTGGGAAAGTCATTTTATTCCCTCTCTCATATTTTTGTAATAGAAATAATTGATGATAAAATAAATAAAATCAAATGATCCTATTCTCAAAATTTGAGAGAACTCAAATATGAAAATAACGAAATCCCCAACTCTCTCCGTGGGTCATTGAGTTGCGTAGAATTTCTAGGATCAACCAGAATGCAAAAGAAATATGATATGCATTGATGATCTAATGTATAACATTGAAAATTTGGGATGTTACAAACCTACCCCCCTTAAGATGAATCTCGCCCTCGAGATTCGGGTTGGCTAGAAAATAGGTGAGGGTGGTCCTTGAACAAATCTTCCTCTCGCTCCCAGGTGGCTTCATCCTCTGAGTGGTGGCTCCACTGAACTTTGCAAAACTTGATAACCTTGCTGCGAGTAACTCGACTGGCAAACTCGATAATCTTGACTGGTTTCTCCTCGTAGGTCAAATTGTTATCCAACTGAATAGTTTCCAAAGGCACTGTATCTCTTAACGGTATGGCAGCCATCTCCGCGTGACACTTCTTCAGCTGAGAAACGTGGAACACATCATGAACTCCTGACAATCCTTCGGGCAATTCCAACTTGTAGGCCACTTCTCCCATACGCTCCAAAACTCGATATGGTCCTACAAATCGTGAAGACTACCTATACCAGTGCAAAGTTGGCAAAGATATACATGACCAGAATCGTATGTCTGCATGGAGTTCCAAAGAGCATTGTATCAGATAGAGGAACCCAGTTTACTTCAAAGTTCTGGAATCAGTTGCATGAGACTTTGGGAACTAGACTAGAGTTTAGCACAACTTTCCACCCGCAAACAGATGGACAGACTGAGAGAGTCAACCAGATGTTGGAGGATATGCTAAGAGATTGTGCGCTAGATTACGGATCTAGTTGGGATGAGAATTTGCCATATGCAGAGTTCTCTTACAACAACTACCAAACCAGTTTGAAGATGGCCCCTTTCGAAGCCTTGTACGGAAGGAGGTGCAGGACCCCATTGTCCTGGGATGAAGTTGGAGATCGCCAGTTGTTTGGACTGGATCTGATAAAGGAATCTGAACAGAAAGTGAAATTAATTCGTGACAGGCTAAAGGTAGCTCAATCCAGGTAGAAGAGTTATGCAGATTCTAAACGCAAGGAGACAGTTTATGAAGTCAGAGACCGAGTTTATCTTCGAGTATCACCACTTCGAGGAGTTAAGCGCTTTGGAGTTAAGGGAAAGTTAGCGCCACATTTTGTAGGCCCATACAAAGTATTGGAACGTATGGGAGAAGTAGCCTACAAGTTGGAATTGCCCGAAGGATTGTCAGGAGTTCACAACGTATTTCATGTATCCCAGTTGAAGAAGTGCCACACGGAGATGGCTGACATACCGCTGAGAGATACGGTACCACTGGAAGCAATTCAGTTGGACAATGATTTGACCTATGAGGAGAAACCAGTTAAGATTCTAGAGTATGCCAGTCGAGCCACCCGCAACAAGGTTATCAAGTTTTGCAAGGTTCAGTGGAGCCACCACATAGAGGATGAAGCCACCTGGGAACGAGAGGAAGATTTGCTGAAGGACCACCCTCACCTATTTTCTAGCCAACCCGAATGTCGAGGACGAGATTCATCTTAAGGGGGGTAGGTTTGTAACATCCCAAATTTCCAACTTGGAATGTTATACACTAGATCATCATTGCATATCATATTTATTGCATTTTGGTTGATCCTAGAAATTTTTCGCAACTCAAGGACCCTCGGAGAGAGTTGGGGATTTCGTTATTTTCATATTTGAGCTGTCTCAAATTTTGAAAAATAGAATCATTTGATTTTATTTATTTTATCTTCAATAATTTCCATTGCAAAAATATGGGAGAGGGAATAAAATGACTTTCCCAAAATAAAAAATATTGAGGATTTAATAAAAAAATCAAATAAGATTTTATTTGGTTATATTTGCTATTTTATTTGAATTTAGGAAAAATGCGCGTTTTTCAAAATTGCATTTAGGGCCCAAATAAATGTTCATCCTGTGCGGCTTGATTTTAGAAGCCGGGGAAAATTTATTTCGGGATTTTTGGAGTCCGTTTAGTATTTCTTTTATTTGTTTTTCAGCGCGTTATTATTTAAAAAAACGCGAACCGACTCCGGGCCATACCCGAGCGGGACTCCGCCCGGGGCAGCCTTTATAAGGTGCCCGCCCGAGCCGGCCAGCCCACCAGCGCCCTAGCCCGCCTCGAGCCCCGTGCCGCGCCTTAACCCTAACCCTAGGCCGCCACCGCCGCTGCCGCGCGCCGCCGCCGCTGCCGCGCGCCGCCGCCGCCGCCGCTGCCGCGCGCCGCCGCCGCCGCCTCGCCGCCGCCCCGCGCCCCCCCGTGCCGCCTTGCTGGAGCCGCCCCGCCGCCCGCCGGACCCACCGCCGAGGTAGCCGCCGTCGCCGGCGGTTTTCTTTAGGAAACCGCCCGGTTTTTTTAAAAGCCGTGGTTTATTTTTTAGATCCTTTTTTTGAACGGTTTTTTTCCGGTTTAGGCTAATTAGCGAGCGTTCGCGCGTTCGTTCGTTTTAACGAACGTGTTCATCGTTCGTTAAACTGTTCGGTGTTTTTCTTTTTCTCGGATTAAATCCGTGATTTTTCTGATCGCGATTTCTGATCCTATTTTCGTTTTAGTATAACTTTTTGCTCGTTTATCGGAATCAGGCGATTCAAGCGCCTGGAGTTTCATCTCAAAACCCTCTTTCCGTTTAACCAACTCAAACAAGTTTTTTCCACTATAAAAATTGCCCTAGATCGAGAATAGTAACCGAAGCCTGTTTCTTTTGCCGTTTGTCTTTCGTTGCTTCGTTCGATTTGATTCTTTTTGCCAACCGGAGTTCTTAAGTTGGACTTTCTGGTTAGATCTCTTATTTGAGTTTTACCTGTGCATTAGTTGAGTACTTATTGTATGCTTGTTTGTTTGTGATAGAGTACCCGGAGTGCGCCGCTTGTTACTTCGAATCACTAGGTTTCCCGGATCATCAGCAAGGCAAGTAACACTTTGATCGTACCTTCTACTACCCAGTTTTATTGCATTAGATCAACCCTTACACATTGCATGATTAGGATCTAATTAAATTGTGGGTTTGGGAAGTAGTTGAGGTAGTACCTATTACCTGTTTATTATCAAACCTTTGGGAGTTACTTCTACGTTTGCTTATTATTGCTATGCTATGCTAGTAGACGTGGATTGGGTGAGTGATATCCATGATAGATGTGGGATTTTTAAATCAATGGTTTATCTAAGGTGGCAACTTAAATACACATCTGGGTGGATTGAGGTACCTGGATATTCCAGGATTGCCTGTTTTCTTTTGGACCGCCACCCAGGCTCAAAGGGATCATGAGATTTTTCGTGCTAGAAACTTGCGTGTGCAGCCACAAGCTATTATGGGCTCTAGCATAGTTGACTAAGTCGTGCGAACTCTTACAGTGATAGACTAGCAGATGTAGGGGATATAGGTGGTACGGTCTACCCATCATAAGGTGCTAGCGCTTCTGAAAGACT
The DNA here is from genome assembly GCF_056163025.1 of Triticum urartu. Classification (NCBI taxonomy): domain Eukaryota; kingdom Viridiplantae; phylum Streptophyta; class Magnoliopsida; order Poales; family Poaceae; genus Triticum; species Triticum urartu. The sequence continues at coordinate 175,811,748 of NC_141878.1, read as the reverse complement.
ATGTCTCGGTCATCCGTTTCTCAAACACGATATAGTGCGAGAATCCCAACGGAGGAGATCGAGTCTTGTGGGGAAAAGTGCGCAAACCTCTGCAGAGTGTATAAACTAATCATGGTTAGCCATGTCCCCGGTTATGGACATCTTGAGTATCTAGTACCTGGATTATCATGTGAATCTCAACATGTTACTATAAAATTAATTTTGATGGGTTTGTTTAATGATGATGCTTAATTGGGATTGAGAATGCTGTCAACCATTCTCAATGTTTAACAACCACCATGATAGTTAAACAAATTTATTCCTTTGCAATAGGGAAAAATTGGCTTTATGCAAAACTGTAACCATAGAGCTTTCCACCAGCCAAATATGCATATAGTATAGCTGTTTCATTCCATTACTCTCCATGTGTACATTGCCAGCATATTCCATGTGCTGACCCGTTTTCGGGCTACAACGTTAATGTTGCAGACTTTCCAGACGACGATTAAGGAGTTTTAGGTCGTGGTTCTATACTAAGTGATGCCGTTGGAGTTGATGGACTCACTTATCTTCCAAGCCTTTCGCTGTTATCGTTATTAGATGGCCTTAAGCCATATTTATTGTAATAAAATCTCTATTGAGAGACTCGATGTAATAAGTGTGTGATTGCTACTCTGTTATAAATCCTTCAAGTACTGTGTGGTGTCAGCATTACTGATCCAGGGATGACACCGGAGCACAGAGATTGGACCGTTTGAGGTCTGGTCGCTACAAGATGGTATCAGAGCACACGCTGACTGTAGGACACGAGCACTAAGCTAAAGACCTAGATCACTACTCACTCTCTTCTCTTCTGTCCTCTCATCGTTTCTACTCTTTAGGATGGCGGATGCAAGGAACAAGTTCACACAACCGGATGAAGATACACCCTTTGGACGTCACTTGAAGGAAGTCACTAGATACCTGAACATAGGAGTACCAAGCTTCACAGGAACCTACAACGCCACTTTACCTGAAGTAGAGCGCTGGATGATTCAAGTTCAAGTTCCAGGAAGGACGTTCATGCCAGTCACTGAGCCCATAGAGTTTTCTTTTGACGCACCAACTTGGAGTCTAGGAAAGAGCATGGCAGCTCACATCGCCATGGGACGCATTGGAGAAGCCTACCACAATGATCTCAAGGATACTATCTACCAGATTTGTGGGCGCTGAGATGAGCACTGGGAAATGATTAGCACCAGAAATGATAGATCAATTGCAGCTTTTATCCAGGAGTTAAACCAGCACATTCGACGTCATGAGAATCAGATGTGCGCCGACATGATAGACCTGAAGAAGGCAAGGACAAGAATCAAGGAACTGGAGGAAGAACTCAAGGCTACACGTGAAGATTATGAAGAGGAAATTGAAGTATTAGTGGATAAGAATGCCAAACTAACAATGAAGATTGGAATATTTATGGGAGGCCCTACGCTAGTAGATGAAGACGAAGAACCCAAGGAGATTCGCCCAGAAGACTACATCATCATCGACGACACCGACTCGGATCTAGATGATAGCGATGATGACTATGTTGATGAAGCCGGAGCAGATATCATGGAGTCTGCAACCGAAGAATATTTCTAGTAGACCACCTCATCAGTAGTAGTAGTCCACCATGTAAATATAGTAGTCCGAGCACTTTTGCGATAGTTAGATCGATTGTATGCCCTTGTTTGATTGAATGAAGTGAATTGTTTGCGTTTGCCTCATGTGCATATGGGTAGTGTTTTCCCTTTAGACCCCCTCTATTCTTAAATCTCATCTTTTCTAAACCCTCAGATGCCTCCGAGACGTGACCCAAGATTTACCTTTCCACCGGAGCTCACCCAGTTGATCCAGCAGCAGAACACGTTGATGCAGTTACTAGTCCAGAATCAGAATCAGGGGAACAACAACAACAACCCACCACCACCACCACCTGTTGATCACTTAGCCTATTTTCTTAGGCTGAATCTGCCGGTGTTTTCCAGTAGCACCGAGCCGATATTAGTAGATGATTGGCTCCGCAAGACAGCTAGAGAGTTGACCACAACAGGATGCACGGATGCGGAGAAGGTGAAGTTTGCCGCACATCAGTTTGAAGGACCCGCAGCATCTTGGTGGGAGAATTTCACAGCCACTTTCCCTGTCGATACTGTCACATGGGACCAGTTTCAGCAGGCTTTTCGAACTGCCCATGTTTCAGCAGGAGCTATGGCCATGAAGAAGCAAGAGTTTCGCAACTTGCGCCAAGGAGGATGGACAGTTGGCCAGTATGTGGAGGACTTTAGTAAGCTAGCACGTTATGCCCCAGATGACGTTGCTACGGATGCAGCTAAGCAGGAGAAGTTTCTGGAAGGACTGAATGATGAGTTGAGCATGCAGTTGATGGTAGCAACCTTCAACAACTACCAGGAGTTGGTAGATCGTGCTCTTATGATTGAAGGGAAGCAACAGCAAATTGAAAATCGCAAGAGGAAGTATGCACAAGGAAAGTACAATTCAGGAGCTCAGCAGAAGCCACGATTTACCCCTAGACCGGGAGGACATTTTCAGCATACCCATGGAGGAGCTAGCACGCACAATCACAGTGGCCCCAGGAATGGTAATGGAGGAAGCAACGGCCAGAACCGCACCAACCCATCAACCCAAGCCAAGAAAGACCTAAGCCAAGTCACTTGCTTTAAGTGCCAGAAGACCGAACATTATGCCAATGAATGTCCTGAATCACAGAATGCAAATGGCAATGGAAGCTCTGGGAAGAAGCCGAACCCTTTCAACAGGGGACATGTGAACCATGTTAGTGTGGAGGAGGTTGAAGAGCGGTGGGATGCAGCAATCGGTAAGTTTTTGGTTAAGTCATTTACTGCACTTGTTCTTTTTGATACTAGTGCATCGCATTCATACATATCAAGGGGATTTGTGGATAAGTATAAACTGCCAACCCAAGCCCTTAGGTCACCCATGTTAGTAACCTCACTTGGAGCAGAATATATGGCTAGTCTATGGTGTGATCGGTTACCATTAAGGATTGGTAACTATGTTTTTCTCTCAGACCTAATAGTATTGGAATCCCAAGGATTGGATGTGATATTAGGCATGGATTGGTTATCAAAGTATGAAGGGAATATTGAATGCGCTAGTAAGTCAATTTTGCTTACCACCCCAGAAGGGAGAAGGATCAAGTATGTATCCCGACATGTGCCAAAGAGGACTCAAGTAAATTGCTTAACAGGAGTTGTGTAGGAGGAAGTACCAGTAGTGAAGGATTTCCCCGAAGTATTTCGAGAAGAGTTGCCAGGCATGCCACCGGATAGAGATATTGAGTTTTTGATTGAGCTATTGCCAGGCACAGGGCCAATATCAAAGAGACCATATAGGATGCCTGCAAAGGATTTGGTGGAAATTAAGAAGCAAATTAAGGAGTTACTGGGTAAAGGTCATATTCGCCCAAGTTCTTCACCTTGGGGATCGCCAGTACTTCTAGTGGAGAAGAAGGATGGATCGTTAAGGATGGTTGTCGATTATCGAGGATTGAATGAAGTAGCCATCAAGAACAAGTACCCACTACCGATGATCAATGATCTGTTTGATCGATTGCAAGGAGCTAAGGTATTTTCCAAGATCGATCTGCGATCAGGATACCACCAGTTGAAGATTCAGGAACAGGATATACCCAAGACGGCTTTTACCACCAGGTATGGGCTGTACGAGTATACCGTTATGTCATTTGGTCTGACTAACGCACCTGCATATTTTATGAACATGATGAACAAGGTATTAATGGAGTTCTTGGATAAGTTCGTTGTAGTGTTCATTGATGATATCCTGGTTTACTCAAAGAATGAAGAGGAGCATAAGGAACATTTGCGTTTGGTTCTTGGAAAGCTCATGGAACATCAACTATATGCCAAGTTTAGCAAATGTGAGTTTTGGTTGAAGGAAGTTGGATTTCTCGGACACGTTATATCCGGAGAAGGTATAGCAGTAGATCCCACTAAAGTTGATACCATGACCGAGTGGGAAGCACCAACCACCGTGGGAGAGATCTAGAGTTTTCTTGGACTCGCAGGATACTACCGAAGGTTTATTGAGAATTTCTCAAAGATTGCGAAGCCTATGACGGAGTTGTTGAAGAAGGATACCAAGTTCATATGGACAGAGGAATGTGAGGCTAGTTTTTAGGAGTTGAAGAAACGTTTGGTTACTTCACCAGTATTGATTCTACCAGACCATACCAAGGATTATGAGGTGTATTGCTACGCTTCACGTCGAGGACTTGGAGCAGTGCTTATGCAAGAAGGGAGAGTTGTTTCATATGCCTCACAACAGCTTAAGCCTCATGAGTTGAATTATGCTACGCATGATTTGGAGTTAGCAGCCGTAGTGCATGCACTGAAGACTTGGAGACATTTTCTGATTGGAAACCATTGCGAGGTGTATACGGATCATAAGAGTTTGAAGTATATTTTCACACAGAAGGAGTTGAATCTCAGACAAAGGAGATGGTTGGAGCTCATCAAGGATTATGATATGAAATTGCATTATCACCCCGGAAAGGCTAACATAGTAGCTGACACATTAAGCCGTAAGAGCCATGTCAACACCCTAATGACGGGAGAATTACCAAGGGAGTTAGCCGAAAATCTTCGAGAGTTATGTTTAGAAATAGTCCCGAGAGGCTATGTAGCAGCATTGGAGATTCAGTCTATATTGATGGATAAAATCAGAGAAGCCCAAAGGACTAACAAGGAGATTGCTTCTATTAAGGAGAAAATTAGCAAAGGAAAAGCTAAGGGATTTCGTGAGGATGAGCACGATACCTTATGGTTTGAAGACCGTGTTTATGTGCCAAATGATCCAGAGCTTAGAAAGCTAATTCTGCAAGAGGCCCATGGTTCACCATATTCGATTCACCCAGGAAATATACCAAGATGTATTTGGATTTGAAGGATATTTTCTGGTGGACCGGAATGAAGAAGGATATTGCGGAGTACGTAGCAGTTTGTGATGTATGTCAGAGAGTGAAGGCAGAGCATCAGAAGCCAGCAGGATTGCTACAACCATTGCCGATACCCGAATGGAAGTGGGATAAGCTAGGCATGGATTTTATTATAGGATTGCCCAGAACACGTTCAGGCTATTACTCGATATGGATTGTAGTCGATCGTTTGACAAAGGTAGCTCATTTCATTCCAGTGAAGACTACCTATACCAGTGCAAAGTTGGCAAAGATATACATGACCAGGATCGTATGTCTGCATGGAGTTCCAAGGAGCATTGTATCAGATAGAGGAACCCAGTTTACTTCAAAGTTCTGGAATCAGTTGGATGAGACTTTGGGAACCAGACTAGAGTTTAGACAGCTTTCCACCCGCAGACAGATGGACAGACTGAGAGAGTCAACCAGATCTTGGAGGATATGCTAAGAGCTTGTGCGCTAGATTATGGATCTAGTTGGGATGAGAATTTGCCATATGCAGAGTTCTCTTACAACAACAGCTACCAAACCAGTTTGAAGATGGCCCCTTTCAAAGCCTTGTACGGAAGGAGGTGCAGGACCCCATTGTCTTGGGATGAAGTTGGAGATCACCAGTTGTTTGGACTGGATCTGATAAAGGAATCTGAACAGAAAGTGAAATTAATTCGTGACAGGCTAAAGGTAGCTCAATCCAGGCAGAAGAGTTATGCAGATTCTAAACACAAGGAGACAGTTTACGAAGTCGGAGACCGAGTTTATCTTCGAGTATCACCACTTCGAGGAGTTAAGTGCTTTGGAGTTAAGGGAAAGTTAGCGCCACGTTTTGTAGGCCCATACAAAGTATTGGAACGTATGGGAGAAGTAGCCTACAAGTTGGAATTGCCCGAAGGATTGTCAGGAGTTCACGACGTATTTCATGTATCCCAGTTGAAGAATTGCCACGCGGAGATGGCTGACATACCGCTAAGAGATACGGTACCACTGGAAGCAATTCAGTTGGACAGTGATTTGACCTATGAGGAGAAACCAGTTAAGATTCTAGAGTATGCCAGTCGAGCCACCCGCAGCAAGGTTATCAAGTTTTGCAAGGTTCAGTGGAGCCACCACACGGAGGATGAAGCCACCTGGGAACGAGAGGAAGATTTGCTGAAGGACCACCCTCACCTATTTTCTAGCCAACCTGAATCTCGAGGGCGAGATTCATCTTAAAGGGGGTAGGTTTGTAACATCCCAAATTTCCAATTTGGAATGTTATACACTAGATCATCATTGCATATCATATTTATTGCATTTTGGTTGATCCTAGAAATTTTTCGCAACTCAAGGACCCTTGGAGAAAGTTGGGGATTTCGTTATTTTTATATTTGAGTTGTCTCAAATTTTGAAAAATAGGATCATTTGATTTTATTTATTTTATCTTCAATAATTTCCATTGCAAAAATATGAGAGAGGGAATAAAATGACTTTCCCAAAATAAAGAAATATTGAGGATTTAATAAAAAAATCAAATAATATTTTATTTGGTTTTATTTGCTATTTTATTTGAATTTAGGAAAAATGCATGTTTTTCAAAATTGCCTTTAGGGCCCAAATAAATGTTCATCCTGTGCGGCTTGATTTTCGAAGCCGGGGAAAATTTATTTCGGAATTTCTGGAGTCCGTTTAGTATTTCTTTTATTTGTTTTTCAGCGCGTTATTATTTAAAAAAAAACGCGAACCGACTCCGGGCCGTACCCGAGCGGGACTCTGCCCGGGGCAGCCTTTATAAGGCGCCCGCCCAAGCCGGCCAGCCCACCAGCGCCCAGCCCGCCTCGAACCCCGCGCCGCGCCCTAACCCTAACCCTAACCCTAGGCCGCCGCCGCCGCCTCGCCGCCGCTGCCGCCTAGCCGCCGCCCCGCCGCTGCCCCGCGCCGCCAGCTCCGCCGCCTCGCCGGACCCACCCCGTCGCCGTGGTAGCCGCCGTCGCCGCCGGTTTTCTTTAGAAAACCGCCCGTTTTTTAATAGCCGCGGTTTAATTTTTTTAGATCTGTTTTTAGAACATTTTTTTCGGTTTAGGCTAATTAGCGAGCGTTCGCTCGTTTGTTCGTTTTAACGATCGTGTTCGTCGTTTAGATCCAGTTAACGAACGTTCGTTCGTTAAACTGTTCGTCGTTTTTCTTTTTCTCGGATTAAATCCGCGATTTTTCTGATCGCGATTTCTGATCCTATTTTCATTTTAGTATAACTTTTTGCTCGTTTATTGGAACCAGGCGATTCAAGCGCCTGGAGTTTCTTCTCGAAACCCTCTTTCCGTTTAACCAACTCAAACAAGTTTTTGCCACTGTAAAAATTTCCCTAGATCCAAAATAGTAATCGAAGCCTGTTTCTTTTGCCGTTTGTCTATCGTTGCCTCGTTCAATTTGATTCTTTTTGCCAACCAGAGTTCTTAAGTTGAACTTTCTGGTTAGATCTCTTATTTGAGTTTTACCTGTGCATTAGTTGAGTACTTATTGTATGCTTGTTTGTTTGTGATAGAGTACCCGGAGTGTGCCGCTTGTTACTTCGAATCACTAGGTTTCCCGGATCATCAGCAAGGCAAGTAACACTTTGATCATACCTTCTACTACCCATTTTTATTGCATTAGATCAACCCTTACACATTGCATGATTAGGATCTAATTAAATTGTGGGTTTGGGAAGTAGTTGAGGTAGTACCTATTACCTGTTTATTATCAAACCTTTGGGAGTTACTTCTATGTTTTCTTATTATTGCTATGCTATGCTAGTAGACGTGGATTGGGTGAGTGATATCCATGACAGATGTGAGATTTTTAAATCAATGGTTTATCTAAGGTGGCAACTTAAATACACATCTGGGTGGATTGAGGTACCTGGGTATTCCAGGATTGCCTGTTTTCTTTTGGACCGCCACCCAGGCTCAAAGGGATCATGAGATTTTTCATGCTAGAAACTTGCGTGTGCGGCAACAAGCTATTATGGGCTCTAGCATAGTTGACTAACTCGTGTGAACTCTTACAGTGGTAGACTAGCAGATGCAGGGGATGTAGGTGGTACAGTCTACCCATCGTAAGGTGCTAGCGCTTCTAAAAGGCTATGTCTCGGTCATCCGTTTCTCAAACACCATGTAGTGCGAGAATCCCAACGGAGGAGATCGAGTCTTGTGGGGAAAAGTGCGCAAACCTCTGCAGAGTGTATAAACTAATCATGGTTAGTCGTGTCCCATTATGGACATCTTGAGTATCTAGTACCTGGATTATCATGTGAATCTCAACATGTTACTATAAAATTAATTTTGATGGGTTTGTTTAATGATGATGCTTAATTGGGATTGAGAATGCTGTCAACCATTCTCAATGTTTAACAACCACCATGATAGTTAAACAAATTTATTCCTTTGCAGTAGGGAAAATTTGGCTTTACGCAAAACTGTAACCATAGAGCTTTCCACCAGCCAAATATGCATATATTATAGCTGTTTCATTCCATTACTCTCTATTTGTACATTGCCAGCATATTCCATGTGCTGACCCATTTTCGGGCTGCAACGTTAATGTTGCAGACTTTTCAGACGACGATTAAGGACTGTAAAAATTGCCCTAGATCGAGAATAGTAACCGAAGCCTGTTTCTTTTGCCGTTTGTCTTTCGTTGCTTCGTTCGATTTGATTCTTTTTGCCAACCGGAGTTCTTAAGTTGGACTTTCTGGTTAGATCTCTTATTTGAGTTTTACCTGTGCATTAGTTGAGTACTTATTGTATGCTTGTTTGTTTGTGATAGAGTACCCGGAGTGCGCCGCTTGTTACTTCGAATCACTAGGTTTCCCGGATCATCAGCAAGGCAAGTAACACTTTGATCGTACCTTCTACTACCCAGTTTTATTGCATTAGATCAACCCTTACACATTGCATGATTAGGATCTAATTAAATTGTGGGTTTGGGAAGTAGTTGAGGTAGTACCTATTACCTGTTTATTATCAAACCTTTGGGAGTTACTTCTACGTTTGCTTATTATTGCTATGCTATGCTAGTAGACGTGGATTGGGTGAGTGATATCCATGATAGATGTGGGATTTTTAAATCAATGGTTTATCTAAGGTGGCAACTTAAATACACATCTGGGTGGATTGAGGTACCTGGATATTCCAGGATTGCCTGTTTTCTTTTGGACCGCCACCCAGGCTCAAAGGGATCATGAGATTTTTCATGCTAGAAACTTGCGTGTGCAGCCACAAGCTATTATGGGCTCTAGCATAGTTGACTAAGTCGTGCGAACTCTTACAGTGATAGACTAGCAGATGTAGGGGATATAGGTGGTACGGTCTACCCATCGTAAGGTGCTAGCGCTTCTGAAAGACTATGTCTCGGTCATCCGTTTCTCAAACACGATATAGTGCGAGAATCCCAACGGAGGAGATCGAGTCTTGTGGGGAAAAGTGCGCAAACCTCTGCAGAGTGTATAAACTAATCATGGTTAGCCATGTCCCCGGTTATGGACATCTTGAGTATCTAGTACCTGGATTATCATGTGAATCTCAACATGTTACTATAAAATTAATTTTGATGGGTTTGTTTAATGATGATGCTTAATTGGGATTGAGAATGCTGTCAACCATTCTCAATGTTTAACAACCACCATGATAGTTAAACAAATTTATTCCTTTGCAATAGGGAAAAATTGGCTTTATGCAAAACTGTAACCATAGAGCTTTCCACCAGCCAAATATGCATATAGTATAGCTGTTTCATTCCATTACTCTCCATGTGTACATTGCCAGCATATTCCATGTGCTGACCCATTTTCGGGCTGCAACGTTAATGTTGCAGACTTTCCAGACGACGATTAAGGAGTTTTAGGTCGTGGTTCTATACTAAGTGATGCCGTTGGAGTTGATGGACTCACTTATCTTCCAAGCCTTCCGCTGTTATCGTTATTAGATGGCCTTAAGCCATATTTATTGTAATAAAATCTCTATTGAGAGACTCGATGTAATAAGTGTGTGATTGCTACTCTGTTATAAATCCTTCAAGTACTGTGTGGTGTCAGCATTACTGATCCAGGGATGACACCGGAGCACAGAGATTGGACCGTTTGAGGTCTGGTCGCTACAGGGTGTTAGAATCATTACTGTGTAATCTAGATTATTGACTCTAGTGCAAGTGGGAGACTGAAGGAAATATGCCCTAGAGGCAATAATAAAGTTATTATTTATTTCCTTATATCATGATAAATGTTTATTATTCATGCTAGAATTGTATTAAACGGAAACATAATACATGTGTGAATACATAGACAAACAGATTGTCACTAGTATGCCTCTACTTGACTAGCTCGTTGATCAAAGATGGTTATGTTTCCTAACCATAGACATGAGTTGTCATTTGATTAACGGGGTCACATCATTATGAGAATGATGTGATTGACATGACCCATTCCATTAGCTTAGCACCTGATCGTTTAGTATGTTGCTATTGCTTTCTTCATAACTTATACATGTTCCTATGACTATGAGATTATGCAACTCCCGTTTACCGGAGGAACACTTTGTGTACTACCAAACGTCACAACATAACTGGGTGATTATAAAGGTGCTCTACAGGTGTCTCCGAAGGTACTTGTTGGGTTGGCATATTTCGAGATTAGGATTTGTCACTCCCATTGTCGGAGAGGTATCTCTGGGCCCTCTCGGTAATGCACATCACTTAAGCCTTGCAAGCACTGCAACTTATGAGTTAGTTGCGGGATGATGTATTACGGAACGAGTAAAGAGACTTGCCGGTAACGAGATTGAACTAGGTATTGAGATACCGATGATCGAATCTCGGGCAAGTAACATACTGATGACAAAGGGAACAACGTATGTTGTTATGCGGTCAGACCGATAAAGATCTTCGTAGAATATGTGGGAGCCAATATGAGCATCCAGGTCCCACTATTGGTTATTGACCGGATACGTGTCTCGGTCATGTCTACATAGTTCTCGAACCCGTAGGGTCCGCACGCTTAACGTTTCGATGACAGTTATATTATGAGTTTATATGTTTTGATGTACCAAAGATTGTTCGGAGTCTCGGATGTGATCACGGACATGACGAGTAGTCTCGAAATGGTCGAGACATGAAGATTGATATATTAGAAGCCTATGTTTGGATATCGAAAGTGTTCCGGGTGAAATCGAGATTTAGCGGAGTACCGGGAGGTTACCGGAAAACCCTTTGGACTTAGTGGGCCTTAGTGGGCCTTGGTGGAAGAGAGGAGAGGCGGCTAGGGCTGGCTCCCCCCAGTCTGAATAGGACAAGGAGAGGGGGCGGCACCCCGTTCCTTCTTCTCCTCCACTCTTTCCCCCTCACAAGTCCTAATCCAACTAGGAAAGGGGGGGAGTCCTACTCCTGGTGGGAGTAGGACTCCTCCTGGTGCGCCTCCTCCCTGGCTGGCCGCACCCCCTTGCTCCTTTATATACGGGGGCAGGGGGGCACCCCATAGGCACAACAATTGATCGTTTGATCTTTTAGCCGTGTGCGGTGCCCCCTCCACCATAGTCCACCTTGATAAAACTGTAGCGGTGCTTAGGCAAAGCCCTGCGTCGGTAGAACATCAACATCGTCACCACGCCGTCGTGCTGACAAAACTCTCCCTCAACACTTGGCTGGATCAGAATTCGAGGGACGTCATCGAGCTGAACGTGTGCTGAACTCGGAGGTGCCGTACGTTCGGTACTTGATCGGTCGGATCGTGAAGACGTACGACTACATCAACCGCGTTATGCTAACGCTTCCGCTTACGGTCTACGAGGGTACGTGGACAACACTCTCCCCTCTCGTTGCTATGCATCACCATGATATTGCGTGTGCGTAGGAATTTTTTTGAAATTACTACGTTCCCCAACAGTGGTATTAGAGCCAGGTTTTATGCGTAGATGTCATATGCACGAGTAGAACACAAGTGAGTTGTGGGCGATATAAGTCATACTGCTTACCAGCATGTCATACTTTGGTTCGGCGGTATTGTTGGATGAAGCGGCCCGGACCGACATTACGCGTACGCTTACGCGAGACTGGTTCTACTGACGTGCTTTGCACACAGGTGGCTGGCGGGTGTCAGTTTCTCCAACTTTAGTTAAACCAAGTGTGGCTACGCCCGGTCCTTGCGAAGGTTAAAACAACACCAACTTGACAAACTGTTGTTGTGGTTTTGATGTGTAGGTAAGAACGGTTCTTGCTAAGCCCGTAGCATCCACGTAAAACTTCCAACAACAAAGTAGAGGATGTCTAACTTGCTTTTGCAGGGCATGTTGTGATGTGATATGGTCAAGACATGATGCTAAATTTTATTGTATGAGATGATCATGTTTTGTAACCGAGTTATCGGCAATTGGCAGGAGCCATATGGTTGTCGCTTTTATTGTATGCAATGCAATCGCCCTGTAATGCTTTACTTTATCACTAAGCGGTAGCGATAGTCGTAGAAGCATAAGATTGGCGAGACGACAATGATGCTACGATGGAGATCAAGGTGTCACGCCAGTGACGATGGTGATCATGACGGTGCTTCGGAGATGGAGATCACAAGCACAAGATGATGATGGCCATATCATATCACTTATATTGATTGCATGTGATGTTTATCTTTTATACATCTTATCTTGCTTTGTTTGACGGTAGCATTATAAGATGATCTCTCACTAAATTTCAAGATAAAAAGTGTTCTCCCTGAGTATGCACCGTTGCCAAAGTTCGTCGTGCCCAGACACCACGTGATGATCGGGTGTGATAAGCTCTACGTCCATCTACAACGGGTTCAAGCCAGTTTTGCACACGCAGAATACTCAGGTTAAACTTGACGAGCCTAGCATATGCAGAGATGGCCTCGGAACACTGAGACCGAAAGGTTGAGCGTGAATCATATAGTAGATATGATTAACATAGTGATGTTCACCATTGAAAACTACTCCATTTCACGTGATGATCGGTTATGGTTTAGTTGATTTGGATCACGTGATCACTTAGAAGATTAGAGGGATGTCTTTCTAAGTGGGAGTTCTTAAGTAATATGATTAATTGAACTTAAATTTATCATGGACTTAGTACCTGATAGTATCTTGGTTGTCTATTTTTGATTGTAGATAGATGGCCTGTGCTGTTGTTCCGTTGAATTCTAATGCGTTCCTTGAGAAAACAAAGTTGAAAGATGATGGTAGCAATTACACGGACTGGGTCCGTAACTTGAGGATTATCCTCATTGCTGCACAGAAGAGTTACATCCTGGAAGCACCGCTGGGTGTACCACCTACGCCAGCAACTGCAAACATTGTGAATGCCTGGTAGTCGCGTGTTGATGACTACTCGATAGTTCAGTGTGACATGCTTTACGGCTTAGAACCGGGACTTCAACGATGTTTTGAAGGTCATGGAGCATATGCGATGTTCCAGGAGTTGAAGTTAATATTTCAAAAGAATGCCCGGATTGAGAGATATGAAGTCTCCAATAAGTTCTATAGCTGCAAGATGGAGGAGAATAGTTCTGTGAATGAGCATATACTCAAGATGTCTAGGTACTGCAATCACTTCATCCAACTGGGAGTTAATCTTCCGGATGACAGCGTCATTGACAGAATTCTCCAATAACTTCCACCAAGCTACAAGAGCTTCGTGATGAACTATAATATGCAAGGGATGGATAAGACAATTCCTGAGCTCTTCGCAATGCTAAAGGCCGCAGAGGTAGAAATCAAGACGGAGCATCAAGTGTTGATGGTCAGTAAGACCACCAGTTTCAAGAAGAAGGGCAAAGGGAAGAAGAAGGGGAACTTCAAGAAGAACAACAAGCAAGTTGCTTCTCAAGAGAAGAAAGCCAAGTCTGGACCTAAGCTTGAAACTGAGTGCTTCTACTTCGAGCAGACTGGTCACTAGAAACGAAACTGCCCCAAGTATTTGGCGGATAAGAAGGATGACAAGGTGAACAAAGGTATATGTGATATACATGTTATTGATGTGTACCTTACTAGAGCTCACAGTAACACCCGTGTATTTGATACTGGTTTTGTTGCTAATATTTGCAACTCGAAACAGGGACTACAGATTAAGCGAACACTGGCAAAGGACGAGGTGACGATGCGCGTGGGAAATGGTTCCAAAGTCGATGTGATCGCGGTCGGCACGCTACCTCCACATCTACCTTCGGGATTAGTATTAGACCTAAATAATTGTTATTTGGTGCCAGCTTTGAGCATGAACATTATATCTGGATCTTGTTTGATGCGAGACGATTATTCATTTAAATCAGAGAATAATGGCTGTTCTATTTATATAAGTATATTCTTTTATGGTCAAGCACCCTTGAAGAGTGGTCTAGTTTTGATGAATCTCGATAGTAGTGATACACATATTCATAATGTTGAAGCCAAAAGATGCAGAGTTGATAATGATAGTGCAACTTATTTGTGGCACTGCCGTTTAGGTCATATCGGTGTAAAGCGCATGAAGAAACTCCATACTGATGGACTTTTGGAACCACTTGATTATGAATCACTTGGTACCTGCGAACCGTGCCTCATGGGCAAGATGACTAAAACGCCGTTCTCCGGAACTATGAAGAGAGCAACAGATTTGTTGTAAATCATACATACAGATGTATGTGGACCGATGAATGTTGAGGCTCGTGGCGGATATCATTATTTTCTCACCTTCACAGATGATTTAAGCAGATATGGGTATATCTACTTAATGAAGCATAAGTCTTAAACATTTGAAAAGTTCAAAGAATTTTAGAGTGAAGTTGAAAATCATCGTAACAAGAAAATAAAGTTTCTACAATCTGATCGTGGAGGAGAATATTTGAGTTACGAGTTTTGGTCTACATTTGGAACAATGCGGAATAGTTTCGCAACTCATGCCACCCGGAACACCACAGCATAATGGTGTGTCCGAACGTCGTAATCGTACTTTACTAGATATGGTGCGATCTATGATGTCTCTTACAGATTTACCGCTATCATTTTGGGGTTATGCTTTAGAGACGGCCGCATTCACATTAAATAGGGCACCATCGAAATCCGTTGAGACGACGCCTTATGAACTGTGGTTTGGCAAGAAACCGAAGTTGTCATTTCTGAAAGTTTGGGGCTGCGATGCTTATGTGAAAAAGCTTCAACCTGATAAGCTTGAACCCAAAACGGAGAAATGTGTCTTCATAGGATACCCAAAGGAGACTGTTGGGTACACCTTCTATCACAGATCCGAAGGCAAGACATTCGTTGCTAAGAATGGATCCTTTCTAGAGAAGGAGTTTCTCTCGGAAGAAGTGAGTGGGAGGAAAGTAGAACTTGATGAGGTAACTATACCTGCATCTCTATTGGAAAGTAGTTCATCACAGAAACTGGTTTCTGTGACGCCTACACCAATTAGTGAGGAAGTTAATGATGATGATCATGGAACTTCAGATCAAGTTGCTACAGAACCTCGTAGATCAACCAGAGTAAGATCCGCACTAGAGTGGTATGATAATCCTGTTCTGGAAGTCATGCTACTAGATCATGATGAACCTACGAACTATGAAGAAGCGATGGTGAGCCCAGATTCCGCAAAATGGCTTGAGGCCATGAAATCTGAGATGGGATCCATGTATGAGAACAAAGTATGGACTTTGGTTGACTTGCCCGATGGTCGGCAAGCAATTGAGAATAAATGGATCTTCAAGAAGAAGACTGACGCTGACGGTAATGTTACTGTCTACAAAGCTCGACTTGTTGCGAAAGGTTTTCGACAAGTTCAAGGGATTGACTATGATGATACTTTCTCACCCGTAGCGATGCTTAAGTCTGTCCGAATCATGTTAGCAATTGCCGCATTTTATGATTATGAAATTTGGCAAATGGATGTCAAAACTGCATTCCTGAATGGATTTCTGGAAGAAGAGTTGTATATGATGCAACCAGAATGTTTTGTCGATCCAAAGGGAGGTAACAAAGTGTGAAAGCTCCGGCGATCCATTTATGGACTGGTGCAAGCCTCTCGGAGTTGGAATAAACGCTTTGATAGTGTGATCAAAGCATTTGGTTTTGTACAGACTTTCGGAGAAGCCTGTATTTACAAAAAGGTGAGTGGGATCTCTGTAGCATTTCTGATATTATATGTGGATGGCATATTACTGATTGGAAATGATATAGAATTTCTCGATAGCATAAAGGGATACTTGAATAAGAGTTTTTCAATGAAAGACCTCGGTGAAGCTGCTTACATATTGGGCATCAAGATCTATAGAGATAGATCAAGACGCTTAATTGGACTTTCACAAAGCACATACCTTGAGAAAGTTTTGAAGAAGTTCAAAATGGATCAAGCAAAGAAAGGGTTCTTGCATGTGTTACAAGGTGTGAAGTTGAGTAAGACTCAATGCCCGACCACTGCAGAAGATATAGAGAAAATGAAAGATGTTCCCTATGCTTCAGCCATAGGCTCTATCATGTATGCAATGCTGTGTACCAGACCTGATGTGTGCCTTGCTATAAGTCTAGCAGGGAGGTACCAAAGTAATCCAGGAGTGGATCACTGGACATCGGTCAAGAACATCCTGAAGTACCTGAAAAGGACTAAGGATATGTTTCTCGCTTATGGAGGTGACAAAGAGCTCATCGTAAATGGTTACGTTGATGCAAGCTTTGACACTGATCCGGACGATTCTAAATCACAAACCGGATATGTGTTTACATTGAACGGTGGAGCTGTCAGTTGGTGCAGTTCCAAACAAAGCATTGTGGTGGGATCTACGTGTGAAGCGGAGTACATAGCTGCTTTGGAAGCAGCAAATGAAGGAGTCTGGATGAAGGAGTTCATATCCGATCTAGGTGTCATACCTAGTGCATCGGGTCCAATGAAAATATTTTGTGACAATACTGGAGCAATTGCCTTGGCAAAGGAATCTAGATTTCACAAAAGAACCAAGCACATCAAGAGACGCTTCAATTCCATCCGGGATCTAGTCCAGGTGGGAGACATAGAAATTTGCAAGATACAAACGGATCTAAATGTTGCAGACCCGTTGACTAAGCCTCTTCCACGAGCAAAACATGATCAGCACCAAGGCTCCATGGGTGTTAGAATCATTACTATGTAATCTAGATTATTAACTCTAGTGCAAGTGGGAGACTGAAGGAAATATGCCCTAGAGGAAATAATAAAGTTATTATTTATTTCCTTATATCATGATAAATGTTTATTATTCATGCTAGAATTGTATTAACCGGAAACATAATACATGTGTGAATACATAGACAAACAGATTGTCACTAGTATGCCTCTACTTGACTAGCTCATTGATCAAAGATGGTTATGTTTCCTAACCATAGACATGAGTTGTCATTTGATTAACGGGGTCACATCATTATGAGAATGATGTGATTGACATGACCCATTCCGTTAGCTTAGCACCTGATCGTTTAGTATGTTGCTATTGCTTTCTTCATAACTTATACATGTTCCTATGACTATGAGATTATGCAACTCCCGTTTACCGGAGGAACACTTTGTGTGCTACCAAATGTCACAACGTAACTGGGTGATTATAAAGGTGCTCTACAGGTGTCTTCGAAGGTACTTGTTGGGTTGGCGTATTTCGAGATTATGATTTGTCACTTCGATTGTCGGAGAAGTATCTCTGGGCCCTCTCGGTAATGCACATCACTTAAGCCTTGCAAGCATTGCAACTAATGAGTTAGTTGCGGGATGATGTACTACAGAACGAGTAAAGAGACTTGCCGGTAACGAGATTGAACTAGGTATTGAGATACCAACGATCGAATCTCGGGCAAGTAACATACCGATGACAAAGGGAACAACGTATGTTGTTATGTGGTCAGACCGATAAAGATCTTCGTAGAATATGTGGGAGCCAATATGAGCATCCAGGTCCTGCTATTGGTTATTGACCGGATACGTGTCTCGGTCATGTCTACATAGTTCTCGAACCCGTAGGGTCCGCAGGCTTAACGTTTCGATGACAGTTATATTATGAGTTTATATGTTTTGATGTACCAAAGGTTGTTCGGAGTCCCGGATGTGAGCACAGACATGACGAGAAGTTTCGAAATGGTCGAGACATGAAGATTGATATATTGGAAGCCTATGTTTGGATATCGGAAATGTTCCGTGTGAAATCGAGATTTTACCGGAGTACCGGGAGGTTACCGGAAAACCCCGGGGACTTAGTGGGCACTAGTGGGCCTAGGTGGAAGAGAGGAGAGGCGGCTAGGGCTGGCTCCCCCCAGTCCGAATAGGACAAGGAGAGGGGGCGGCGCCCCCCTTCCTTCTTCTCCTCCACTCTTTCCCCCTCACGAGTCCTAATCCAACTAGGAAAGGGGGGGGAGTCCTACTCCCGGTGGGAGTAGGACTCCTCCTGGCGCGCCTCCTCCCTGGCTGGCCGCACCCCCCTTGCTCCTTTATATATGGGGGCAGGGGGCACCCCATAGACACAACAATTGATCGTTTGATCTTTTAGCCGTGTGCGGTGCCCCCCTCCACCATAGTCCACCTTGATAATACTATAGCGGTGCTTAGGCGAAGCCCTGCGTCGGTAGAACATCAACATCATCACTACGCCGTCGTGCTGACGAAACTCTCCCTCAACACTCGGCTGGATCGGAATTCGAGGGACGTCATCGAGCTGAACGTGTGCTGAACTCGGAGGTGTCGTACGTTCGGTACTTGATCGGTCGGATCGTGAAGACGTACGACTACATCAACCGCGTTGTGCTAACGCTTCCGCTTACGGTCTACGAGGGTACGTGGACAACACTCTCCCCTCTCGTTGTTATGCATCACCATGATCTTGTGTGTGCGTAGGAATTTTTTTGAAATTACTACATTCCCCAATAGGTGGCACACAAAGTGTTCCTCCGGTAAACGGGAGTTACATAGTCTCATAGTCATAGGAACATGTATAAGTCATGAAGAAAGCAATAGCAACAAACTAAATGATCAAGTGCTAAGCTAACGGAATGGGTCAAGTCAATCACATCATTCTCCTAATGATGTGATCCCGTTAATCAAATGACAACTCATGTCTATGGTTAGGAAACATAACCATCTTTGATCAACGAGCTAGTCAAGTAGAGGCATACTAGTAACACTCTGTTTGTCTATGCATTCACACATGTATTATGTTTCTTGTTAATACAATTCTAGCATGAACAATAAACATTTATCATGATATAAGGAAATAAATAATAACTTTATTATTGCCTCCAGGGCATATTTCCTTCAGTCTCCCATCTTGCACTAGAGTCAATAATCTAGTTCACATCGCCATGTGATTTAATACCAATAGTTCATATCACCATGTGATTAACACCCATATTTCACATCGACATGTGACCAACACCCGAAGGGTTTACTAGAGTCAATTATCTAGTTCACATCGCTATGTGATTATCACCCAAAGAGTACTAAGGTGTGATCATGTTTTGCTTGTGAGAGAAGTTTAGTCAATGGGTCTGCCACATTTAGATCCGTAAGTATTTTGCAAATTTCTGTGTCAACAATGCTCTGCACGGAGCTACTCCAGCTAATTGCTCCCACTTTCAATATGTATCCAGATTGAGATTTAGAGTCATCTGGATCAGTGTCAAAATTTGCATCGACGTAACTGTAGGATCGAAAGTATGTCTAGAGGGGGGTGATTAGACTACTTGACCAAATAAAAATCTATCCTTTTCCCAATTTAAGTCTTTGGCAGATTTTAGCTATCTTAGCACAAGTCAAGCAATCATAACACAATTCAAGCAAGCATGCAAAGAGTCTATGAGCAGCGGAAAGTAAAGCATGCAACTTGCAAGAATGTAAAGGGAAGGGTTTGGAGAATTCAAACGCAATTGGAGACACAGATGTTTTTGTCCTGGTTTCGATAGATGCTGCTATCGTACATCCACGTTGATGGAGACTTCAACCCACGGAGGGTAACAGTTGCGTGAGTCCACGGAGGGCTCCACCCACGAAGGGTCCACGAAGAAGCAACCTTGTCTATCCCATCATGGCCATCGCCCACGAAGGACTTGCCTCACTAGCGGTAGATCTTCACGAAGTAGGCGATCTCCTTGCCCTTACAAACTCATTGGTTCAACTCCACAATCTTTGTCGGAGGCTCCCAAGTGACACCTAGCCAATCTAGGAGACATCACTCTCCAAGAAGTAACAAATGGTGTGTTGATGATGAACTCCTTACTCCTGTGCTTCAAATGATAGTCTCCCCAACACTCAACTCTCTCTCACAGGATGTGGATTTGGTGGAAAGAAGATTTGAGTGGAAAGCAACTTGGGAAGGCTAGAGATCAAGATTCATATGATAGGAATGGAATATCTTGGCCTCAACACATGAGTAGGTGGTTCTTTCTCAGAACATGTGTATTGGAAGTGTAGGTATGTTCTGATGGCTCTCTCCACGAATGAAGAGTGGGTGGAGGGGTATATATAGCCTCCACACAAAAACTAACCGTTAGACATAATTTACCAATTTTGGTGAGACCGAATGGAGAAACTCGGTCAGACCGATTCAGCAAACCTAGTGACCGTTAGGATTTTCGGTGGGACTGAGATGCAACTCGGTAGGACCGATATGGTTAGGGTTAGGGCATAACGTAATCTCGGTGTGACCGATTAACAAACTCGGTGGGACCGATTTTGGTAATAAGCTAACAAGAGAGTTGGTCATGTAAACTCGGTGTGACCGATCGCTCATTTCGGTGGGACCGAAATGTTATGAAAGAGAAACAGAGAGTTTACACTGCAATCTCGATGGGATCGATCGCTCATCTCGGTAGGACCGAAACGTTACAAAGGGAAATAGAGAGATTACAACCCCATCTCGGTGTGACCGAGATCCCTATCGGTGAGACCGATTTGCCTAGGGTTTCTGGCAGTGGCTATGACATTTGAAACTCGGTGGCGCCGGATAGAAAGAATCGGTGGGGCCGAGTTTGACTTTTGGTTTAGGTCATATGTGGATGTGGGAAGGTAGTTGAGGGTTTTGGAGCATATCACTAAGCACTATGAAGCAAGAACCTCATTAAACAACACCTCATTCCTCCTTTATAGTATTGGCTTTTCCTATAGACTCAATGTGATCTTGGATCACTAAAATATAAAATGTAGAGTCTTAAGCTTTGAGCTTGAGCCAATCTTTTTGTCCTTAGTATTTTGAGGGGCCCACTTTCCTTATCCATGCCATCCCATTCATTAAGCTTTTCCTGAAATATTAATCTTGGAATAACATTAGCTCAATGAGCTATATGTTGTTAGGAATTACCAAAACCACCTAGGGATAGTTGCACTTTCAATCTCCCCCTTTTTGGTAATTGATGACAACATATAGATCAAAGCTTCGACAAAAGATAATAAGAGTGAAAAACATTGTCGCTTTGAGAAGTATGTGAAAAGTAAGAGCTCCCCCTAAATTTGTGCATAGTTTATGATTTGCTTTGGACTGCAAATGCACAGAGAATTAGGACCATGGGTTACTCTTCCATGTCACATACATCTTGGTGGAGCGCTCAAAATAATAATAATTAAATACATGCACTCATCACCAAGCAAAGTGAATGATCATATAGGGATAAAATGATAATATCATCCATCAAGCATTAAGGTAGCATATGATCAAACACATGATCATCCAAGTATCGCATAGACAAAATGTATCTCAAACAAGCAAAGCAAATAAAGTTCAACCACCAAAGCAAGAGAGAATAAAAAGCAACGCTCTCTCTCGAAGCCTATGATCTATACATTTTTCTCCCCCTTTGGCAACAAGTTACCAAAAAGTTCCTAGAAAATGCATAGCACTAAATCGTCTCGCAGGCTTGGTCTTCAGGTGGTGGTGTCCAGATAAGTTCAAGAACGAAGGCTTCAGTCGGAGTAGATGGAGCTGATGGAGTAGGTGCTGGAGCTGGTGGCACTGAAGCTGTAGCTGGTGCAGATGAAGTGGCTCTGGTGTCTGGAACAGGCACTGCAGCAGACCTCTGAGCTCTAGGCACTCTGGCAAATGCATCAGTGGTTGTCTTTCCCTTCCTCTCCTACATATCATCTTGAAGTTGCTCCACGACAGACTGGATCTCAGTTACCTTCACATCCAAGTCATAGAACTTTTGCTCCACGATTCTTTCCAAGCTCTCCTGGTTTTGGTTCAGGGTGGCCAGTCCCTTCTAAATCCTCAGAGTGGATGCAATCAGGTAGCCGAGCTGATCTTGCTTGCTCTTCAGGAGATACTGAGATGCTTCTGCAGTAGTTGGCATCCTTGCAGCTTTCTCAGCCTTTGCCTTCTCCTTCTTGGCTTGTGTGTGCACTGAAGATGGTTCATCCTCATTCATAACCACAGTGTTGTCCTTGAAGTCTGGATAGATAGGCATGTGCTCCTTGTCCAACAGATATGTACTAGTGCCCATCTTCGAGTTGATCAGCTCTTGGATCTGTGGGGCATATCCACAACTCCTCTTCTAATCTGCAGCTGTCCTCTTGATAGTTTCAACTATAAGGCTCATGACTTTGAACTTCTGTGGGACATCAAAGATATGAAGCAAGTTTATTGCATGGCCTCTGATCATCTTGTGATCACCTGACTTTGGCAAGAGAGTGTGCCTGAGGATCCAGTTGATGGTTGGCAAGCCTGACAAAAGGTAATGTATGGATCCAAACTTATGTGTCTCAAGGGCAGCATCTGGGATCTCCTTGTACATGTGTGCCATGGTGTTGTGATCCTTCTTGTTGTTGGCATAGACATCCAAGTCATCGTCACTCTCTTTTGGGGCATTGATCAACTTCGCCCATTCAGCAACTGTGGACTGGTACCTCGTACCTTCAGACATCCAGACGATCCTTCCATCTGGGTAGAAATGAGTTGTGGAGGAAAACTACATGATGAGCTCATCATTCCATTTTGTGAGCTTCTGAGCCACAAACTCATCGACTCCACAAGCCTTGAAACTGTCATGTACACCTGGATAGTGATCCTCATTCTCCTTGATGTAGTCCCAGTCGACGCATCTCATCTCACACACTATGGGCTTCTTGTCAAGCAAGATGGTCTCATAGAAGTCCTGCTGTTCCTTTGTATGGAACCTGTAGTCCACAACAGTCCTTCTCCTGGTGGCATATGGATCTGAATCTCTCCATAGCCTCAGACTTGAGTCCTTCCTGATCTTCATGTTCTCAGCAACTGGATGAGCATCATTGTGATCTGGGATTTTTGGCTTCAGCTTCCTCAAGACATGTGACTCATCATCTTCTTCTTCCATTTCAGCTTCAGGCATTGGGGCCTTGTTCTTTTCCTCAGTAGGGATGTTCCTGGTGCTCCTCTTTGGTTTTGGCTTTGGAGCTGGAGCAGCAGCCTTTGGAGCAGTCTTAGGCTTAGATGGAACAGCCCCTGTCCTGATGGCATCACCCATAAGCTTCTGAGCTTTGGGTGCTGGTGCAACATCTTCTTCCTCTTCCTCTTCAGAATCTCTCATGATTGAGGATCTCCCAAGCACTCTGGCAGTGGTCTTCTTGACCCTCTCTTTCCTCTTCTTCTCTGCCACAACCTGCTCTTTGGGTGCAGATCCCAAAGTCTCTTGAGTGGATGCTCTGGCCTTAGACATTGGAGCTCTCTTGGCAGGAACCTTTTGCTTCATGCCTGGATTGGTGGTAGCAGCTGTGCCATATTCCTTCTTCAGGACTTTTCTCTTTGAGGTGGTTTCTTCTTCCTCAGCCACATAGTCCTCATCCTCTGACTCTGAAGTTCTTTTCTTGCTAGCCCTGGTGGCAGATTTGGGTAAGTTTCTTGGGGTGCTTCTGCTGCCATCATCTGAGCTGCTAGAGGGACTAGTGCCCTCACTCATGTTAACCTGCTCCTCTGACCTGTTCTGGCTGTCACTCTGATCGGACATAATGCAAACACTGACAGCAGACCCTGTGAATGGATATAGATGAGATAGAGTGGATAAGCATCACAAAATGCAGAGGTTTTTGCAAAACAATGAATCAAAAACTTAGTTTTAGTTTTCCACAGAAAGCATTTCGGATCAACCGATTTGTAAACTCGGTGATACCGAAGCAGCTTTTGGAACCTAAACTAGTGAACTCGGTCAGACCGAGTCACCGTTTGGTGGCACTGAGACTGCTAGGGTTTCACAAAGTCCTGAACTCGGTCACACCGATTTGCAATTCTCGGTCAGACCGAGAACCACATGTGCAATGGCCTGAGCCGAATCGGTGGTACCGAGTTCCACAACTCGGTGGGTCCGAGATGGTTTCGGCGGAAACCTAACCCTAAAGTTTCAATCCACGACTAAACTACGGAGTGTTTTGACTGGATAGAATGGTTTCAATCATGGCAAGATACATGGCAAAGCAATGTGCTAGGGAATCGGAGATAGAACAACACAGCGATTGAGTTCATACCCTAGTTCGGCGATGAGCTCGCTACGGCGGCAACGACGGGGTTGATTCCTGTTGAAGGTGGCGGAGACCAGCGGCAGGAGGCGGCTGGTGACGAGGAAGACGAACCGGAGACCCTGGAGGTAGAGCGGGCTAAGCGCGGGTCGAGGAGGTTCGGAAAGTTTTCCAAAATTTGACCCGTGGGTATATATAGCCCGACCTTGTCTGTGTGATCAAGTGGAACAACTCGGTGGCACCGAGATTCATAACTGCAAGCAGTTACTGAAACTCGGTGTGATCGAAAAGTTCGAATCGGTTGCACCGAGGTTGAAAACCTAGATCGACTTAGTGATCTCGGTATGACCGAAATGGGTGAATCGGTCAGACCGAAACACACAAAGAAGTTTTGGAAGTTTAAGTCCATGACGAATCGGGGACTCCGAGTGCTCCTTAGACAGAGTGGTTCGAATCTGACTTGATCAAATTTTGTGATGCAGCATGAATAGAGTTTGAGACGAGAAAATCATAGATAGCTAGAGAAGGTTCTTGGGCATTCTTGTCCATCCACATGGCCAAAAGAAAAGGAAACCAATCAATCAAAACAACAAATGGATGTCCTCGAATGAGTAAATTATGCAACCAACATGCTCACACAATAAAATGGCAAATGAAATATGTGGCAAAGCATGCACAAACAATTCTAGCATCTATCAAGCAATTGGCGATGACTAGGTCATCTATATATGAGTATATTGACTTAGGAGTCAAATGAGAACATTTGATCATAGGTTATACTCATCGTTTAAGCACAAGTGGGGTTACCACTTTTACATAATGCGTTGTTGTGTTCACACCATTAGAGTTTCTTTAACTCAATTGTTAGAGTAAAGCTCCCCCTAGATGTGAGATCCCCCCTAAGAGGGATGAACTAACCTTGGGTTTTGTCGATGATGACTTCATGTAGGTGTTGAAGATGTGGATGCTCTATGTTGATGTAGATCATTTGGAGCTATCCTTTGGAGTGAGTTGCACTTTCAATACCTACACGGGTTAGTCCCACAAGGAACAAACAAGGATATCCATAGACATAGAGTGATGCACACACAAGATGATGTCTATGAAAGCTTTAGGTTACCTTGTCCCTTGTCTTACGAACAAGAGGGTTTGTGACTCCTTGAACTAGTGCAAGATGTGGAAGTTGATTGCACTTGTTCTTGCCAAAATGATAAGAGTGAAGTGTATTGGTGGAGTCACCCTCAAGAACTCTCTATTTCTTCTTCTTCGGGATCCACACCATCTTGATGGGAATCCTCGGAGTTGTAGTTGTACTTGATGAAGTGGAACTTGATGTAGTCTTGGGAACCCACTTGACCAAGGCCTTAGGAGCTTCTTCAAATGCATTAATTTCCTCTTGAAGCTTGTCCTTGCCTTTTTGCTTGTGGTCTTGTGGTGGAAGATCATCTTGAGCTTGTGTCCCTTTGTGTGAAGTAGAATCATACTTCTCTTGTTGAGGAACAAACTTCGTCTTGGGGTATTGATCTTCTTCCCACTCAACTCCATTGGCATTGAACTTTCGTTCAAAACCAATACCTTGATTATTCTAGTGCCTTCCTTGCTTGCGTACAATTTCCTCGAATTGCTTGCTCCCGGAAAGGCTCTTGTAAACACCTTTCTCTATAATTCCCTTCAATAAGCTATTTTCTTGCTCAAGTGTAACTTGGCTAAGAGAATCATTAGTGGAATCAAGAGAACTACTAGAAGCAACAACATTGGATTTAGCATGATTATTGTTACTACTAGAGGAAGAATCTTTCTTGTTCTTGTTACTAGACTTGACTTGAGGCATGTAAGTGGATAAGAGTAAACGCTTGGCAATGTAATAAGAACTTTTCTTGCGAAGATCATCATTGATTGACTTTAAGAACCCATGCTCTTGCTCAAGGTTGAGCTTTTCAAAGCATAATTTCTCATGAGTCCTTAAAAGTTCTCGATGATCTCCTAAGATAGCTTCATGAGCTAACTTAAGAGTGCTTAATTCTTTAGTTAGAGACTCAATCTTCTCCTTATCATTGTCATTCGTTTCATCATAGTATTCATCACTATAGTTGTCAACTAGTAACTCATCATCACCTAACAAGTCATCTTCATCACTATTGAAATCAACATACTCAGGGTGTGATACCTTTGGACCTTTGGCCATGAAGCATCTTCCAATTCCTTCATTTGGTGAATCAAATATGTCGTAGGAGTTGGTTGACACAAGTGCTAGTCCGGCAACACCTTCATATTGAGTATATTTGGAGTCGGAGTGATAGCTTCTGTCGGAGTAACTGTCGGAGTCGGAGCCGGATACCCATTCACCAACATGGCCCCAATGCCTTGATGACTTATCCTTCCTTTCCGAATCCTTGCTTCTCCGAGGGTGTCTTCGTTCATATCGATCATCCCTACTCCTTCTCTCCCTTGATGGTGATTCTTCTCTTCTACTTCTTCTTTTGGGAGAATCTTCTCTTGTGGGGTGCCGTTCACTCATTGGAGTAGTGTCCGGGTCTTCCACAATTGTAGCAGTTTCACTCTCGACTAGAAGATCTTTTGTCATTGTAGGACCTTGACTTGGTACTTCTTTCCTTGCTTCCACTCTTGTAGAACTTGTTGAAGTTCTTCACCATTAGGCTCAATTCTTCATTGAAGGTTTTTTCTCACTTGATGATGTGGGAGCTTCACATGAGGCTTTGTAAGCACCACTTGACTTGTTATGGACCTCCTCCTTATCCTTGAGTGACATCTCATGAGCAACAATTCTTCCAATGACTTCTGCTGGCTTGAGATCTTTGTAATTTGGCATCATTTGGATTAATGTGCATACGGTATCGTATTTTCCATCCAAGGCTCTTAGGATCTTCTTGATGATGAATTTGTCGGTCATCTCTTCACTTCCTAAGCCGTCAATCTCATTTGTGATAAGAGCAAGCCTAGAGTACATTTCAGCGACACCTTCACCATCCTTCATTTTGAACTTGTCAAGTTGACTTTGAAGCACATCCAACTTGGATTCCTTGACGGAGTTGGTACCTTCATGCCTGTCAATCAAAGTATCCCAAATTTCCTTTGCATTCTCAAGACGGCTGATTTTGTTGAATTCTTCGGGGCACAATCCGTTGAAGAGGATATCACAAGCTTGAGCATTGTACTGTAGCATCTTCAACTCATCTGCGGTAGCTTCACGATTCGGTTCTCTTCCATCAAATAATTCACCTTGCAAGCCCACACACACAATAGCCCAAACGGCGGGGTTATGTCCAAGAATATGCATTTTCATCTTATGCTTCCAACTAGCAAAATTAGTACCATCAAAGTAAGGACCTCTATGGTGATAATTTCCCTCGCTAGATGCCATACTCTCCTAGGTTGTGAAACCAAGGCTATGACCACCAAAAGCTATGGAAATCAAAGCAAATGGAGACCAAAGCTCTGATACCACTTGTAGGATCGAAAGTATGTCTAGAGGGGGGGGGGTGATTAGACTACTTGACCAAATAAAAATCTATCCTTTTCCCAATTTTAGTCTTTGGCAGATTTTAGCTATCTTAGCACAAGTCAAGCAATCATAACACAATTCAAGCAAGCATGCAAAGAGTCTATGAGCAGCGGAAAGTAAAGCATGCAACTTGAAAGAATGTAAAGGGAAGGGTTTGGAGAATTCAAACACAATTGGAGACATGGATGTTTTTGTCGTGGTTCCGATAGGTGGTGCTATCGTACATCCACGTTGATCAACCCACAGAGGGTAACGGTTGCGCGAGTCCACGGAGGGCTCCACCCACGAAGGGTCCACGAAGAAGCAACCTTGTCTATCCCATCATGGCCATCGCCCACGAAGGATTTGCCTCACTAGAGGTAGATCTTCATGAAGTAGGTGATCTCCTTGCCCTTACAAACTCCTTGGTTCAACTCCACAATCTTTGTCGGAGGCTCCCAAGTGACACCTAGACAATCTAGGAGACATCACTCTCCAAGAAGTAACAAATGGTGTGTTGATGATGAACTCCTTGCTCTTGTGCTTCAAATGATAGTCTCCCCAACACTCAACTCTCTCTCACAGGATGTGGATTTGGTGGAAAGAAGATTTGAGTGGAAAGCAACTTGGGAAGGCTAGAGATCAAGATTCATATGATAGGAATGGAATATCTTGGCCTCAACACATGAGTAGGTGGTTCTTTCTCAGAACATGTGTATTGGAAGTGTAGGTATGTTCTGATGGCTCTCTCCACGAATGAAGAGTGGGTGGAGGGGTATATATAGCCTCCACACAAAAACTAACCGTTAGACATAATTTACCAATTTTGGTGAGACCGAATGGAGAAACTCGGTCAGACCGATTCAGCAAACCTAGTGACCGTTAGGATTTTCGGTGGGACTGAGATGCAACTCGGTAGGACCGATATGGTTAGGGTTAGGGCATAACGTAATCTCGGTGTGACCGATTAACAAACTCGGTGGGACCGATTTTGGTAATAAGCTAACAAGAGAGTTGGTCATGTAAACTCGGTGTGACCGATCGCTCATTTTGGTGGGACCGAAATGTTACGAAAGAGAAACAGAGAGTTTACATTGCAATCTCGGTGGGATCGATCGCTCATCTCGGTAGGACCGAAACGTTACAAAGGGAAACAGAGAGATTACAACCCCATCTCGGTGTGACCGAGATCCCTATCGGTGAGACCGATTTGCCTAGGGTTTCTGGCAGTGGCTATGACATTTGAAACTCGGTGGCGCCGGATAGAAAGAATCGGTGGGGCCGAGTTTGACTTTTGGTTTAGGTCATATGTGGATGTGGGAAGGTAGTTGAGGGTTTTGGAGCATATCACTAAGCACTATGAAGCAAGAACCTCATTAAACAACACCTCATCCCTCCTTTATAGTATTGGCTTTTCCTATAGACTCAATGTGATCTTGGATCACTAAAATATAAAATGTAGAGTCTTGAGCTTTGAGCTTGAGCCAATCTTTTTGTCCTTAGTATTTTGAGGGGTCCACTTTCCTTATCCATGCCATGCCATTCATTGAGCTTTTCCTGAAATATTAATCTTGGAATAGCATTAGCTCAATGAGCTATATGTTGTTAGGAATTACCAAAACCACCTAGGGATAGTTGCACTTTCAGTAACCCTTTACGACGAACCTTT
Source organism: Triticum urartu (assembly GCF_056163025.1). NCBI lineage: Eukaryota > Viridiplantae > Streptophyta > Magnoliopsida > Poales > Poaceae > Triticum > Triticum urartu. The sequence goes on along the minus strand of NC_141878.1, from coordinate 175,782,186 downwards.
TTTATCACCTCCATAATCGAGAAACATATCCTTATTCCACTAAGGATAATTTTGACTGTTGTCCAGTGATCTACTCCTAGATCACTATTGTACTCCCTTGCCAAAAACAGTGTAGGGTATACAATAGATCTGGTACACAGAATGGCATATTTTATAGAACCTATGGCCAAGGCATAGGGAATGACTTTCACTCTCTTTCTATCTTCTGCCGTGGTTGGGCTTTGAGTCTTACTTAGTTTCACACATTGTAACATAGGCAAGAACTCATTCTTTGACTGTTCCATTTCGAACTACTTCAAAATCTTGTCAAGGTATGTACTCATTGAAAAACTTATCAAGCGTCTTGATCTATCTCTATAGATCTTGATGCTCAATATGTAAGTAGCTTCACTGAGGTCTTTCTTTGAAAAAAACTCTGTTCAAACACTCCTTTATGCTTTGCAAAATAATTCTACATTATCTCCGATCAACAATATGTCATTCACATATACTTATCAGTAATGCTGTAGTGCTCCCACTCACTTTCTTGTAAATACACGCTTCACCGCAAGTCTGTATAAAACTATATGCTTTGATCAACTTATCAAAGCGTATATTCCAACTCCGAGATGCTTGCACCAGTCCATAGATGGATCGCTGGAGCTTGCATATTTTGTTAGCACCTTTAGGATTGACTAAACTTTCTTGTTGCATCATATACGACTCTTCTTTAATAACTCCATTAAGGAATATAGTTTTGTTTATCCATTTGCCAGATTTCATAAAATGTGGCAATTGCTAACATGATTCGGACAGACTTAAGCATAGATACGAGTGAGAACCTCTCATCGTAGTCAACACCTTGAACTTGTCAAAAACCTTTTGCGACAATTCTAGATTTGTAGATAGTAACACTACTATCAGCGTCTGTCTTCCTCTTGAAGATCCATTTAATCTCAATGGCTCGCCCATCTTTCGGCAAGTCAATCAAAGTCCATACTTTGTTCTTATACATGGATCTCATCTCAAATTTCATGGCCTCAAGCCATTTCGCAGAATCTGGGCTCATCATCACTTCCTCATAGTTCGTAGGTTCATCATGGTCAAGTAACATGACCTCCAGAACAGGATTACCGTACCACTCTGGTGCGGATCTCACTCTGGTTTACCTACGAGGTTCGGTAGTAACTTGATCTGAAGTTACATGATCATCATCATTAGCTTCCTCACTAATTGGTGTAGTAGTAACAGGAACAGATTTCTGTGATGAACTACTTTAAAATAAGGGAGCAGGTACAGTTACCTCATCAATTTCTACTTTCCTCCCACTCACTTCTTTCGAGTGAAACTCCTTCTCTAGAAAGGATCCATTCTCAGCAATGAATATCTTGCCTTCAGATCTGTGATAGAAGGTGTACCCAACATTTTCTTTTGGGTATCCTATGAAGACGCACTTCTCCGATTTGGGTTTGAGGTTATCAGGTTGACACTTTTTCACATTAGCATTGCAACCTCAAACTTTAAGAAATGACAGCTTAGGTTTCTTGCCAAACCATAGTTCATACAGTGCGTCTCAACGGATTTAGATGGTGCCCCATTTAACGTGAATGTAGCTGTCTCTAATGCATAACCCCAAAACGATAGTGGTAAATCGGTATGAGACATCATAGATCGCACCATATCTAATAAAGTACGGTTACGACGTTCGGACACACCATTACACTATGGTGTTCCAGGTGGCGTGAGTAGTGAAACTATTTCACATTGTTTTAACTGAAGGCCAAACTCATAACTCAAATATTTTACTTCTGCGATCATATTGTAGAAACTTTTATTTTTGTTACGATGATTATCCACTTCACTCTGAAATTCTTTGAACTTTTGAAATGTTTCAGACTTGTGTTTCATCAAGTATATATACTCATATCTGCTCAAATCATATGTGAAAATCAGAAAATAATGATACCTGCCACGAGCCTCAATATTCATCGGACCACATACATCAGTATGTATGATTTCCAACAAATCTGTTGCTCGCTCCATTGTTCTGGAGAACAGAGTCTTAGTCATCTTGCCCATGAGGCATGGTTCGCAAGCATCAACTGATTCATAATCAAGTGATTCCAAAAGCCCATCAGCATGGATTTTCTTCATGCGCTTTACACCAATATGACCTAAACATCAGTGCCACAAATAAGTTGCACTATCATTATTAACTTTGCATCTTTTGGCTTCAATATTATGAAAATGTGTGTCACCAAGATCAAGATCCAACAAGACATTTTCATTGGGTGTATGACCATAGAAGGTTTTATTCATGTAAACAGAACAACAATTATTCTCTAACTTACATGAATAACCGTATTGCAATAAACATGATCCAATCATATTCGTTCTCAGCGCAAACACTAAATAACATTTATTTTAGGTTTAACACTAATCCCGAAAGTATAGGGAGTGTGCAATGATGATCATATCAATCTTGGAACCATTTCCAATAGACATCGTCACTTCACCCTTAACTAGTCTCTGTTCATTCTGCAACTCCCGTTTCGAGTTACTATTCTTAGCAACTGAACTAGTATCAAATACTGAGGGGTTGCTATAAACACTAGTAAAGTACACATCAATAACATGTATATCAAATATACCTATGTTCACTTTGCCATCCTTCTTATCTGCCAATTACTTGGGGTAGTTCCGCTTCCAGTGACCAGTCCCTTTGCAGTAGAAGCACTCAGTTTCAGGCTTAGGTCCAGACTTGGGTTTTTTCACTTGAGCAGCAACTTGCTTGCCGTTCTTCTTGAAGTTCCCCTTTCTTCCCTTTGTCCCTTTACTTGAAACTAGTGGTTTTGTTTACCATCAACACTTGATGATTTTCTTGATTTCTACGTTCATCGATTTCAGCATCACAAAGAGCTTGGGAATCGTTTCCGTTATCCCTTGCATATTATAGTTCATCACGAAGTTCTACTAACTTGGTGATGGTGACTAGAGAATTCTGTCAATCACTATTTTATCTGGAAGATTAACTCCCACTTGATTCAAGCGATTGTAGTACCCAGACAATCTGAGCACATGCTCACTGCTTGAGCTATTCTCCTCCATCTTTTAGCTATAGAACTTGTTGGAGACTTCATATCTCTCAACTCGGGTATTTTCTTGAAATCTTAACTTCAACTCCTGGAACATCTCATATGGTCCATGACGTTCAAAACGTCTTTGAAGTCCCGATTCTAAGCTGTTTAAGCATGGTGCACTAAACTATCAAGTAGTCATCATATTGAGCTAGCCAAACATTCATAACATCTGCATCTGCTCCTGCAAGAGGTTTGTCACCTAGCGGTGCATCAAGAACATAATTCTTCTATGCAGCAATGAGGATAAACCTCAGATCATGGATCCAATCCACATCATTGCTACTAACATATTTCAACTTAGTTTTCTCTAGGAACATATCAAAAATAAAACAGGGGAGCTAAAAGCGAGCTATTGATCTACAACATAGATATACTAATACTACCAGGACTAAGTTCATGATAAATTTAAGTTCAATTAATCATATTACTTAAGAACTCCCACTTAGATAGACATCACTCTAATCTTCTAAGTGATCACGTGATCCATATTAACTAAACCATGTCCGATCATCACATGAGATGGAGTAGTTTCAATGGTGAACATCACTATGTTGATCATATCTACTATATGATTCACGCTCGACCTTTCGGTCTCAGTGTTCTGAGGCCATATCTGTTATATGCTAGGCTCGTCAAGTTTAACCTGTGTATTCCGCGTGTGCAACTGTTTTGCACTCATTGTATTTGAACATAGAGCCTATCACACCCGATCATCACGTGGTGTCTCAGCACGAAGAACTTTCGCAACGGTGCATACTCAGGGAGAACACTTGTACCTTGATAATTAGTGAGAGATCATCTTATAAAGCTACCGTCGAACTAAGCAAAATAAGATGTATAAAAGATAAACATCACATGCAATCAAAATATGTGACATGATATGGCCATCATCATCTTGTGCCTTTGATCTCCATCTCCAAAGCACCGTCATGATTTCCATCATCACTGGCATGACACCATGATCTCCATCATCTTGATCTATATCAATGTGTCGTCACATGGTCGTCTCGCCAACTATTGCTCTTGCAACTATTGCTATCGCATAGCGATAAAGTAAAGCAATTATTTGGCGCTTGCATCTTATGCAATAAAGAGACAACCATAAGGCTTCTGCCAGTTGCCGATAACTTCAACAAAACATGATAATCTTATACAACAACTTATATCTCATCACGTCTTGACCATATCACATCACAACATGCCCTGCAAAAACAAGTTAGACGTCCTCTACTTTGTTGTTGCAAGTTTTACGTGGCTGCTACGGGCTAACCAAGAACCGTTCTTACCTACGCATCAAAACCACAACAATAGTTTGTCAAGTTAGTGATGTTTTAACCTTCTCAAGGACCGGGCGTAGCCACACTCGGTTTAACTAAAGTTGGAGAAACTGACACCCGCCAGCCACCTATGTGCAAAGCACGTCAATAGAACCAGTCTCGCGTAAGCGTACGCGTAATGTCGGTCCGGGCCGCTTCATCCAACCAAACCGCCGAACCAAAGTGTGATATGCTGGTAAGCAGTATGACTTATATCACCCATAACTCACTTGTGTTCTACTCGTGCATATCACATCAACCCATAAAACCTGGCTCGGATGCCACTGTTGGGGAACGTAGTAATTTCAAAAAAATTCCTACGCACACGCAAGATCATGGTGATGCATAGCAACGAGAGGGGAGATTGTGTCCACGTACCCTCGTAGACCAAAAGCGGAAGCGTTTGCACAATGCGGTTGATGTAGTCATACGTCTTGACGATCCGTCCGATCAAGTACCGAACGCACGACACCTCTGAGTTCTGCACACGTTCAACTCGATGACATCCCTCAAACTCCGATCTAGCCGAGTGTTGAGGGAGAGTTTCGTCAGCACGACGGCGTTGTGACAATGATGATGTTCTACTGACGTAGCGCTTCGCCTAAGCACCGCTACGATATGATCAAGGTGGATTATGGTGGAGGGGGGCACCACACATGGCTAAGAGATCAAGAGATCAATTGTTGTGTCTATGGGGTGCCCCCTGGCCACGTATATAAAGGAGTGGAGGAGGGGAGGGGCCGGCCCTCTCTATGGCGCGCCCTAGGGGAGTCCTACTCCCACCGGGAGTAGGATTCCCCCTTTCCTAGTAGAACTAGGAGCCCTTCCAAGTAGTAGGAGTAGGAGAGAAGGAAAGGGAAAAGAGAAGAGAATGAAGGAGGGGGCGCAGCCCTTCCCCCTAGTCCAATTCGGACTAGGACTTGGGGGGGGGGGGGCGGCCTGCCTCTCTCTCTTTCCCCTAAAGCCCAATAAGGGCCATACACTCCCCGGCGAATTCCTGTAACTCCCCGGTACTCCGATAAATACCTGAATCACTCGGAACCTTTCCGATGTCCGAATATAGTCGTCCAATATATCGATCTTTACGTCTCGACCATTTCGAGACTCCTCGTCATGTCCCCGATCTCATCCGGGACTCCAAACTACCTTCGGTACATCAAAACACATAAACTCATAATATAACCGTCATCGAACTTTAAGCGTGCGGACCCTATGGGTTCGAGAACTATGTAGACATGACCGAGACACGTCTCTGGTCAATAACCAATAGCGGAACCTGGATGCTCATATTGGCTCCTACATATTCTACGAAGATCTTTATCGGTCAAACCGCATAACAACATACGTTGTTCCCTTTGTCATCGGTATGTTACTTGCCCGATATTCGATCGTCGGTATCTCAATACCTAGTTCAATCTCGTCACCGGCAATTCTCATTACTTGTTCCGTAATACATCATCCTACAACTAACTCATTAGTTGCAATGCTTGCAAGGCTTATAGTGATGTGCATTACCGAGTGGGCCCAGAGATACCTCTCCGACAATCGGAGTGACAAATCCTAATCTCGAAATACGCCAACCAAAGAGTACCTTCGGAGACACCTATAGAGCACCTTTATAATCACCCAGTTACGTTGTGACGTTTGGTGGCACACAAAGTGTTCCTCCGATAAACGGGAGTTGCATAATCTCATAGTCATAGGAACATGTATAAGTCATGAAGAAAGCAATAGCACCAAACTAAACGATCAAGTGCCAAGCTAACAGAATGGGTCAAGTTAATCACATCATTGTCCTAATGGTGTGATCCCGTTAATCAAATGACAACTCATGTCTATGGTTAGGAAACATAACCATCGTTGATCAACGAGCTAGTCAAGTAGAAGCATACTAGTGACACTCTGTTTGTCTATGTATTCACACATGTATTATGTTTCCGGTTAATATAATTCTAGCATGAATAATAAACATTTATCATGATATAAGGAAATAAATAATAACTTTATTATTACCTATAGGGCATATTTCATTCATATTGGATATACATGTCATTGATGTGTACTTTACTAGTGTTTATAGCAACCTCTCAGTATTTGATACTGGTTCAGTTGCTAAGAGTAGTAACTCGAAACGGGAGTTGCAAAATAAGCAGAGACTAGTTAAGGATGAGGTGATGATGTGAGTTGGAAGTGATTCCAAGGTTGATAAGATCACCATCGCACACTCCCTATACCTTCGGGATCAGTGTTGAACCTAAAATAAATGTTATTTGGTGTTTGCGTTGAGCATAATATGATTGGATCATGTTTATTGCAATACGATTATTCATTTAAGTCAAAGAATAATTGTTGTTCTACTTACATGAATAAAAACTTCTATGGTCATACACCCAAGGTGAATGGTTTATTGAATCTCGATCATAGTGATACATATATTCATAATATTGAAGCTGAAAGATGCAAAGTTAATAATGATAGTGCAACTTATATGTGGCATGATAACCCACAAGTATAGGGGATCGCAATAGTTTTTGAGGGTAGAGTACTCAATTCAAATTTATTGATTCGACACAAGGGGAGCCAAAGAATATTCTCAAGTGTTAGCAACTGAGTTGTCAATTCAACCACACCTGGAAACTTAATATCTGCAACAAAGTATTTAGTAGCAAAGTAATATGATAGTAGTGGTAACGGTAGCAAAAGTAATGTTTTTGGTATTTTTTAGTGATGATAGCAATAGCAATGGAAAAGTAAATAAGCGAAGAACAATACATGGAAAGCTCGTAGGCAATGGGACGGTGATAGAGAATTATGCTGGATGCGGTTCATCATGTAACAGTCATAACCTAGGGTGACACAAAACTAGATCCAATTCATCAATGTAATGTAGGCATGTATTCCGAATATAGTCATACATGCTTTGTAGAAGAACTTGCATGACAACTTTTGTCCTACCCTCCCGTGGCAGCGGGGTCCTAGTGGAAACTAAGGGATATTAAGGCCTCCTTTTAATAGAGTACCGGACCAAAGCATTAACACATAGTGAATACATGAACTCTTCAAACTACGATCATCACGGAAGTGGTCCCGATTATTGTCACTTCAGGGTTGCTGGATCATAACACATAGTAGGTGACTATAGACTTGCAAGATAGGAACAAGAACTCACATATATTCATGAAAACATAATAGTTTCAGATCTGAAATCATGACACTCGGGCCCTAGTGACAAGCATTAAGCATAGCAAAGTCATAGCAACATCAATCTCAGAACATAGTGGATACTAGGGATCAAACCCTAACAAAACTAACTCGATTACATGATAAATCTCATCCAACCCATCACCGTCCAGCAAGCCTACGATGGAATTACTCACGCACGACGGTGAGCATCATGAAATTGGTGATGGAGGATGGTTGATGATGACGATGGCGATGGATTCCCCTCTCGGGAGCCCCGAACGGACTCCAGATCAGCCCTTCCGAGAGAGTTTAGGGCTTGGCGGCGGCTCCGTATCGTAAAACCCGATGAATCTTTCTCCCTGATTTTTTTCTCTCCGAACACGAATATATAGAGTTGGAGTTGAGGTCGGAGAAGCTCCAGGGGCCCCACGAGGTAGGGGGCGCGCCCCCACCTTCGTGGCTAGGGTGTGGGCCCCCTGGCCTTGATCTTTTGCCAGTATTTTTTATTATTTCCAAAAATACGCTCTGTGGAGTCTCAGGTCATTCCGAGAACTTTTGTTTCTGCACATAAATAACACCATGGCAATTCTGCTGAAACAGCGTCAGTCCGGGTTAGTTCCATTCAAATCATGCAAGTTAGAGTCCAAAACAAGGGCAAAAGTGTTTGGAAAAGTAGATGCGACGGATATGTATCAACTCCCCCAAGCTTAAACCTTTGCTTGTCCTCAAGCAATTCAGTTGACAAACTAAAAGTGATAAAGAAAAACTTTTACAAACTCTGTTTGCTCTTCTTGTTTTAAATATGTAAAGCCAGCATTCAAGTTTTCAGCAAAGATTATGAACTAATCATATTGACAATAACTCTCAGGTCTCATGTTTACTCATATCAATGGCATAATCAACTAGCGAGCAATAATAATAAATATCGGATGACAACACTTTCTCAAATCAATCATACACTACAGGAATCAGCTATTTTGCCGTCTGCCACGGCGGACGGCAAAGGCATGAACGGCGGACGGCAAAGGCCTTTGCCGTCAGCCGCGTACGGCAAAAGGCTCCGGCAAAGTAGGCTACGGTAAACAGCTACTTTGCCGTCTGCTTCCTGGCGGCTGACGGCAAAGGCCCTTTGCCGTCTGCGACGGATGGCAAAGAGAGCGGACGGCAATTATTGCGCTGTCAGTCCGTTAAGTGGCTAACGGAAGGCCTTTGCCATCCGCCGCTGACGGCAAAATTTCTAGTGTCTTTGCCGTCCGCCGTATGATGTCATCTACACGTCACTACATGGCAGGTTCTTTGCTGTCTGCCACTGATGGCAAAGTGCAGGTTCTTTGCCGTCTGCCACTGATGGCAAAGTCTTTGCCGTCTGCCACTGTAGGCAAACTGACCAAATGGGTCAGCTCCCAGGAAGCACAGCTGGATGCCACGTGTCTTCTTTGCCGTCCGCGGCAGACGGCAAAGAGCCCGTTGCCGTCGGTGGCAGACGGCAAAGAGCCTGCATATTGGCTCTTTTATCTGTTTTTTATTAAATCCAACAATTTTCATCACAAATATATATGACATATATAGATATATTTCAAAAGGCCATTACAGAGCAAACATATAAGATATCCAACACATAACTTCATCATCCAACCATATATATTACATGCATAGTTCCATCATACATAACAAGTTCAACATAGAGGCATCCAACCATATATATTACAATAGTTTCATCCAACGATACATGCATAGTTCAATGATACAAAAGAAACAGAGAAAGGGATAAGGAGCACTCCATCTATGCAAGCTTTCGTCAAGTGAATGAAATCTGCAAAATGAAAAATAAGAAAGTTAGAACAAGAAGAGTAGAACAAGAAGAAGAGTAGAACAAGAAGAAGAGTAGAACAAGAAGAAGACTAGAACAAGAAGAGTAGAACAAGAAGAAGACTAGAACAAGAAGAGTATGTCATTTATGAGCTAACTTACGTGAAATGGATCATATATGAGCTAACTAAGTTGAAATGGGTCGTTTATGAGCTATCTAAGGTGAAATGGATCATTTATGAGCTAACTTAGTTGAAATGGGTCGTTTATGAGCTAACTAAGGTCAAATGGATCGTTTTTGAGGTAACTAAGGTGAAATGGATCCTTTTTAGCTAACTTAGGTGAAATGGATCATTTATGAGCTAACTTAGTTGAAATGGATCGTTTTTAGCTAACTTAGGTGAAATGGATCATTTATGAGCTAATTTAGTTGAAATGGATCTTTTTGAGCTAATGAGGTGAAATGGATCATTTAAGAGCTAATTTAGGTGAAATGGATCGTTTTTAGCTAACTTGGTGAAATGGATCGTTTATGAGCTAAATTAGTTGAAATGGATCGTTTATGAGATAACCTAGGTAAGATGGGTCATTTTGGAGTTAACCTAGGTGAAATGGGTCATTTTAAAGCTAACGTAGGTAAAATGGATCATTTAGGAGCTAATCTAGGTAAAATGGGTCATTTTTGAGCTAATTTGGATGAACTGGATCATTTATAAGCTAACCTAGGTAAATGGGTCATTTTAGAGCTAACTTAGGTAAAATGGATCGTCTATGAGCTAACTAAGCTAATTATGCAATTTTTGACATAAGTAAGCTAAGTATAGATCGTTTTAGAGATAACTTAGGTACAATGGATGGTTTTGGAGGTCAGTAAGCTTATTAAGTCATTTTGGAGGAGAAGAAGCTAAGTCTAGGTCATTATGGTAAGCATTGGAGGAAATAAAGCTAAGTCTAGGTCTTTATGCATGTGTTAAGCAAAACACTAGATAAACTTACCAAGATCCAGGAGGTGTAGGAGCGGGGTGGCTCGTGTCGGTAGCTGGAGAAGGATCGTGCGATGCTTGTCTGGAGTTACGCTGCACCAAAGATCATTTCCAATGTCTTGTTAGCATGATGACACTCAAATGTTAAGACTAGCAAGTAATGTCCATTCAAATAAAACTCACCGTGGTCCCAGGAGCAATCACTGGCATCGGCGGAGCGGTCTGACCTGTCTTATCGCACACAGACTGCACATTTGGTTTTGACGACTCAGTCATACTAGTTAGTAATGAGACAAACACTACATGAATGTTTTGGCTAATCTGCAGAAGAAACTTACCACAAGGAGCTCGTACATGGCCCTTGCCTGCATGTCATTCCGTGCCCTCTCCTCCTCCATCATCTTTGTCGTCCTCTCCTCCAACTCCCGCTGCCTCTCCGCCGCCTCTGCCAGAAGTTTCTCTGTTCTATCTCTCTCACTCTGTATAGCAACCTGCAACACCACTCACATGACCATTTGTAATCATTGATGGAAGCGCACACAATGTAATGGAGAAAGATAACTGAGTACGTATGACTAACCTTGATGGCGAGTTGCACTGGCCGTTCACGAGGCCTTATCTCAAGAGCGGAGCTTGACTGGCGCGCCTTGATCTCCGGGAGAGTGCTAGGACAACGGATAAGTCCATCTCCAATGGCTATGGAGCCATGGGACCTCCCGCCACCAGATATCATCACCAGCTCTGGATCAATGGGACCCTGGCTCGGGTTAAAGTCCTCCCCTTTCCTCGCCTTCCCCTCATCTCTATATCTCATGAGCTTGTTGTGGGAGGAGATGTTGGTGAAGTTGTTTGCATCATCGATGTCAGACTGAGAGAAAGCCTTGACTTTCTTGAAAGAGGAAGTGTGGGCCATGGCATACAGGTCGTACACCTCTGGCATCTTATCCGCCTTATTGTAGCGTGCCTGAAAGAGAGAAACAATGAAAATTAGTAATTAAAGGGCTCAAGCTAGCATGATGAATGAATTGCATGAATCATGAAGCAAACCACATACCCAGTTGCGCCCGAACTGATATAAGTTGGAGCTGCCTTGATGGTGTGGCACACCTTCCATTTGGGCACGTTTGTACTTGGCCTCGTTGTGGAGGGCTAGCCATTGTTTTGAGCACCACTCATCGACCAACACCTCCCAACAATCCATCCGATCCGCACACCATCTCGGAGGCGCCTAAGTCAGCAAATAGAAACTTGAGCGCTACGGCTAAGAATTACTAAATGAAGGAACTTAAGTAGAGAAGGCCTTAAGAATTACCTTCATGTACTGCTCCTTACTCAGGAACTTATCGCGGCACGCCGGCTTGGTCTTCTTGATACCACGCAAGGCGTAGTAGTCTCGAACAGCCTGCACTCGAGCCTCGTGCCGTAAGTTCTGGAGTAGGCGCTTGCAGACGTTCTCGATAACATGTGCCGCGTCCTCCTCGTATCCCTCCTCACACCTGTAGAATGTCTGCAATCAAATGAGACAATATTGATTAGTACAATTAATAACTAGCTAGTTGAAGATTTTTAAATGTGTAAAGGAGAAATTACCCAGAACTTTCTGATCACCATGTCTGCCCTCATGTCGCACACGACACCGTCGATAATCTCATCCGGCGGGGCCGGGGCAGCCACGTAGTGCTCCCAACTCAATCCAAGCTCTGGAAGCCGACCCTCACCAGGCAACGTGACAAACCCCAGGAAGTTTTGTCGGCAAAGAACTCCAAGGACGGAGTTGGGCCGGCGAACACTATGATGGTGGTCCCAACCCCGGCAGCATGACAAGGCCAACGCATTAGTTATTTGAAGAAACGTGAATGCAGAAGGTACAAAAATATTAAATGCACTTACGTACCTCTCCCCATCAGGGAAAATCAACCACCTCTGCTCGCGGGTCACCGGCACGGACGGGAGCCGTGTAGCACCACGCTGGTAGACGTTGCCCCCCTCCTCCCCCTCCTCATCAGTCGGCTCCCCGCCATCATCAGCATGGCCACTCGGCTCCCCGCCATGCTCAGGCTGACCCGACCAGGTACCCCATCCAGATGTGTGCTCCTCCGGGGTCTCAGGCTGACCCGACCAGGCCGAAGACTCGTGGACCGGAGGCTCGTGGACCAGAGTCCGTGCAGCCTCCTCCTCAGACGAGTCCACCCTAGCAGTCACGTGCTCGGGTGAAACAGCTGGGGGCGGTGGCGAGGAAGGCGCCGTACGAGTCACCCTACCTCCTCTCCCGCGACCACGTGCTCCAACTCCTCTCTTCTTCTTACCTCGTCCCCTGCTGGGCACCGCGGTCGACGAAGAAGGGCCCGGTGGTGTCGCCATATTATCCAGCAACGCTCGGCGGAGAGGTGCGTGTGGAATGGAAGACCTCGCACCATGCGCCGACGAAGAAGGGGCCTCGGCGCGCTCCTGACCAGCGCCCACCATCTTTCAACACCTGCCATGACAAAGAATAAACGAAATTAGTACAACATAAAAAAGTACCGACATGAATAATAATATGTATATCACTTAAGAGCCAACGACCTGAAGCCAACGAAACTCAAGAGCTCCCTTGCATGTGGGGCACGGGAACCTTCCATGCACACACCAGCCAACGAATAGCGCATACGCCGGCAAGTCATGCGTCGAGTACATGTACCAGACACGCATTATGAAGTTCTGTTTGCTAAAGGCGTCGTATGTCTTGAACCCATTATCCCAGGCTTCTTGCAATTCGTCCTTAAGCGGCTGCATGTACACATTCATATTTTTGCCCGGATAGTTGGGTCCTGGAATTATCAACGTCAGGAAAATGTTCTTTCTTTGCATAATCTGTCCGGGGGGGAGATTGAGTGGAAAGACAAATACGGGCCAACAACTGTATTGGGCTGCCGTCATACCAAACACACTGAACCCATCCGTGCTGATGCCGACTTGAGGATGCCTCGGATCTGCCGCTTTGTCAGCATGTAATTCATCAAACTTTTTCCACGCAACACCATCTGATGTGTGTACCATCATCAGATTCCCATCTGCATCTAGTTCGGTTCTTTTGCCTGTTTTGTGCCATGTCATCTGTCTGGCCGTCTCTTCGACCATGAAAAGACGTTGAAGTCTTGGTACGATTGGCATATACCGAAGAACACTAACGGGGATTTTGGTCTGTGTCTTCTCACCCATACCGTTGTCTACCACAATATACCTGGAAGACTTGCAAATGGGACAATAGTTCAAGTCCGCATAGTCAAGCCTAAATAAGGCACATCCTTTCTCACAGGCATGTATCTTCTCATAGGGCATCTTCAGTGCACGGAGGATTTTGTCCGACTGGTACAGGTTTGCAGGAATTACATGGCCTTTGGGTAGAAAGCGTCCAAATACTATCATAATTGTGTCATAGCATTCTCTGCCCAAGTTGAACTGAGCCTTCAGAGCCATTACTTGTGAGATGGCATCCAACTGACAAAGCTCAGTGTGCTCGTGGAGCGGACGTTTCAAAGACTCCAACATTTCATTGAAGGCCTTTGCAGATTCCTCCATCTCCTCGTCCGAATCCCGAGCATCATCATAGCCTTGCACCATGTTTTCCATCCCGGTACCATGCTCGTCGGTGCGACGACGATCCACCTCAGCTCGGTCACGTTGGGCACACTCACCATGAAATGTCCACACCGTATAATCGGGCGTAAAACCACTCTTCTGCAGGTGTTTGCCCATTTCAGCCTCTGTCTTCTTTTCCCAATTGCCGCACCGGAAATAGGGGCACCAGGTTTTATTTTGGCCATTTGCAAATGCAGCTTGCACAAACCCCTTAGTTTTTGTGAACCATTCAGCGCTCCATTTGTTCTGACCAGTGTGACCGGTATACATCCAAGCACGGTCACTCATCTTGACTTTCAGAGCTACTGGACACACAACAATTATATATGTAATTCACCATGTATATATTCATTAGTTGATCTACTTTGTCAATTTTATTACGTCCATGCAACCTACACTCTAATAGGTAATGATAGGTCCTAATCCCACCCGTGTATGTGTAGATTGGGTTCATTTTCCCATGCTATGCTCCGGATCCGACGCAAAATTTCGGCAGCACCTCCCCGCTGTTCTCCTGATACACGTCTCTGCAATAAACAGAGAGGATGTGTACCCGGAGAACAACAGGGGAGGCACTGACGAAATATATGCGTCGGATCCGGAGCAAAGCATATGGGAAAACGAACCCAATCTACACATACTCGGGCTGTCCATGGATAGCGTTGGACAATTCGAAAGAATCAAGGTTATAAATATGCAAATGCATGCATATTTTGGTTACGCATACTGATGATTCAAGACACATATATAGCTAGCTATCAAGTTTCATCGGAATAGATCAAATAATTAATGGGGGAGGAGGACTTGTCATTTGTGCTCACCCACGAACGAAGGGGCAGAGCTCGTCAAACGCACGGCGAGGTCGTCGAACACCAAACCTCGCAGCGATGAAACAACTGCACATTTAAAACTACACGATCAACACAATTATATATGATGTTTTTCATAACAAAATCGAAAAATATATGACCTAACTAATAATTCACAAATATATGACCCCGTCGGCCTCTGGAAGGCCAAAGAACACCTTTTCGGGAGGTGTCGGTGGTCGGGGTGTCCTGTCGGTGTCGGGGTGCCATGTCGGTGTCGGGGTGCTGTTTCGGGGTCGGGGGGTCGGGGTGTCGTGTCGATGTCGGGGTAGTGTCATGTCGGTGTCGGGGTGTTGTTTCGGGGTCGGGGTGTGGTGTCGGGGTCAGGGTGTCGGTCAGGCTTGGGGTCGGGGTGTCGGGTCAGGCTCAGGGGCTCGGGGTGTCGGGGTCGGGGTGTCGGGGTCGGGGTCGGGGTCGGGGTCGGAGTGTCGGGGTCGGGGTGTCGGGTCAGGCCCGGGGTCAGGGCGTCGGGGTCGGGGTCTCGGGGTCGGGGTGTCGAGTCGGGGTGCCGGGTCGGGGTCGGGGTGCCGTGTCGGTGTCGGGGTCGGGGTGTCGGGTCAGGCCCGGGGTCGGGGTCTCGGGGTCGGGGTGCCGGGTTGGGTGCCGGGTCGGGGTCGGGGTCTCGGGGTCGGGCTCGGGGTCGGGGTCTCGGGGTCGGGGTGTCTGGTCGGGGTGCCGGGTCGGGGTCGGGGTGCCGTGTCGGTGTCGGGGTAAGGGTGGGTGTGGTGTCAGGGTGTCGGTGTCGGGGTGTCGTGTCGGTGTCGGGGTCGGGGTCTCGAGGTCGGGGTGTCGGGTCGGGGTGCCGGGTCGGGGTCGGGGTCGGGGTGCCGTGTCGGTGTCGGGGTCGGGGTGTCGGGCAAGCTCGGGGTCGGGGTGTCGGGGTGTCGGGTCGGGGTCGGGGTCGGGGTGTCGGGGTCGGGGTCGGGGTCGGGTGTCGGGGTCGGTGTCTAGGGGTCGGGGTGTCGTGTCGGGGTGCCGGGTCGGGGTCGGGGTGCCGTGTCGGGTCAGTTTTTTCCCTCTTTTTTCCTTTTCTTCTTCTTCATATTCTTCCTTTTCTTCCTTTTTTCCTCCTCCTCCTTCTTCTTCTTCTTCTTCTTCTTCTTCCTCCTTTCCTTTTTCCTCTTCTTCTTCTCCTCCTCTCCTCTTTTTTCTTCTTCTTCTTCTTCCTCTTCTTCTTTTTTCTTCTCCTCCTCCTCTTCTTCTTCTTCCTTTCCTTTTTCCTCTTCTTCTTCTCCTCTCCTCTTTTTCTCTTCTTCTTCTTCTTCTTTCCTCAAACTAAACTAAACCTAAAACTAAACCTAAAACTAAAACTAAAACTAAAACTAAAACTAAATCTAAACTAAACATAAACCTAAAACTAATAAAACAGAAAAAAGGAAAAAACTAAATCTAAACCTAAAACTAAACTAAAACTAAACCTAAACCTAAAACTAAAACTAAATCTAAACTAAAACTAAAAAGGAAAAAAACAGAAAAAAGGAGGGGGGCTCACTTGGGGCAGGGCCGGTGGAGGAGGGGGCGGGGTGGTGGAGGAGGCCCCCGGTGGAGGAGCTGGCCGGGGCGCGAGGGCGGCCTGGGGCGGCGGGGCGGGGGGGGGGGGCGGTGGGGCGGCGGGGGGCCGGGGCGGCGGGGGCGAGTGGTGGGAGCGGTGGTGCGCGGCGGGCGGCGGCGGCGGTAGGGTGGGAAGTGGTGGCGGGGCGTGTACAGAGAGTAACGGGCGGGGGGTACGGGCGGTAGGGTGGGAGTTGCCGGGTAGTTTTTTTTAGACGCCGGGTTTTCCCGAAAAACCGTTCGGTTTTTCCGACGGTTTTGTTCGTTTTTTAGTTTCGGTTTTTTTAAATAGACCGGTTTTTCCGATTTATTTAAATAGCGAGCGTTCGTTCATTCGTTCTAGCGAGCGTTCGTCGTTTTTCTTTTCTCGGATTAAATCCGTGATTTTTCTGATCGCGATTCCTGATCCGATTTTCGTTTTAGTATAACTTTTCGCTCGTTTATCGGAATCAAGCGATTCAAGCGCCTGGAGTTTCATCTCGAAACCCTCTATCCGTTTAACCAACTTAAACAAGTTTTTGCCACTGTAAAAATTGCCATAGATCCAGAATAGTAAAAGAAGTTTTTGATTCTTTTTGCAAACCAGAGTTCTTAAGTTGAATCTTCTGGTTAGATCTCTTATTTGAGTTTTACATGTGCATTAGATGATTATTTATTGTATGCTTGTTTGTTTCTCTGCGATAGAATATCCGGAGTGCGCTGCCTGTTACTTCGAATCTCTAGGTTTCGCGAATCATCAGCAAGGCAAGTAACACTTTGATCATACCTCCTACTACCCAGTTTTATTGCATGAGATCAATCCTCAAACATTGCATGATTAGGATCTAATTAAATTGTGGGATGGGAAGTAGTTGAGGTAGTACCTATTACCAGTTATATTATCAAACCTTTGGGAGTTACTTCTACGTTTTCCTATTATGCCATGCTATGCTAGTAGACGTGGGTTGGGTGAGTGATATCCATGACAGATGTGAGTTTGTTAATTAATGGTTTATCTAAGGTGGCAACTTAAACACACATCTGGGTGGATTGAGGTACCTGGGTATTCCAGGATTGCCTGTTTTTCTTTATGGACCGCCACCCAGGCCCAAAGGGATCATGAGATTTTTCATACTAGAAACTTTCGTGTGCAGCCACAAGCTATTATGGGCTCTAGCATAGTTGATTAAGTCATGTGAACTCTTACAGGGTAGACTAGCAGATGTAGGGGAAAGCAGGTGTAACGGTCTATCCATCATAAGGTGCTAGCGCTTCTGAAAGACTGTGTCTTGGTCATCCGTCTTCTCAAACACCATGTAGTGCAAGAAACCAAACGGAGGCGATCGAGTCTTGTGGGGAAAAGTGCGCAAACCTCTGCAGAGTGTATAAACTAATCATGGTTAGCCGTGTCCCCGGTTATGGACATCTTGAGTATCTAGTACTTGGATTATCATGTGAATCTCAACATGTTACTCTAAATCAATTTTGTTGGGTTTTGTTTAATGATGATGCTTAATTGGGATTGAGAATGCTGTCAACCATTCTCAATGTTTAACAACTACCATGATAGTTAAATAAAATTTATTCCTTTGCAGAAGGGAAAAATTAGCTTTACGCAAAACTATAACCATAGAGCTATCCACCAGCCAAATATGCATATAGTATAGTTGTTTCATTCCATTACTCTCTATGTGTTACTTTGCCTGCATATTCCATATGCTGACCCGTTTTCGGGCTGCAACGTTAATGTTGCAGACTTTTCAGACGATGATTAAGGAGTGTTAGGTCGTGGTTCTATACTCAGTGATGCCGTTGGAGTTGATGGACTCACTTATCTTCTAAGCCTTCCGCAGTTATCATTATTAGATGACCTTAAGCCATATTTATTGTAATAAGTTCTCTATTGAGACACTCGATGTAATAAGTGTTTGATTGCTACTCTGTTATAAATCCTTCAAGTACTGTGTGGTGTCAGCATTACTGATCCAGGGATGACACCTAAGCACAGAGATCAGACTGTTTGAGGTCTGGTCGCTACAAAGATGGTATCAAAGCACACGCTAACTGTAGGACACGACCACTAAGCTAAAGACCTAGATCACTATTCACTCTCTTCTCTTTTGACCTCTCATCTTTTCTACTCTTTAGGATGGCGGATGCAAGGAACAAGTTCACGCAGCTTTTATCCAGGAACTAAACCAGCTCATTCGACGACAGGAGAACCAGATGTGCGCCGACATGATAGACCTGAAGAAGGCAAGGACAAGAATCAAGGAACTAGAGGAAGAACTCAAGGCTACACGTGAAGATTATGAAGAAGAAATTGAAGTATTAGTGGGGAAGAATGACGATCTGATCAAGAAGATTGGAATATTTATGGGAGGCCCTACACCCGTAGATGAAGACGAAGAACCCAAGGAGATTCGCCCGGAAGACTACATCATCATCGACGACACCGACTTGGACCCAGATGATAGCGATGATGATTATATTGATGAAGCCGGAGCAGATATCATGGAGTCTGCAACCGAAGAATATTTCTAGTAGACCACCTCATCAGTAGTAGTAGTCCACCATGTAAATACAGTAGTCCGAGCACTTTTGCGATAGTTAGATCGATTGTATGCCCTTGTTTGATTGAATGAAGTGAATTGTTTGCTTTTGCCTCATGTGCATATGGGTAGTGTTTTCTCTTTAGACCCCCTCTATTCTTAAATATCATCTTTTCTAAACCCTCAGATGCCTCCTAGACGTGACCCCGGATTTACCTTTCCACCGGAGCTCACCCAGTTGATCTAGCAGCAGAACACATTGATGCAGTTGCTAGTCCAGAATCAGAATCAGGGGAACAACAACAACAACCCACCACCACCACCACCTGTTGATCACTTAGCTCGTTTTCTTAGGTCAAATCCTTCGGTGTTTTCCAGTAGCACCGAGCCGATAGTAACAGATGATTGGCTCCGCAAGACAGCAAGGGAGTTGACCACAACTGGATGCACAAATGTGGAGAAGGTGAAGTTTGCCGCACACTAGCTTGAAGGACCCGCAGCATCATGGTGGGAGAATTTCACAGCCACTTTCCCTGTCGACACTGTCACATGGGACCAGTTTCAGCAGGCTTTCCGAACCGCCCATGTTTTAGCAGGAGCTATGGCCTTGAAGAAGCGAGAGTTTCGCAACTTGCGCCAAGGAGGACGGACAGTTGCCCAGTATGTGGAGGACTTTAGTAAATTAGCACGTTATGCCCCAAGATGACGTTGCTACGGATGCAGCTAAGCAGAAGAAGTTTCTGGAAGGACTAAATGATGAGTTGAGCATGCAGTTGATGGTAGCAACCTTCAACAACTACCAGGAGTTGGTAGACCATGCTCTTATGATTGAAGGCAAGCATCAGCAAATTGAGAACCGCAAGAGGAAGTATGGACAAGGGAAGTACAATTCAGGAGCTCAACAGAAGCCATGTTTTACCCCTAGATCGGGAGGACATTTTCAGCATACCCATGGAGGAGGTAGCTCGCACAATCACAATGGCACCAAGAATGGTAATGGTAATGGAGGAAGCAACGGCCAGAACCATACCAACCCATCAACCCCAGCCAAGAAAGACCTGAGCCAAGTCACTTGCCTTAAGTGTCAGAAGACCAGACATTATGCCAATGAATGTCCTAAAGGCCAGAATGGCAATGGAAGCTCTGGGAAGAAGCCGAACCCTTTCAAGAGGGGACAGGTGAACCATGTTAACGTGGAGGAGGTTGAAGAGCAGCCGGATGCAGTAATCGTTAAGTTTTTGGTTAAGTCATTTACTGCACTCGTTCTTTTTGATACTGGTGCATCGCATTCATACATATCAAGGGGATTTGTGGATAAGTATAACCTGCCCACTAAGGTTCTTAGAACACCTATGCTAGTAAGCTCACCAGGAGCGGAGTATATGGCCAGTCAAGGATGTTTTCAAGTGCCATTGAGTATAGGTAGGCATGTGTTTCCCTCGGATTTAATCCTTTTTGAATCACAAGGATTGGATGTAATCCTGGGTATGGATTGGCTGTCGATGTATGGGGGAAACATCGATTGCGCCAGTAAGACAATTTTGCTTATCACCCCAGAAGGGAGAAGGATCAAGTATGTATCCCGACATGTGCCAAAAGGGACTCAAGTAAATTGTTTAACAGGAGTTGTGCAGGAGGAAGTACCAGTGGTAAGGGATTTCCCTGAAGTATTTCAAGAAGAGTTGCCAGGCATGCCACCGGATAGAGATATTGAGTTTTTGATTGAGCTATTGCCAAGCACAGGGCCAATATTAAAGAGACCATACAGGATGCCTGCAAAGGATTTGGTGGAGATTAAGAAGCAGATTAAGGAGTTACTAGATAAAGGTTACATTCGCCCAAGTTCGTCGCCTTGGGGATCATCAGTACTTCTAGTGGAGAAAAAGGATGGATCGTTAAGGATGGTTGTTGACTATCGTGGGTTGAATGATTAACGATCAAGAACAAGTACCCGCTACCAATGATCAATGATCTGTTTGATCGATTGCAAGGAGCTAAGGTATTTTCTAAGATCGATCTGCGATCAGGATACCACCAGTTGAAGATTCGAGAACAGGATATACCTAAGACAACTTTTACCACCAGGTATGGGCTGTACGAGTATACCGTTATGTCATTTGGTCTGACTAACGGTAACACCCTCGATGCAACTATATCTCCCACGTGTCGAGGCACGACTTAGAGGCATAATCGCATTGAAGGCATATGTCACAAGTTAGGCAATCTTCACAACATCCCATGTAATATAAATAATAAAGGGGAGATAACAATAGTTGGCTTGCACTCGCCACGTCAATCAAGTACATAAATAACATTACATCATCCAAACACTCATGGCCCGACTACGGCGCCAAAATGAAAGATAACCCAACATGCGACACGGTCCCAATCACCCCCAACTGGGCACCACTACTGATCATCGGGAAAAGAAACATAGTAACGTTGAGAGTCTTCGTCGAACTCCCACTTGAGCTCGTACGTGTCTCCTGGAGCGGAATCATCAGGCCCTGCATCTGGTGTAATAGTAATCTCTGAGCCACAGGGACTCAGCAATCTCGCACCCTCGCGATCAAGACTATTTAAGCTTATAGGAATGGCAAGGTAAAATATGAGTGGAGCTGCAGCAAGCGACTAGCAAATATGGTGGCTAACTTATTCGCAAAAGAGAGCGAGAAGAGGAGGCAAAGCACGAGCGAGAAACTAGAGAGCAACCTGCGCAAACATTACTCCAACACCGTGTCCACCTCCCGGACTGCGCCGAGAAGAGGCCATCACGGTAACACACTCGGTTGATCCATTTTAATTAAGTTAAGGTTCAAGTTATCTACAACCGGACATTAACAAATTCCCATCTGCCCATAACCGCGGGCACGGCTTTCGAAAGTTTAAATCCCTGCAGGGGAGTCCCAACTTAGCCCATGACAAGCTCTCACGGTCAACGAAGGAATAGACCTCCTCCCAAGACGTTCCGATTAGACTCGGTATCTCGGTAACTCAAGACACTTCGACAGGTTAAAACAAGACCAGCAACACCGCCCGAATGTGCCGACAAATCCCGATAGGAGCTGCACATATCTCTTTCTCAGGGCACACTCAGATGAGCGCTCCATACAACTAAAACCAAACCTCGAGTTTCCCCGAGGGGGCGCTGCACAGGACTCTAGTTTGGACCAACACTCAGAGGAGCACTGGCCCGCGGGGGTTAAAATAAGATGACCCTTGAGTCTGCAGAACCCAAGGGAAAGAAAAGGCTAGGTGGAAAATGGTAAAACCAAGGTTGGGCATTGCTGGAAAAGCTTTAATCAAGGCGAACTATCAAGGGGTTCCCATTATAACCCAACCGCGTAAGGAACGCAAAATCCGGGAACATAACACCGATATGACGGAAACTAGGGCGGCAAGAGTGGAACAAAACACTAGGCGAGAGGCCGAGCCTTCCACCCTTTACCAAGTATATATATGCATGTAAGAAAACATAGCAATATAATGATATCCCAACAAGTAAATAAAAGATGTTCCAACAGGGAACGGCCTCCGATCTTCACCTGCAACTAGCAACGCTATAAGAGGGGCTAAGCAAAGCGGTAACATAGCCAATCAACGGTTTGCTAGGACAATGGTGGGTTAGAGGTTTGACAGGGCAATTTGGGAGGCTTGCATGCAATTGGTAGGCATCGAAGCATTGGCATAGCAAAAGAGCGAGCAAACTAGCATAGCAAAGATAGTAGTGATTTCGAGGGTATGATCATCTTGCCTGCACAGTTGTCAGAGTTGACTGGATCCTCAAAAGCAAACTCAACGGGCTCCTCGTTCGCGAACTCGTCTCCCGGCTCTACCCAAACAAGACAAACAAGAAACAAGGATACAATCAACCACGTGCAAGAACCAAACAAGACGGCGCGATGATGATATGCTATGCGGGATGCGATGCGGGATGCAAAATGCAAGATATGACAGGAAATGCATGAACCTGGCCTCAACTTGGAAAACCAAGTGTGCCACTGGAAAGATGAGATGAAATCGCTTGAAAACGATATAAAGAATGCCGGAATCGGAGTTACGGTTTGGAAATGGCAAGCGATTCAAATATGACACCGGTCTGCGATTTACAGCAAGTAGCCATCTAAATGCAATGAGATGACCATGCTACAGCACCCAAACATGAAAACAAAATACATGGCAGGGATGCACACAAGATTCTTAACAAAAGTCTAGCACTAAGCTACGGCCAATTCATCCATTAACAGGTTCAAACAAGCATGGCAAAAATGCATATGACAAACATATCTCAGACTTAGTGAAATTAACACTTGTCTGGAATTTCAGATCAGGTAGCCCTCTTCGGAGCAACAAAACTACATGCTATAGGACCTGAACATGGCAAATTAAAGCATGGCATGGAGCTACTCAAAGAGCTTAACAAAAGTCCCTTAATGACCTTGAGCCAAAAGGGATCAGAAAATACAATTGCAAGCACGTGAACATAGCAAAAACATAATCAGTTTTCAGACTTAGTGAAAACTGGCACATGCTGAAACATAACTCAAGTAGGCATGTTTACGAGCTCGATGCACTCACTACAGTGAAAGTCATGGCAATACAAGCATACATCCATCAAGAAGGCACAAAATGCAAGCTAGACATGGCAAGAACAATAGCATAGCATGCACGGGTCAACTACAACATCACCGGCAAAATTGCAAACAAGTTGACAATCTGCCAAGATTCACAAAGTAGCAAAAGTAGAGCTCGATTGACTCAAGCTAGGGTGCTCCATAATTGCAAACAAAGACACGGATGGATAGAGCACTACAAGATTAACAAAACTCCCTTACTGATCATCCTCAAAAGAGGCACGGATCACTAGGAAACAACATGAACATATGGCATCATGAGATAAACAGCCCCAGGACTTGGTGAAATCACTAAGTCCCTGAAAACAGAATTAGCAAGTGCACCACTTTGCAAGCTTGCACAAGACACCACAAACATCACAAAAATACATGGGTTGCACCTCTGGAAAGATGACAAAACCCTTAACAAAACATATGTAGAAACTCACGGGCATAGCATGCACACATTAATCATGGCAAAAAAGACAAAAGTGCTAAACGGAATAGCAGATCTGACAATTAACTCAAGTAGCCCTCTTCTAACAGCATTTCGGGCATCAAGATGAACTCAAATGAAAATGATGCAATGGAATGAAATGATGTACTCTCTGAGATGAACATTTTGATATGCTATATTCATGAATCGGAGCTATGGATGCAAAGTTATGGCACGATGAACATGGGCACATGGATCTGTGATTTCGAGGACTTAGAGATAATTATACCTCCGGAAAAGTCAAACCGGGACAAAGAGGACCCGGGACGAGGAGATCCAGGCGAGGCGAGGTCGTTTGGATCGGGGACCGGTGGATCTGGTCCCGATCCGGATTGGATCCAGCCGGAGCTCCGGCGAGGCGAGGTCTCCGGCGAGCGGCGTCGGTGGTGGTGCACGGCAAACGGCGGCGAAGGGCGGAGGCAGGTGATGCGGGCGGCGCGGCGGAGGAACCGAGGCGAGGCGTGGCGGATCCGGCGATTGTCGGCGCGGGCGGCTGGCCGGAGTGGGGCGGCGCCTGCGGACTTGGGCGGCGGGGAAGGACGGCGCAGCGGGCGACGGCGCGGGATCTGGCCCGGTTCGGCCATGCGCGGGCTGGATCTGGGCCGGCGGGCTTCAGCGGCGGGGAGGAGAGAGAGAGGGCGGCGGGAGGTGAGGTGGCGCGCTACGGTTGGTTGGCGGCGGCGGCGGGGTGACGTGGCGCGATGCCACTGGCCGGAGCGAGGTGGAGGGCGGACATGTCCGTCGGTGGAAGAAACGTCCGGGCGCGAGGTGGAAGAGGACTAGGGTTTGTACCGCGAATATTTCGGAGGGGATCACATATATATAGGTAGAGGGAGCTAGGAGAGTCCAAATGAGGTGCGGTTTTCGGCCACGCGATCGTGATCGAACGACCGAGATGATGGAGCAGGTTTAGGTGGGTTTTGGGCCAAATTGAAGGGGTGTTGGGCTGCAACACACACGAGGCCTTTTTGGTCCCTCGGTTAACCGTTGGAGTATCAAACGAAGTCCAAATGATACGAAACTTGACAGGCGGTCTACCGGTAGTAAACCAATGCCGCTTGGCAAGTCTCGGTCCAATCCGGAAATGTTTAATCCCCACACACGAAAGAAAGCTAGAAATGGCCACCGGAGGAGAACGAAGCGCCGGAATGCAAAACGGACAATGGGGAAAATGCTCGAATGCATGAGACGAACACATATGCAAATGAAATGCGCATGATGACATGATATGTAATGCAAGACACTCAAGCAATGACAAGGCAACAACAGCGAATAACTACACGACACCTGGCACATCGGTCACGGGGCGTTACACTAACGCACCTGCATATTTTATGAACATGATGAACAAAGTGTTTATGGAGTTCTTGGATAAGTTCGTCGTGGTGTTCATTGATGATATTCTGGTTTACTCAAAGAATGAAGAGGAGCATAAGGAACATTTGCAATTGGTACTTGAGAAGCTCAGAGAACATCAACTATATGCCAAGTTCAGCAAATGTGAGTTTTGGTTGAAGGAAGTAGGATTCCTCGGACACGTTATATCCAGAGAAGGTATATCAGTAGATCCCACTAAAGTTGATACCGTGACCAAGTGGGAAGCACCAACCACAGTTGGAGAGATCCGGAGTTTTCATGGACTCGCAGGATACTACCGGAGATTTATTGAGAATTTCTCCAAGATTGCAAAACCTATGACGGAGTTGTTAAAGAAGGATACCAAGTTCATATGGACTGAGGAGTGTGAGGCTAGTTTCCAGGAGTTGAAGAAACGCTTGGTTACTTCACCAGTGTTAATTTTGCCAGACCAAACCAAGGATTATGAGGTGTATTGCAACGCTTCACGATGAGGACTTGGAGCAGTGCTTATGCAGGAAGGGAGAGTTGTTTCATATGCCTCACGACAACTGAAACCCCACGAATTGAATTATGCTATGCATGATTTGGAGTTAGCAGCCGTAGTGCATGCATTGAAAACATGGAGACATTTCCTCATTGGAAATCATTGTGAGGTGTACACGGATCACAAGAGTTTGAAATACATTTTCACGCAGAAGGAGTTAAACCTCAGACAAAGGAGATGGTTGGAGCTCATCAAGGATTATGATATGAGATTGCATTACCATCCCGGAAGGGCTAATGTAATAGCTGACGCATTGAGCCATAAAAGCCATGTCAATACACTAATGACGGGATAAATACCAAAGGAGTTAGCCGAGGATCTTCGTGAGCTATGTTTGGAAATAGTTCCGAGAGGCTATGTAGCAGCATTGGAGATTCAGTCAACTTTGATGGATAGAATCAGAGAAGCTCAGAAGACTGATAAGGAGATTGCCTCTATAAAGGAGAAAATGAGCGAAGGAAAGGCTAAAGGATTTCGTGAGGATGAGCACGACACCCTATGGTTTGAAGACCGTGTTTATGTGCCCTATGACCCGGAGATCAGGAGGTTGATTCTGCAAGAGGCACACGATTCACCATATTCGATTCACCCAGGAAATACCAAGATGTATTTGGATTTGAAGGATATTTTCTGGTGGACCGGAATGAAGAAGGATATTGCGGAGTACGTAGCAGTATGTGATGTATGTCAGAGAGTAAAGGCAGAGCATCAGAAGCCAGCAGGATTGTTACAGCCATTGCCGATACCCGAATGGAAGTGGGATAAGTTAGGCATGGATTTTATCACGGGATTACCCAGGACTCGTTCAGGCTATGACTCGATTTGGGTTGTAGTTGATCGGTTGACAAAGGTAGCTCCTTTCATCCCGGTAAAGACCACTTACACCAGTGCTAAGTTGGCAAAGATATACATGACCAGGATTGTATGCTTACATGGAGTTCCGAGGAGTATAGTATCAGATAGAGGAACCCTGTTTACCTCAAAGTTCTGGAATCAGTTGCATGAAACTTTGGGTACCAGGCTAGAGTTCAGCACAACTTTTCATCCACAGACAGATGGACAGACCGAGAGAGTCAATCAGATTTTGGAGGACATGCTGAGAGCTTGTGCGCTAGATTATGGATCTAGTTGGGATGACAATTTGCCATATGCAGAATTCTCTTACAACAACATCTATCAATCTAGTTTAAAGATGACCCCTTTTGAAGCCTTGTACGAAAGGAGGTGCAGGACACCATTGTCATGGGATGAAGTTGGAGACTGCCAGTTGTTTGGACCTGATTTGATTAAGGAGTCTGAACAAAAGGTGAAATTGATTCACGATAGACTCAAGGTAGCTCAATCCAGGCAGAAGAGTTATGCAAATTCAAAACGCAAGGAGACAATTTATGAAGACGGAGACAGAGTTTATCTTCGAGTATCCCCACTTCGGGGAATAAAGCGCTTTGGTGTTAAGGGAAAGTTAGCGCTACGATTTGTAGGACCATACCGAGTATTGGAATGTATGGGAGAAGTGGCCTACAAGTTGGAATTGCCCGAAGGATTTTCAGGAGTTCATGATGTGTTCCACGTTTCTCAGTTGAAGAAGTGCCACGTGGAGATGGCTGACATACCGCTGAGAGATACGGTACCACTAGAAGCAATTCAGTTGGACAGTGATTTGACCTATGAGGAGAAACCAGTTAAGGTTCTCGAGTTTGCCAGCCGAGTCACCCGCAGCAAGGTTATCAAGTTTTGTAAGGTTCAGTGGAGCCACCACATGGAGGATGAAGCCACCTGGGAGCGAGAGGAAGATTTGCTCAAGGACCACCCTCACCTATTTTCTAGCCAACCCGAATCTCGAGGGCGAGATTCATCTTAAGGGGGGTAGGTTTGTAACATCCCAAATTTTCAATTTGGAATGTTATACATTAGATCGTCATTGCATATCATAATTTAATTGCTTTTGGTTTTGATCCTAGAAATTCTACGCAACTCAAGGACCCGCGGAGAGAGTTGGGGATTTCGTTATTTTCATATTTGAGTTTTCTCAAATTTTGAGAATAGGATCATTTGATTTTAATTATTTTATCATCAATTATTTCTATTACAAAAATATGAGAGAGGGAATAAAATGACTTTCCCAAAATAAAGAAATAATGAGGATTTAATAATAAAATCAAATAAGATTTTATTTCGGAGTTTTTCGGTATTTTATTTGAATTTAGGAAAAATGTGCGTTTTTCAAAATTGCATTTAGGCCCCAAATAAATGTTCACCTTGTGCGGCTTGATTTTAGAAGCCGGGGAAAATTTATTTCGGGATTTTTGGAGTCCGTTTAGTATTTCTTTTATTTGCTTTTCTGCGCGGAATTAATTAAAAAAATACAACCGACCTACGGGCCGTGTCCGACCTGGACACTAGGCCCGTCCGGGCTTTATAAGCCCGGGAGCCCAGCCCGGAGCCTCCCCAAAACCCTAGCGCCCCAGCCTCGCCCCAGCGCCGCCGCCGTCGCCCTGCGCCGCCTGCGCCGCCGAGCGCGCCGCCGAGCGCCGCTACCGTCGACCGCCGCCGATCGCCGGAGCCCCGCCGCCGCCGCGAGAGCCTCGCCGGAGTTGCCGGGTAGTTTTTTTTAGACGCCGGTTTTTCCCGAAAAACCATTCGGTTTTTCCGACGGTTTTGTTCGTTTTTTTAGTTTCGGTTTTTTTAAATAGATCAGTTTTTCCGATTTATTTAAATAGAGAGCGTTCGTTCGTTCGTTCTAGCGAGCGTCCGTCATTTTTCTTTTCGCGGATTAAATCCGTGATTTTTCTGATCGTGATTCCTGATCCGATTTTCGTTTTAGTATAACTTTTCGCTCGTTTATCGGAATCAGGCGATTCAAGCGCATGGAGTTTCATCTCGAAACCCTCTATTCGTTTAACCAACTTAAACAAGTTTTTGACACTGTAAAAATTGGCCTAGATCCAGAATAGTAAACGAAGCCTGTTTCTTTTGCCGTTTGACTTTCGTTGCTTCGTTTAATTTGATTCTTTTTGCAAACCAGAGTTCTTAAGTTGAACCTTCTGGTTAGATCTCTTATTTGAGTTTTACATGTGCATTAGATGAATACTTATTGTATGCTTGGTTGTTTCTCTGCGATAGAATATCCGGAGTGCGCCGCCTGTTACTTCGAATCTCTAGGTTTCACGGATCATCAGCAAGGCAAGTAACACTTTGATCATACCTCCTACTACCCAGTTTTATTGCATTAGATCAATCCTCAAACATTGCATGATTAGGATCTAATTAAATTGTGGGATGGGAAGTAGTTGAGGTAGTACCTATTACCAGTTATATTATCAAACCTTTGGGAGTTACTTCTACGTTTGCCTATTATGCCATGCTATGCTAGTAGACGTGGGTTGGGTGAGTGATATCCATGACAGATGTGAGTTTGTTAATTAATGATTTATCTAAGGTGGCAACTTAAACACACATCTGGGTAGATTGAGGTACCTGGGTATTCCAGGATTGCCTGTTTTTCTTTATGGACCGCCACCCAGGCCCAAAGGGATCATGAGATTTTTCATACTAGAAACTTCCGTGTGCAACCACAAGCTATTATGGGCTCTAGCATAGTTGATTAAGTTGTGCGAACTCTTACAGGGTAGACTAGCAGATGTAGGGGAAAGTAGGTGTAACGGTCTATCCATCGTAAGGTGCTAGCGCTTCTGAAAGACGGTGTCTCGGTCATCCGTCTTCTCAAACACCATGTAGTGCAAGAAACCAAACGGAGGCGATCGAGTATTGTGGGGAAAAGTGCGCAAACCTCTGCAGAGTGTATAAGCTAATCGTGGTTAGCCGTGTCCCCGGTTATGGACATCTTGAGTATCTAGTACTTGGATTATCATGTGAATCTCAACATGTTACTCTAAATTAATTTTGTTGGGTTTTGTTTAATGATGATGCTTAATTGGGATTGAGAATGCTGTCAACCATTCTCAATGTTTAACAACTACCATGATAGTTAAATAAAATTTATTCCTTTGCAGAAGGGAAAAATTAGCTTTACGCAAAACTATAACCATAGAGCTATCCACCAGCCAAATATGCATATAGTATAGCTGTTTCATTCCATTACTCTCTATGTGTTACTTTGCCAGCATATTCCATGTGCTGACCCGTTTTCGGGCTGCAACGTTAATGTTGCAGACTTTTCAGAAGACGATTAAGGAGTTTAGGTCGTGGTTCTATACTCAGTGATGCCGTTGGAGTTGATGGACTCACTTATCTTCTAAGCCTTCCGCTGTTATCGTTATTAGATGGCCTTAAGCCATATTTATTGTAATAAGTTCTCTATTGAGACACTCGATGTAATAAGTGTGTGATTGCTACTCTGTTATAAATCCTTCAAGTACTATGTGGTGTCAGCATTACTGATCCAGGGATGACACCTGAGCACAGAGATCAGACTGTTTGAGGTCTGGTCGCTACATCATATATCATCATTATTGCCTTTCACTTGCATGACCGAACGATGTGGATAATAATAATAGTGCGCGTGCATTGAACTAAGCTGGAATCTGCAAGCATTCAATAAACAGGAGAAGACAAGGCAATATGGGCTCTTTTGTCAGATCAACAATAATGCATATAAGGGCCACTTTAATAATCTAATCATGGTCTTCTCCTATCAACCCCCAAAGAAAAGAAAATAAATAAAACTATTTACATGGGAAAGCTCCCAACAAGAAAAAAGAAGAGCAAGAAATCTTTTTGGGTTTTCTTTTTAATTATTACTACAGGCATGGAAATTAAAACTAGCTAAAAGCTACAACTAATTTGTTTGTTTTTCTTAATGTTTATTAAACACACAGGAAGAAATCATAAAAAGAGAAAATAAACTAGCATGGATGATACAATGAAAAAGTATGAGCACCGACATCTAGCGACGAGTGTGTGAACATGAATGTAATGTCGGTGAGAAATACGTACTCCCCCAAGCTTAGGCTTTTGGCCTAAGTTGGTTTAATGCCACGGATGGCCTGGCGGATATCCAAAGTTTTAGTTGGGGTCGTACTGAGATGCAGCAGTCATTGCATCATGGGCTGCATCTTGGAGGCAAGCTATCTCAGCCCTCCTCTTATACTCTTCTGCCTCCTCTCTGGTTATAGAATATCTCCCCTTTGCCTGAAAATCAAAGAAAGTAGAAGCAGGGAGAGCGACGTGATAGGTGCGTCGTTTGTCAAAGATTAGTCGGTACTGGAGGAACTGATCGTTCCTCTCAACAAACTGATGACGAACCATACCCTCATAATCCAAATAAGCAGGGGCAACTCAATATCATCCTCACGTATGGTTATACCAAGAAAATTAGCTATGCGGGTTGCATAAATTCCACCAAAGAAATCTCCATTAAATCTATTAATATGCAACCTACATGCAAGAATGGCTCCCAAATTATAAGATTTATCTCCTAACACAACACTCCTAAGAATACTGAGGTCAGGGACACACATGTGACATGCTTCATCTTTACCATTAATGCATCTACCTATGAAGAGAGCAAAATAATGTATAGCAGGAAAGTGAATGCTACCTATGGTAGCTTGTGCTATATCTCTAGATTCCCGCACAGTTATACTACCAAGAAAATCTCTAAATTCAGATTTGTGAGGTTCACTAGTGCTACCCCATTGTGTCAGTTTGCAAGCAGTGGTAAAGTCCTCTAAGTCCATAGTGTAAGAATTTTCATAAAGATCAAACAGGACAGTTTGAGAATTACGTGAAGATGAAAATTCAAACCTCCTCACAAAGGAGCTAGTGAGATAGTGGTACTGACAACATTTTTCTTCCTCGAAGCTCACAAGATCAGCATTACGCAAATATGCGTTAAATTCTTCCTTAATTCCTACTCGATCCATGAAGTCCTCTAAAGGCCATTCACAAGGCCGCACTGGAGCGTCCCTTGGTGGCTCATCATCAGCATCACACATTGCAAGCCTGGGTCCTTGTTTCCTTGAAGAACCACCTTGGTACATTTTCCTAAACATATTTCTTCCTCTAAAAAATTTCTGAAATTTTTAGTAACTTCAAAATAAAAGTGAACCAAACTCAACAAAATTGATAGCAACTACTCCTACAGGTGCCTAGAGCCTATATCATGCATCAAAACTACTTGGAACCACATAAATTTGACATGCAAGCTCAAGAACATGGTCACCTAGTGTAACGCCCCGGACACACCCGCCAGTGGTCGTTACTCCTGGCGGGATCTAGACTGGCCCCATAGATCAATACTGGTCTTTTCTGCACACTTTGTCCTCACTCGTGCACACCCGGGAGCAACTTCCCAGTTGGTCACCCATCCTGAAACTACTCCAAGCTGAGCACGCTTAACTTTGGAGTTCTTTCCGAATGGGCTCCCGGAAAAGAAGGAGTTCCTTATTGATATGAGTAGTCTACCATCCCTAATAAGCCAGGCTATCACATACACCCCCACTCAGAGGAACCGACGTCCTCGTCGGGCCACAGGAACTTCCCTCTTAGCACAAACGTCTATGCTTCTAGTCCGGCACATGTGCCATGCCGTGTGCCACGACGGGTGTCGGTGTCAAAACCGGCGGATCTCGGGTAGGGGGTCCCGAACTGTGCGTCTAGGCCGGATGGTAACAGGAGGCAAGGGACACGAAGTTTTACCCAGGTTCGGGCCCTCTTGATGGAGGTAAAACCCTACGTCCTGCTTGATTAATATTGAAGATATGGGTGTTACAAGAGTAGATCTTCCACGAGATCAGAGAGGCTAAACCCTAGAAGCTAGCCTATGGTATGATTGTATATTGTGATTGTTGTCCTACGGACTAAAACCCTTCGGTTTATATAGACACCGGAGAGGGTTAGGGTTACACAAGGTCGGTTACAAAGCAGGAGATATCAATATACGTATTGCCTAGCTTGCCTTCCACGCCAAGTAGAGTCCCATCTGGACACGAGACGAAGTCTTCAATCTTGTATCTTCATAGTCTATCAGTCCGACCGATGGAGATAGTCCAGCTATTCGGAGACCCCCTAATCCAGGACTCCCTCAACGGGTCACAAACGTCATGCACAACATGACCGCGCACCTGTCCGCAAACATCCGTGTAACCGTGAGGGTCGGCTCTGATACCAACTTGTAACACCTCGGACACACCCGCCAGTGGTTGTTACTCCTGGCGGGATCTAGACTGGCCCCATAGATCAATACTAGTCTTTTCTACGCACTTTGTCCTCACTCATGTGCACCCGAGAGCAACTTCCCAGTCGGTCACCCATCCTGAAACTACTCCAAGCTAAGCACGCTTAACTTTGGAGTTCTTTCCGAATAGGCTCCCGGAAAAGAAGGAATTCCTTATTGATATGAGTAGTCTACCATCCCTAATATGCCAGACTATCACACCTAGGCAGCACAAATTTGCAATGAATAAAGCACTAGAACAGAAACTAATTGGACCAATGCAGGAGTCACATACCAAGGAACAATCCCCCAAAGCAGTTTTGTGAGAGGTGCTTTGAGCAAGGAGGTCAAAAATCGTAGCAAAATGAGCTAGAACTTGTGCTTGAGCTGGACAATGGTGTTTGTGGGAGGAAGAAGGAGTGTGTGGGTGCAGGAATAAGTGGAGGAGGGCCACCGTGGGCCCACGAGGCAGGGGGCGCGCCCTCCATCCTCGTGGCCAGGTGGATGCCCCCTACTGTGTTCTCAGTGCCAAATATTCTCAAATATTCCAGAAAAAATCATATTTAAATTTCAGGGCATTTGGAGAACTTTTATTTTCGGGGTATTTTTATATTGCACGGATAATTCAGATAACAGACAGAAGATACTATTTTTACTTTATTTAATATAAATAACAAAGTAGAAAGAGGGTACAGAGAGTTGTGTTTTCTAAATTCATCGATCTCATGATCATCAAAAGGAATCCATTAACAAGGTTGATCAAGTCTTGTTAACAAACTCATTCCGAATAACATGGAATCGGAGAATTTTCGAATAACACTAGGTTACCTCAATGGGGATATGCACATCCCAAACAATAAGAATATCATATTTCTTCTTGACAGTAGGAAGAGGAAATTCAAAACTTCCAAAAATAATCGATGGAATTTTTCCAATAGAATTGATACTGTGGACTTGAGGTTGTTTCCTCGGAAAGCGTACCGTATACTCATTACCATTAACACGAAAAGTGACATTGCCTTTGGTGCAATCAATAACAGCCCCTGTAGTACTCAAAAAGGGTCTTCCAAGAATAATAGACATACTATCGTCCTCGGGAATATCAAGAATAACAAAGTCCGTTAAAATAGTAACATTTGCAACCACAAAAGGCACATCCTCACAAATACCGACAGGTATAGCAGTTGATTTATCAGCCATTTGCAAAGATATTTCAGTAGGTGTCAACTTATTCAAATCAAGTCTATGATATAAAAAGAAGGCAAAGCACTAACACCGGCTCCAAGATCACATAAAGAAGTTTTAACATAGTTTCTTTTAATGGAGCATGGTATAGTGGGTACTCTTGGATCTCCAAGTTTCTTTGGTATTCCACCTTTAAAAGTATAATTAGCAAGCATGGTGGAAATTTCAGCCTCCAGTATCTTTCTTTTATTAGTAACAATTTCTTTCATATACTTAGCATAAGGATTCAATTTGAGCATATCAGTTAATCGCATACGCAAAAAGATAGGTCTAATCATTTCAGCAAAGCGCTCAAAATCCTCATCATCCTTTTTCTTGGATGGTTTGGGAGGAAAAGGCATGGGTTTCTGAACCCAAGGCTCTCTTTCCTTACCGTGTTTCCTAGAAACAAAGTCTTTCTTATCATAACGTTGATTCTTTGATTATGGATTATCAAGATCAACAGCAGGTTCAATTTCTATATCATTATCATTACTAGGTTGAGCATCATCATGAACATTATCATTAACATTATCACTAGTTTCAGGTTCATTACCAGATTTTGTTTCAGCATCAGAAATAGAAATATCATTTGGATTCTCAGGTGTTTGAGCAATAGGTTCACTAGAAGCATGCAAAGTACTATCATTTTTCTTTTTCTTCCTTTTAGAAGGACTAGGTGCATCTATATTATTTATTTGAGAATCTTGCTCAATTCTCTTAGGGTGGCCTTTAGGATACAAAGGTTCCTGAGTCATTTTACCAGTTCTAGTAGCCACTCTAACAACATAGTCCTTATTCTTACTATTCAATTCATTGAGCAAATCATTCTGAGCTTTAAGTACTTGTTCTACTTGAGTGGTAACCATAGAAGCATCTTTACTAATAAGTTTAAGTTCACCTTTGACATTAGCCATATAATCACCCAAGTGTTCAAGCATATCAACACTGCGTTTTAATTCTCTACCAAAAGAAGCATTGAAGTCTTCTTGCTTAACCTTATCAAACTCATCTAAGCATGGGCTAGCAAACTTAGTAAATGGGATTTCAGCTTTATCCTATCTATAGAGAGAATTTACCTTTACTACCTGTGTCGGGTTATCAAGACCATGTGTTTCTTCAATAGGTGGTGGATTAAAACCATATATTTCTTCAACAGGCGGTAAATTAAGACCATGTATTTCTTCAATAGGAGGTAAATTCTTAACATCTTCAGCTTTATTACCCTTTTCTTTCATAGATTTCTTTGCCTCTTGCATATCTTCAGGACTGAGAAATAGAACACCCCTTTTCTTCGGAGTTGGTTTAGGAATAGGCTCAGGAGTTGGCTTAGGAAGTGTACAATTATTTTCATTTGTCAACATATTATTCAATAAAATTTCAGCTTCATCCGGTGTTCTTTCCCTGAAAACAGAACCAACACAACTATCCAAGTAATCTCTGGAAGCGTCGGTTAGTCCATTATAAAAGATATCAAGTATTTAATTTTTCTTAAGAGGATGATCAGGCAAAGCATTAAGTAATTGGAGAAGCCTCCTCCAAGCTTGTGGGAGACTCTCTTCTTCAATTTGCACAAAATTATATATATCCCTTAAGGCAGCTTGTTTCTTATGAGCAGGGAAATATTTAGCAGAGAAGTAATAAATCATATCCTGGGGACTACGCACACAACCAGGATCAAGAGAATTAAACCATATCTTAGCATCACCTTTTAATGAGAACGGAAATATTTTAAGAATATAAAATTAGCGAGTTCTCTCATCATTAGTGAACAGGGTGGCTATATCATTTAATTTAGTAAGATGTGCCACAACAGTTTTAGATTCATAGCCATAAAAAGGATCAGATTCAACCAAAGTAATTATATTAGGATCAATAGAGAATTCATAGTCCTTATCAGTAACAAAGATAGGTGAAGTACCATAAGCAGGATCATGTTTCATTCTAGCATTCAGAGTTTTTTGTTTAAGCTTAGCTAATAATTTCTTAAGATCACTTCTATCATTGCAAGCAAGAAAGTCTCTTTTAGTTTCTTCATCCATAACATAGCCCTCGGTCACAACAGGTAATTCATATTTATTAGGAGAGCCTTCATAATCACTTTCATCAGTATTATCAGTTCTAATAATTTCATTGTCTCTAGCCCTAGCAAGTTGTTCATCAAGAAATTCACCAAGTGGCACAGTAGTATCAGGCATAGAAGTAGTTTCATCATAAGTATCATCCATAGTAGAAGTGGCATCATCAATAATATGCGACATATCAGAATCAATAGTAGAAGCAGGTTTAGGTGTCGCAAGCTTACTCAAAACAGAAGGTGAATCAAGTGCAGAGCTAGATGGCAGTTCCTTACCTCCCCTCGTAGTTGAGGGATAAATCTTGGTTTTGGATCTCTCAAGTTCTTCATAATGATAAGCAGATATAAATCCCATGTGACTCAAAGAACAGAGCTATGCTCCCCGGCAACGGTGCCAGAAAATAGTCTTGATAACCCACAAGTATAGGGGATCGCAACAGTTTTCAAGGGTAGAGTATTCAACCCAAATTTATTGATTCGACACAAGGGGAGCCAAAGAATATTCTCAAGTGTTAGTAGCTGAGTTGTCAATTCAACCACACCTGGAAACTTAATATCTGCAGCAAAGTATTTAGTAGCAAAGTAATATGATAGTAGTGGTAACGTTAGCAAAAGATAACGGTAGAAAAAGTAATGTTTTTGGTATTTTGTAGTGATGATAACAATAGCAATGGAAAAGTAAATAAGCGAAGAACAATATATGGAAAGCTCGTAGGCAATGGATCAAAGCTAGAGAATTATGCTGGAAGCGGTTCATCATGTAACAGTCATAACCTAGGGTGACACAGAACTAGCTCCAATTCATCAATGTAATGTAGGCATGTATTCTGAATATAGTCATACGTGCTTATGGAAAAGAACTTGCATGACATCTTTTGTCCTACCCTCCCGTGGCAGCGGGGTCCTAATGGAAACTAAGGGATATTAAGGCCTCCTTTTAATAGAGTACCGGACCAAAGCATTAACACATAGTGAATACATGAACTCCTCAAACTACGATCATCACCAGAAGTGGTCCCGATTATTGTCACTTCAGGGTTGCCGGATCATAACACATAGTAGGTGACTATAGACTTGCAAGATAGGATCAAGAACTCACATATATTCATGAAAACATAATAGGTTCAGATCTGAAATCATGGCACTCGAGCCCTAGTGACAAGCATTAAGCATAGCAAAGTC
This sequence comes from Triticum urartu, assembly GCF_056163025.1. Taxonomy (NCBI): domain Eukaryota; kingdom Viridiplantae; phylum Streptophyta; class Magnoliopsida; order Poales; family Poaceae; genus Triticum; species Triticum urartu. The sequence goes on along the minus strand of NC_141878.1, from coordinate 175,744,532 downwards.
ATAGCAACATCAATCTCAGAACATAGTGGATACTAGGGATCAAACCCTAACAAAACTAACTCGATTACATGATAAATCTCATCCAACCCATCACTGTCCAGCAAGCCTACAATGGAATTACTTATGCACGGCGGTGAGCATCATGAAATTGGTGATGGAGGATGGTTGATGATGACGATGGTGACGGATTCCCCTCTCCGGAGCCCCGAACGGACTCCAGATCAGCCCTCCCGAGAGAGTTTAGGGCTTGGCGGCGGCTCCGTATCATAAAACGCGATGAATCTTTCTCCCCGATTTTTTCTCTCCGAACACGAATATATAGAGTTGGAGTTGAGGTCAGAGAAGCTCTAGGGGGCCCACGAGGTAGGGGGCGCGCCCAGGGGGCAGGCGCGCCCCCACCCTCGTGGCTAGGGTGTGGGCCCCCTGGCCTTGATCTTTTGCTAGTATTTTTTATTATTTCCCAAAATACGCTCCGTGGAGTTTCAGGTCATTCCGAGAACTTTTGTTTCTGCACATAAATAACACCATGGCAATTCTGCTGAAAACAACGTCAGTCCGGGTTAGTTCCATTCAAATCATGCAAGTTAGAGTCCAAAACAAGGGCAAAAGTGTTTGGAAAAGTAGATACGACGGAGACGTATCATGGCACTGCCGTTTAGGTCATATTGGTGTAAAGCGCATGAAGAAACTCCATGCTGATGGGCTTTTGGAATCACTTGATTATGAATCACTTGATGCTTGCGAAGCATGCCTCATGGGCAAGATGACTAAGACTCCATTCTCCGGAACAATGGAGCGAGCAACTGACTTACTGGAAATAATGCATACTGATGTATGTGGTCCGATGAGTGTTGAGGCTCGCAGCGGGTATCATAATTTCCTGACCTTCACAGATGATTTGAGCAGATATGGGTATATCTACTTGATGAAACATAAGTCTGAAACATTTGAAAAGTTCAAAGAATTTCAGAGTGAAGTGGAAAATCATCGTAACAAGAAAATAAAGTTTCTACGATCTAATCACGGAGACGAATATTTGAGTTACGAGTTTGGTCTTCAACTAAAACAATGTGGAATAGTTTCACAAATTCATTCCACCTGGAACACCACAGCATAATGGTGTGTCTGAACATCATAACCGTACTTTATTGGATATAGTGTGATCTACGATGTCTCTTACCGATTTATCACTATCGTTTTGGGGTTATGCATTAGAGACATCTACATTCACGTTAAATAGGGCACCGCCTAATCTGTTGAGACGACACCATATGAACTGTGGTTTAGCAAGAAACCTAAACTGTCGTTTCTTAAAGTTTGGGGTTATGATGCTTATGTGAAAAAGTTTCAGCCTGATAAGCTTAAACCCAAATCGGAAAAGGGCGTCTTCATAGGATACCCAAAAGAAACTATTGGGTACACCTTCTATCACAGATCCGAAAGGCAAGATCTTTGTTGCTAAGAGTGGATCCTTTCTGAGAAGAAGTTTCTCTCGAAAGAAGTGAGTGGGATGAATGTAGAACTTGATGAGGTAATTGTACCTTCTCCGGAATTGGAAAGTAGTTCATCACAGAAATCAGTTCTAGCAATTTCTACGCCAATTAGTGGGGAAGCTAATGATGATGATCATGATACTTTAGATCAAGTTACTACCGAACATCGTAGGACAACCAGAGTATGGTCCGCACCAGAGTGGTATGGTAATCCTTTCTGGAAGTCATGTTACTAGACCATGACGAACCTACGAACTATGAGGAAGTGATGATGAGCTCAGATTCCGCGAAATGGCTTAAGGCCATGAAATTTGAGATGGGATCCATGTATAAAGAACAAAGTATGGACTTTGATTGACTTGCCCAATGATTGGCGAGCCATTGAGAATAAATGGATCTTCAAGAGGAAGATGGACGCTGATAGTAGTGTTACTATCTACAAAGCTCAAATTGTCGCAAAAAGGTTTTCGACAAGTTCAAGGTGTTGACTACGATGAAGATTTTCTCACTCGTAACGATGCTTAAGTCTGTCCAAATCATGTTAGCAATTACCACATTTTATGAAATCTGGCAAATGGATGTCAAAACTACATTCCTTAATGGATCTCTTAAAGAAGAGTTGTATATGATACAACAAGAAAGTTTTGTCAATCCTGAAGGTGCTAACAAAATGTGCAAGCTCCAGCGATGCATCTATGGACTGGTGCGAGCATCTCGGAGTTGGAATATACGCTTTGATGAGTTGATCAAAGCATATAGTTTTATACAGACTTTTGGTGAAGCCTGCATTTACAAGAAAGTGTGTGGGAGCTCTGTAGCATTTCTGATATTATATGAGGATGACATATTGTTGATCAGAAATGATACTAAATTTCTGGATAGCATAAAGGGATACTTGAATAAGAATTTTTCAAAGAAAAACCTCGGTGAAGCTGCTTACACATTGAGCATCAAGATCTATAGAGATAGATCAAGGCGCTTGATAAGATTTTTCAATGAGTACATACCTTGACAAGATTTTGAAGTAGTTCAAAATGGAACAGTCCAAGAAGGAGTTCTCTCCTGTGTTGCAAGGTGTGAAGTTGAGTAAAGACTCAAAACCCGACCACAACAGAAAATAGAAAAAGAATGAAAAGTCATTCCCTATGCCTTAATCATAGGTTCTATAAAGTATGCTATGCTGTGTACCAGTCCTATTGTATACCTTAGCATGATTCTGGCAACGTAGTACAATAGTCACTACAAAAAAAATACACTTCCATGATGATACGTGTTTGTCACAGTAGGTCGCTTTTTTTGTCATGCATGTACATTCATGACAAATTTATGACAGAATCAAGATAGTCATACCTGTTGAGGGAGTCCTGGATTCGGGGGTCTCTGGACAGCCGGACTATCTCCATTGGCCGGACTGTTAGACTATGAAGATACAAGATTGAAGACTTCGTCTCATGTCCGGATGGGACTCTACTTGGCGTGGAAGGCAAGCTAGGCAATACGTATATGGATATCTCCTCCTTTGTAACCGACCTTGTGTAACCCTAACCCTCTCCGGTGTCTATATAAACCGAAGGGTTTCAGTCCGTAGGACAACAATCACAACATACAATCATATCATAGGCTAGCTTCTAGGGTTTAGCCTCTCTGATCTCGTGGTAGATCTACTCTTGTAACACCTATATCTTCAATATTAATCAAGAAGGACGCAGGGTTTTACCTCCATCAAGAGGGCCCGAACCTGGGTAAAACTTTGTGTCCCTTGCCTCCTGTTACCATCCGGCCTAGATGCACAGTTCGGGACCCCCTACCCGAGATCCACCGGTTTCGACACTGACATTGGTGCTTTCATTGAGAGTTCCACTATGCCGTCGCCACAAGGAAGGATGTCTCGTCCCGTCTTTAAAGACGGCACTATCGCTGAGGGAGCTCTGGCTATCGGCCAAACTCTCCGGCTAGGTGGTTTTCTTATGACCGCCTGTTCGGCCGCTGCGCCGACGATGACTTCTTGGGTCATCGAAAGCAATCTTCACATCAACTCGGAACTCGCCAAGCAGTTAGATCCAATGGAGCTCTCTTCCCTGAATGAGCTCTTGGATCGTATCGCTGCCCTGGGAGTCGCTACAGACTATGATCACATTGGGCCTAAACCTGATCTAAGAGAAATTAACTCTCCCCAGGTCACCCATCATGTTGCGGTGGTGGAAGAACAATGCGGCAAAACTTCATCTATCTTAAGGACTAGCTACGTCTGGATACCTGCGGAGGGGAGGATGTCACTCAAAGCCTGAACCCAGAATCAGGCAGCGGGCCAGATTTACCGGAAAACATCCAAGAATCCAAACTTTCGAGTTTGGAAACTCCTTGGCCACTGAGCCTCAGATTGGGTGAGGATTCGGATTCAATTACACCCACCCACCCAAACATACGCGATCTATCCCAAATTAGGCAAGAGCCAGCAGAAACAGTACGCCATTACTGGGCCAGATTCCTCCTGGTCAAGAACATGATAAAGGACTGCCGTGAGGAAGACGCAATTTCACTCTTCTGCAATAATTGCACGGACAAGGGAATCCTCAACGCCATAAGTTGTCGCGAAATTACACGCTTTGCCGACTTGGTGTCCATAGTACGAAAGTACTGTGCGATGGAAAGCGCCTGGAAAACCGAAATCAAATTTTGGGATAATCCGGCCCAGAATACAAACCCAGTCCGAAATAAAAGGGTGCACTATCACAATACACCTAGGTTAACTACCAAAAAGCAAAAGCCCTCTACGGGGCAAGGAACCGTACTGGAGGGATGGCTCAACGGACCCTGCAAAATTCATAGTACAGCGGATGCGATACCAACGCACAGCCTTAGAGCATGCTGGATACTCCGGCAGGTAGCCAAAAGTGGTGAGGATCTACTCCTCCCAAAAACCACAGAGCACCACCCCGAGGACAACACTACGGTCTTAATGGTCTTCGAGACCTTTGCGTCAAATAAAAGATGGAAGCGAACACTCCGCAGCACGTCCGAAATCTGCCACATAGCAGAAACAAATCCTTGGAGCGACACGGCTATTACCTTCAATGCCAGTGACGAACCTAAATTCTGAACAACCCGAGTACCAGCCGCACTGGTCCTCTGTCCAATCATGGATGGCTTTCGACTCACCAAGGTACTCATGGATGGCGGCAGCGGATTAAACCTCATCTACGAGGAAACTCTTCAAAAGATGGAAATATACTGGAGCCGCATTAAGCAAAGCAGCACAACCTTTAGAGGAATCATCCCCAGTCGGGAAGCACGCTACGCCGGAAAAATCACACTGGATGTGGTATTCGGCACGCCAGATAATTACAGGTCCGAAGAAATTACATTCCAAGTGGCCCCGTTCAGCAGCGGATACCATGCTCTATTAGGGTGGGAGGCGTTTACAATCTTCCAAGCCATACCCCATTACGGGTACATGAAGCTCAAAATGCCCAGGCCCAATGGGATCATCACTCTTGTTAGTGATCCGGACATAGCACTCCGCGCTGAAAATAAGACAGCTGCACTGGCCCTTGAGGCACTATCCGAAGCCCTAGCGGCCGAAGAACTAACTGCGCTGCGCTCCACAGTGAACAGGGACGACGTGATACTCGATAAAAGATCCAAGTCCACCTCCTTTAAGCCGGCGGACGAAATAGTCAAATTCCAAGTCCATCCAACGGACCCTACAAAAACAGCTTCCATCGGGGCACAATTAAACCCTGATGTTGACGCCGCACCGCGAGAGTTCCTACGTGAGAACTGGGACATTTTTGCCTGGCACCCTTCAGACATGCCAGGAATCCCACGCAGGCTAGCTGAACACAGCCTAAATATCCTAAAAGGATTCAAGCCAGTCAAGTAGGCTCTTCGACGTTTCTCCGAGCCTAAAAGACAAGCCATGGGAGAGGAACTAGCCAAGCTATTAGAGGCCGGATTCATCAGAGACATAAATCATCCGGACTGGCTAGCAAACCTGGTGATGGTGCCAAAGAAGGACAAATCCTGGCCCTTGTGCGTCGATTTTAAGGACCTTAATAAGGCCTGCCCAAAGGATCCCTTCCCCCTCCCCCGCATCGATCAAATCATCGATGCTACCGCATGACACGATTCATTGTGTTTCCTCGACGCATACTCCGGCTACCATCAAATCAAAATGGCACAGCCAGACCAAGCCGCAACGGCATTCATCACACCATACAGCCCATTCTGCTTCAACACAATGCCCTTCGGGCTAAAAAACACCGGTGCAACATACCAACACATGATTTAGACATGCCTGGCAAACCAGATCGGCAAAACAGTGGAGGCATACGTGGATGACGTGGTCATTAAAACCAAGCATGTCGAAACCCTAGTAGACGACTTTGAGGGTCACATTCGACAACCTCCGAACATATGACATCAAGCTCAATCCGGAAAAATGCGTTTTCGGCATACCAGCAGGAAAGCTCCTGGGATTCATCGTCTCCAGCAGAGGTATTGAAGCTAATCCGGCCAAAATCCGAGCGTTGTCATAGTTGGCTACCCCAGCTGACCTCAAACAAATACAAAAATTAACTAGATGCGTGGCGGATCTAAGCTGCTTTATCTCCCGCTTGGGAGAAAAGGCATTACCCCTTTATCGCCTCCTACAGCGCACTGAACACTTCGAGTGGACGGACGCCGCCACGGCCGGACTGAATGAAATAAAAGACATATTGGCAACAAACCCAGTCCTGGCCGTGCCAAACACTGGCGAACCAATGCTATTATACATTGCGGCAACTCATCAAGTAGTAAGCGCAGTGCTTGTCGTCGAGCGAGAAGCGGACGGACACAAATTTCCCCTTCAAAAGCCGGTTTACTACGTGTCCACAGTCCTTACCCATGCAAATCACGGTACCCGCATGATCAAAAGATAGCGTACGCGGTATTTATGGCATCCCGGAAGCTGCGACACTACTTTCAAGAGTGTTCGATAACGGTAGCCTCGGAAGTACCACTTAACAATATTATAAACAACCGCGATGCGATGGGCCAAATTGCCAAATGGGCCATTGAGCTCCTCCCGTTCGACATAACTTACAAACCACGGCGAGCTATTAAATCGCAAGTTTTGGCTGACTTCGTCGCTGAATGGATGGAAGCCGAACTCCCTAAAGAGTATGACACATATTCAAACTGGATCATGCACTTCGACGGCTCCAAAATGTTGGCTGGTCTGGGGGCTGGCATCGTCTTGACGTCCCCAACAGGAGACACCGTTCAATACGTACTACAGATAATGTATACGGACGCCAACAATGTAGCCGAATACGAGGCCCTTCTACATGGTCTCCGGATGGCAGTATCCATGGGGATCCGACGCCTAGAGGTGCGCGGGGATTCAAACCTTGCAATATCCCAAATAAATGGAGACTTTGATGCCAAGGATCCAAAAATGGCTGCTTATCGCAATGTCGTTCTAAAAATGTCAGCCTGGTTCGATGGGCTCGAATTTCACCATGTGTCTCGGGTAAACAATCAGGCGGCGGATATCCTCGCCCGCATTGGCGCAAAACGCGACACAGTCCCTCCCAACATTTTTCTAGAAAGGCTTTTCAAGCCATTCGTAGCATGGGAAGGGGACACCGGTAACAACAGTCCGGACCCAACCAAAACACCCGATACCGAACTCTTTGACACAATCGGAGGCTCCGCCACCGAAATAACACAATCAGCCCACGAAATAATGGCCATTATTGCCCTGTGGATAGAACCATTCCTGGCCTACTTAACTAGACAAGAACTCCCAGAGGACCAAAATGAGGCATGCTGCATAGTGCGGCGATCAAAGGCCTATAGGGTCCATGAGGGAGAATTGTACAAAAAAAGTGCTACCGGAGTCCTTCAACGGTGCATCTCCGAAGGGGAAGGACGGAACCTTTTGGCAGAAATTCATGCTGGACTTGGCGGTCATCACGCTGCAGCCCGGGCTCTTGTGAGCAAGGCCTTCTGTACAGGATTCTATTGGCCAACGGCCCGGGCAGACGCATAGGACTTAGTCCACCGTTGCGCCGGTTGCCAGCTCTTTGCAAATCAAAGCCATATGCCACCCACTGCCCTCCGAACAATCCCCATTACATGGCCCTTTGCGGTCTGGGGGCTTGACATGGTTGGACCCCTTAAAGGTGGAACCCACAAGAAAAAATACTTATTGGTCATGGTGGATAAATTCACTAAGTGGATAGAGGCCAAACCGGTTAAAACAACCGAATCCGGACCGGTGATAGATTTCATATCCGGGGTTGTACATCGCTACGGCGTCCCCCACAACATCATCACTAATAATGGCATGAACTTCACGGCCGACGAGGTAAAACTCTGGTGCAGAAAAATGGGCATCAAGCTCGATTACGCTTCAGTCTACCACCCACAAACCAATGGTCAAGTCGAACGAGCAAATGGTCTTATAATGAGCGGCATTAAACCCAGACTAGTGAGCTCCTTAACAGAGTCTGACACGCACTGGGTAGAGGAGCTCGACTCCGTACTCTGGGGGCTACGGACCATGCCGAATCGTAGTACCAGATACACACCATTTTTTATGGTGTACGGCACTGAGGCAGTATTGCCCTGTGACATAATTCATGACTCACCTCGAGTGCGCATGTACGAAGAAAGAGAAGCCGAGCTCGATCGGCAGGACAGTCTAGACACCTTGGAGGAAGAGCGCGACGTAGACAAAGCCCGTTCCGCATTTTACCAGCAACAGGCTCGCAGATACCAAAGCAGAGAAGTACGAGCCAAAACTTATAACGTTGGCGAACTAGTTCTCCGGCTACCGGATAAGAAAAAGAACAAGCTAGAGCCCAAATGGGAAGGTCCCTTCATCATCGACCAAGTTCTGACCTGCGGAGCGTACCGACTGCGGGATGCATCGACTAGTCGACTCGAGCCAAACCCATGGAACGCAGCTAGGCTCCGAAGATTCTATGCCTAGCACCGGACTTTATATGTTAGTCCCCTCCCTTTGTCCATTTTCTGCATATGTGTCGTCTGTCTTGTTTCCCTTTCTTTCTTTTATTCCTCTAGACCTTCACGGGTCACCTTGTGCCTCACTTGTACATTACAGAGGTGCTAGCCGCACTATCTACACCTGGGGGCTTCTTTCACAGAAGCTTAAATTATTTACCCGGGCATCACGCCCAACACATGCGTTGTACTTTCACATGTACCTTTTTTCACCATTATATGCATCGATATGACTTAAGTTTTGGCAAGCTGGGTTGCCTGGCTCTTGTATTTATGCTCTACGTTCCCGTTAATTCGGCTAGGGCATAAGGGGAGCACCTCTGCGATTGTTACCGCCGGGTCAGCCGGACGTGTACCTCAGACTGGGTGAAGCTGAAAACTAGTGTTCTTAAGAGAATATTCCGTTGGTGAACAAAAGATGAATTTTATTTATTAACCATATCTGCCCCCAGACATTTTTTACTGCGCTTCTTGTCACAGTCCGGACATGCACTTTAGGGCATGCCTACCCAGGGAAAGGAACCCTTAACGGAACTATTCTCTCTGGAAGATGTTTCTTACTACCCATGTAATATAACATAACTAGTTGGGTACTTGTCTGATAAAGCACTAATGACCCCTACGCCTGGTCTCCATGCATGCCCCGGTTCTTATATAACCGAGAGGGTATTCGGATACACTCCGGACTATCGGGTCCGAGGTTGAAGCGAAAAGGTCCGCCACGACAAACGATTTACAATCTGGCTAGAAGACATCATATATGTCACTTTACAATTGCATAGTTAATTTGACTGGTTGAATTCCTCTTCAATGCCCTCCAATAGGTTGTTTAGTCTACAGTCCTGTTGGGAATACTTTGCGGCCAATTCTACTTGGCCGTACACTAAATTCACAGGGATCTCCTTGCCGTCTGGCCCCACAGGTCCGACTTCGGCCATGTGGTTCGGGTCAGCCTTCGTGTACCATGTCTTCACCATTGCCCAAGCCTCCCTGGCGCCCTGACGGCAGGCCGATATCTTCCATAATCGGAAACGCCGCCGTGCTCCCTTCAGCTTTTCTGGAAGCTCTCCAAGGCCTTCGGGTATGGAGACAGACGGCCACAAGGCCTGGGCAACGCCTTGCATCACCTGCCGAACTCGTTTGTGCAGCTGTGCGAGCTCGGGAAGAAGATCACCCGTTGAACTAGGCATCTCCTCGGCAGGACGTCATGTTAGCATACCTAAAGACATAACTCTGTCAGCCAGCTTCCTCGCCGAACTCTTTTTCAAAGTTCGTTCAAGCACTTACTAAATATGCCGCGTCAAAGCCGCTGATTCTCCTTAACAGAATCCGACAGTTGGGCACGAACATCTTTTAGTTCCACGCCCAGCTTGGTGTTGGCATCTTGGAGATCATTCTTCTCCTGCCTCACCCTCGTTAGCACGCTCTCACCAGCCTTCAGCTGGCGTATGAGCTGCTGCTTATCCGAATTCACTCCAGCGTCATCTGCAATTTTATCGTCAGATTTGCATATAAAGCCGCACTCTAATATGATACTCATCATTTGACGGATGTGTTACCAGTGGGGGTCTCCTTGGGCTCCCCTGCAGCGGACAGTGCGGCCTGAAGTTGGGCTTTGCACTCTTCCAGCTCCTGGGACAGTTGAGTATTCTTTTCTGTAAGAACCTACATAACAAATGATCCTTAAATCAGTTATCCTAACTGTTTCAAGTCTCAGGGGCTACTGATATATATATAATCATCAAATTTTCTCACCCGTATGTCTTTTACATACTGCTCCATGGCTCTGGCTAGACCATTTTGAGCGGCACGGAGGTGCGCATCTCCCGAGTTGAAGGCATCTAAAGCCTCTTGGGAGAAATAAGCGTCACGAAGAACAATCCGGCGACGCCTATGATTCATGGCACTTTCCACCTCGGAAGGGGTGGTGGACAGTCTATCCGTATCCTCTGTCGGAGGAGCACCCGGTGCACGCCTTGTACTCGTTCCCACCCCTGAGTCCGGCCTTGGAGCCTGGCTTGTGGAGGCGCGGTTGGTAGCCTCTCCGAGTATAGTCCGACGAGGGCTCTTTCTCCTGAAAGGAAGGCATGGGCGTTAATATGCCTCTGTAAATAATGTCTTTCAATAAATACGGCACGATATACCGCTGCGTCGGTGCCTCAATCCAGACTACGGATCTTTTCAGCCTGCCTGGCCTAGCGGCCCCTTGTTCGCTAGTTGCCATAGGCTCGATCTTCTGCCCCGAGGACCTCCCCTGCAAGACATGGCTGTTATACGGCAATGAAAAAAAATAGAACAAGGACGGGTCCCTTTTTAAGTGCTGGGATTTCGGTCTGAGTCACCTGTGAGGTTGGAACTAGCCCAGGGTAATCGGCCGTAATGGCCACCAAGGTATTGTCATTACTCCCTTGGTAAAAAAACCCCGTCGATCAGCTCCACGGATATGTCCGGATCCTCTTGGGAGGCCGGGTTAAGGGACCGTCCAGGGTCCTCGGGCTATGGAGGAGGGCTGTTTATCTCCTTTACTGCCTGGCGCAGCTCCTGCGATGAAATCGCTAGAATGAATACTTAAACTACGGGAATACGAAACGGATGGGTGAGAAAAAAAATCTCCGCTTACCCAGCTCGGAGGATTGTACATGGAGAATCCGCCTTCCGGGTTGATACGGAGGAATTCCTCCTCTTCTCCCTTGTACAAAGTGGACAAGATCTTTATTAGATCAGCAGCCGATCCCGGCCCTTTGCGGCCGTGGCGGGTGGCGTCATCCTCCCCGTTGAAGTCCCACATGGGGTGGCCTCTGTACTGGAGCGGCTACACCCCCCGCATAATGCATATAGCCATGACCCTGATCATGGTCAATCCGGATCGAGCTAAAGAACTTATCCGACTCATCAGATAAAGAATGTCCCGGTCATCTTCCTCCAGGGGGCTCCGTGGACGCCAACTCTGGTGCTTCTTCAAAGGGGCGTTGTCAAACTCTGGAAGGCCGATCCGAATAGGGTCCAGAAGGGGGACATCTTCTATATAAAACCATTCTGAAGGCCAGTCTTTGGATGTCTTCTTCGGGGTCCCGGATAGGTATCCGGTCCCAGCGACACGCCACACTTCGGCTCCGCCCACTTGATATATTGATCCCATCTTAGAACGGGGCACAAGGCAGAACAACTTCTTCCACAGAGTGAAATGAGCTTCACAACCCAAAAATAACTCGCTAAGGGCTATGAATCCCGCGATGTGAAGCAGGGAGGCAGGCGTAAGGTTGTGCAGCTGGAGGCCATAGAACTCCAGAAGCCCTCGGAGAAACGGATGGATTGGGAATCCGAGCCCTCTTACCAGATAAGGGACAAGGCACACCCGCTCTCCCTTGGAGGGATTGGGACGGCTCTCCGCTTGCTCTCTGCCATTATAGGTGGCAAGCCCGGCTCGAACCGGGACCAGGTACGCTGGGGGAAGAAATCCCTTGGATTGAAGCATCACCAATTTGCTGTGCGGGATGGAACATCTCTCCCAATCTCCAGGCTTGGAACTAGGGGTGCGAGAGGAGGAGCTGCGTCGACCGGCCATGGTGGAATGGATCTCTGTCAGGCACACTCCGATGAAGACTCGGCAAGGGAGGATGATGTGATTTGGATCTGAATCCTCGTCTTTTTAAATAGGCGGCTCATTTACATAGCTAGGGGCGTAAATGTGAAAACACCCTGGCTCTTCGCATTCGCTCGACACGTGGAAAGTGGCCATTATTGGGCATAGAAGCCGAGAAGTACAAACCATCACAAGGAGCCGGGCATTATTTCGATAGGTACACAAAATTTGAAGAGGAACCCGCCTTGCAATGCTGAAGATAATACTGTGCGCCGGACTCGTCGTCATTGAAGCCTGGTTCGGGGGCTACTGAGGGAGTCCTGGATTCGGGGGTCTCCGGACAGCTGGACTATCTCCATTGGCCGGACTGTTAGACTATGAAGATACAAGATTGAAGACTTCATTTTGTGTCCGGATGGGACTCTACTTGGTGTGGAAGGCAAGCTAGGCAATACATATATGGATATCTCCTCCTTTGTAACCGACCTTGTGTAACCCTAACCCTCTCCGGTGTCTATATAAACCGAAGGGTTTCAGTCCGTAGGACAACAATCACAACATACAATCATATCATAGGCTAGCTTCTAGGGTTTAGCCTCTCTGATCTCGTGGTAGATCTACTCTTGTAACACCTATATATTCAATATTAATCAAGCAGGACGTAGGGTTTTACCTCCATCAAGAGGGCCCGAACCTGGGTAAAACTTCGTGTCCCTTGCCTCCTGTTACCATCCGGCCTAGACGCACAGTTCGGGCCCCCTACCCGAGATCCGCCGGTTTTGACACCGACACCTGTGCTGTCGTAGAAGTGTTCCATGACATTACCAAAATTATCATCACGGAAGTGTCCACTTCCATGACGATAAATCACGCGTCACAGAAGTTCTTTCGTCAAGGGTGACCGACACGTGGCATCCACCGTAACGTAACGCCGTTAAGCTATCGGGTCTGGTTTTGGATCCGATAACCCGTTAACAGCCCCGACCAATGGGGATTTTCCACGTGTAAAATCATCATTGGCTGGAGGAAACACGTGTCGGCTCATCGTTGGGACAGATGTCAACCACTCATTGGACGGAAGGCGCCTATGATACGTCGACACGTGGCATGGCCCAACAGAGGCCCATTCCTGTGAAAAGGCCGGCCCGTTTGACTTGGTTAAAAGCTGGCGGGCCGGCCCATGGAAAGCCTGTTAACGGCCTGTTCAAATATAACCCATTTACAGCCCGCTAACCCAAGGCCCGTTACACCCTATCCGAATTAGGCCCAGTAGCGTCATCTGGGCCATCCAATATGATTCCAGCCCGTTTTCACTTCTGGCCCATGTATGGCCCATGAAGTCTTTCGGCCCATATGAGGCCCTATGTAACTCTTGGTCTACTAACGGCCCGTGGTGAAACTGGCCCGTAATGAACAGTGTATCACTTTACACCCATTAACGGCCCATGGTGAAACTGGCCCGTAATGAACAGTGTATCACTTTATACCCATTAACGACCCGTTATTCCATTGGGCCGTTTCCAGCCCATGTTATCTTTCGGCCTTCTCAGAGCCCATTTATTCTTGGGCTCATTTCCAGCATTCGTTTACTTACGGCCCATTACTGTCATTTTCTGCTTGTGGGCCAAATTCAGCCCGTGGTTACAGTCGACTCGTTTGTGGTCCGTTAATACATTGGGCCGATTTCATAGCGTCATCAAATACGGCCTATTAACGATGGCCCGTTATGGTCAGCCCATGAACGGACGATTCCAACTCTAGCCCGTTTATGGCCATAATGCGGTCTGTTTGGCCCATGTTTGGCCAATCGATTATACGGCCCGTATAAAGCCCATTGACAATACGGCCCGCAGAAGGCCCATTGTTTCTACGGCGTGTAGAAGGCCCATTGTTTCTATGGCCCGTAGAAGGCCCATTGTTTCTACGGCCAGTAGGAGGCCCAGTGTCACTATAGTAAATATTAGCCCATGGTTATTGTGGCCTAGTTTTAAAAAATAGGTTATTGCAGCCACTAGCTAACCGCGGAAAAAGAACTGCAATGACTACAAGCAAACAAATAAACAAGACAACAAGGAAATAAATAAGCAAGCAACTAACGCTAGGCTATCAAGGCTATTACACATAATACATCCACTGGGCATCAATGTTCGCCACGAGTGCAAATATAGGGAACAAAGCAGCATATCATATACACTGGTTGTCAAAGTTGGCGACCAGCGCAAATAAACGCCGCAGCAAAACAAATCTAGAACTGAAACCACTTCAGAATATCTCAAGAAACAATATCCTGGGTACCCATAATGCTGTCAAGATGCTTAGCAAGCTTATTAACTTTCTCTTGTTTGGCGCTTAAATCCTCCAGCGCTTTGTTGTTGCACCAGAAAATATGCATCTGAATTCTGCAGGGACTTCCTCAGTCCTTCAGCTTCCTGTCGCAGCACATCTGATCGATGTCTTTGAACTTGAAGTTGAGACTCAAGAAGACGAACTGATTCAGGCAGCGATTTCGAAGAGCTTGTGCCAGCAGTAGTGGCCAGTAACTCGAACACTACATCAAGACAGGACTTTTGGGTTCCCTCACTGTCGTCAAGATAGTTTTTATCAACTTTCTTGGAGACCAACAGGGATGTCTCACTATCTTGAACCTTATCTGCATTACTTCCTTTACCATTGGATAATGCGGTGCTGTTCTCCAATATTTTGCCCGCAATCTAAAAGAGAAACAAGCAGACACATCACATGTTTACCATGTTGTATATGAAACTCATTTTGGTAAATGAGTTCAGTAGTAAAGTGGACAGGATAACAGCATGAAACAAACATATATCTATGTACCATGGTCACTTTATGGTCTATATCATTCTAGTTTTTGTTGCCAAATCAAGATAGAGACACAGTTCAAATAATATTTGTTCAAGACAAAGCAGAATCGACAGAATATAAGTGTGGGTAACTATAGAGCAATAACAACACTTGTAATGTGCATGACATGAGAACATAACTGTTTATTCAATTGAAACTGAAATCAACATAGAGCAGGTTACAACAGCAAACCAGTTAAAGAAACAGGTTTAAAACATACCTGTTGCGCCATTGGAGTTTCAATTCCATCCTTCAAATTTGAAAATAGATGGTATGAGTAAATACAGTCGTGCAAGAGGAAAGGAGTATGAACCATAGCTACAGAACCTAACCTGAGAACAAATCTTGTTCTCCTTTAAGCGTTGAGTTGGGATTCGGAGTGGTGGTCCTCGTGCTTTGGGCACTGCAGTTCCCTTACTAACTGCTCGTGTTTGGGTGCTCTGTGGTGGAGACGGTGCTATGTCAACTGGAACTGGGTTACTATCTGTCGGGGTTGGGGTTAGAAGGGGTGTAGCTGGTTCTCTGTCCAACTGGGTAGGGGTACAATCTGCGAGAGTCTGGGTTAAGTGTGGTGGATCTGGTCCTTGGGCAAGTACAACCGTGGTTCTATCTGCATCAGCTGGTAGCACTATCTTTTCTGAAGACCGTGTTGTTACTCCCTTAGATACTGCCATCACGCTCTCCAATTCAAATGGCTGATAAACAAGAAAAGTAATTGAAAGTATAGACATTGTATGATAGACAGGTGGAATGGATAGTGGGGAATAAAAGAGGGCATAAAGTAATTCATATTTATGTTGTCTAACCAAACAGGATAGCATGACACAATTTCACATATATGATGGCTAACTAAACAGGATAGCATGACACAATTTCACATTATGATGGCTAACTAAAAAAGATGGAAAGACATAGTTCAAAATATGAGACTATGTAAACATGATGACATGACATAACTATATAATGTGTTTATTAAATAGGTTGGCATGCCATAATTCACATACATTCATGGATAGAATGCCATAATTCAAAATATGATGACTGTAAACACTAAACAGGATGAGATGATATAACTATATGATGACTTTATTAAATGGGTTGCCATGCCATAATTCAGATAGATGATGTGTATGTACTATGTAAACATGATGGCATGATCTAATTCAAATATATGATTTATATAGTAAGCAAGTAAGCAGATGGCGATCCATATATGATGTAAAAACTAAGCAATGCAAGACAACATGCATGACATGGGTAATATAACCCTACCAAGTTTGAGCATAGACCTCAGGGGGAAAATAGGACTGGTCATCAGTCTCTGAATCCTCCTCTGAGGAGCTCTCTGTAACCAGCAAGATGTCTGCATCAGCAGGTAGCATTGTCTGTCTGAATACCTTGTTTTCACTCCAGATACTTCCATCACCGCTTCAAATGGCTGATGCACAGGAAGAGTAGTTGAATATACAAACGTTGTCGCCAAATGGAACACGTAATACAAAAAAATGATAGCATGATATAATTCACATACATGATAATTGGCTAAACAACATGGCATTGCATAATTCACATATATAATGCCTTTGCAACAAGATAGCATTGTATAATTCACATATATAATGTCTTGCAACAACATGGCAATGCATAATTCACATATATGGTAATTAGACACTGAACAGGTGGCATTCACACAAAGCATGTCTAAACTAATCAAATGACATAGCAATGCGAGACACCATACGCACGATATGAGCAACATAACCCTGCCAAGTTAGAGCATACACCTCGGGGAGGGGGGGGATAGGACTGGTCATCTGTCTCTGAATCCTCTTCTGAGGAGCTATCTGTAACCAGCGAGATATGCGCTTTGTCAGATAGCATAGTCTGCTCTGAAGACCTTGTTTTCACTCCAGAATTTGCCATCATCATGTCAAATGGCTGATGCACACGAAGAGCAGTTAAATGTAATAACATTGTTGACAAATGTAATATGTAATGAAAAAAAGGATGGCCTGATATAATTTACATATAAGATGACTGGCTAAGAAGGATGGCATTGCAAAATTCACATATATGATGCCTGGCTAAACAAGATGGCGTTGCATAATTCACATAAACGATGAATAAACTAAGCAGATGGCATTCGCACAAAGGATGTGTAAACTAAGCAGATGACATATTTGATGTATAAAGTAAGCAATGCAAGACACCATATGCATGATATAACCAACATCAGCATGCCAAGTTAGAGCGAAGACCTCAGGGGGTAAATAAGAGTTGTCTTCTCCTTCTGAATCCCCCTCAGAACAGATATCTTCCTCTCGATTACAATCCGAAATGCGTGGAGGGGGGCTGCCTTTGCGCCTACCATGGAGCGACGTCTGCATGAAATTTTATTGCCACACAAGGCTTGTCTCTTTTGCTCTACATGTTCAGTTCCATTGTTTACAATAACTGTCATGCATAGGAATAAAACATAGTGAGATTATGTAAGGAGTGCATGCAGAAATCCAAAGTGATGGTAGCAACCTGTGGATAGACCCAAAACCAATAATAGCAGGCAGATAATGGCTTCAATTAAAAAATACAGATAATGGCTTCTTTACTGTTTGTTTCCCACCCAACATGAAACTCATAGTAGACACCGGAGATTAACCAGATAGTAGATAGATACTATTGATAGCAGCCCCGATATGTACCCCACAACCATTTAAAAACTCAAGTTTGACCATTAGTTTGGAGCTGACTCAGAGTCTAATCATGAATAGGACGATAAAGTAGCATGTAATATTAAGCGATGCATAACATAAGCAGACACGAAAGAGTGCGACCTGTCTTGCGGACCCATGTAGTCCTCGAGGTCATCTGCTCGGTTGATGATGGTAGTGCAGTTTTCATGGTTGCCAGCGGCGGGGAAGAAGATCTGAGGCGGCGAAAGACAGTCTGGAGGCCGGATCCCTGCTGTGCTGGACCCTTCTGTCGTTGGAGCAGTTGAGCTGGGGTGGACGACGGTGCAACAAGAGCGGGACAAACCACGCAAGGTTTTCTTTGACAACTATCTGTAAGAGAAGTAATTCTGTAAGGGCTCGTTTGAATTGGAGGATTCCAACAATGCAGGGATAGGAAATAGACATGAATAGGATAGGAATGCACATGCAAAACAGAGAATTTAAAAACACAGGATTTCTGCCAATCTGGGTGTTTAATTCACAACAATTGGAAGATCACAGGATGCAAAGAAGCATGGTGAGATTAAGTCAAACCACAAAAAAATGTACGGTTATAATGCTATTATGCTACTATCTCTTAGTCTTGTGCTTCATGAATAGGAATTTGAAAAGCAGGACAAGTGAAAATTAAAATTCCTACGTTTTTTCTTTCAAGGAGACACTAAAGGAACAAATCCGTGTGCTCAGTGGACAATATATATAACATGTAGAGTAAAAAAGAGATGCAACAATTGTACAACCTCTTTGGCGAAGCCATGTCGATCTCAGCGTGATTGGGTTGGCCGGTGAGGATGCTCTGACTGACTTGGCTGTCGGAGGAGGGGAAGAAGATCTTAGGCGTCTGGAGATGGAGCCCGAGGTACTGCTCTGCTGTGATGGAGGGTTTCGTCGTTGGAGCAGCTCTGGTGAGTTGTGCGACGCCGAGGCTGAAGCAGGACAAGAGAGACAACAAACAACGTTAACCTGAGTGGAATTCTAATAGCATCTCCAATACATGATGTAAAATACATAACCACAAAGTGCTAGATGTAAAATACATCAACTGCTCATCTCTGAACTTAAGTGTCAAAACTGAATTTAACTGTCGAAACTGAACTTAACTGTCGAAACTGAACATAACTGTCGAAACTGAATTTTGCTGTCGAAACTGAATTTTGTTATCGAAACTGAATGCACTAGCAAGGTGAGGCTACACGTCGGTCGACTGACTTTTTCATCTCTGGTCAGTCGATTTTGCAGCCGTTGGATACGAAATCAAGGGCCTGCGGTTCATCTTCAACCTCCACCCCCTGAGCCAGCCAAACAGCAGCCCCCCGCCGCCCCGCCCGCCCCAAAAACACTCCCCACCGCCGGTCTGCCGCTGTCCCGGCCATCCCTCTAGGCCCCCCGTGCCGAGCTTTTTCTCCGGCGATCCCCACGCACCGCCCCGCCAACGCTCTGCCACGGTCGGCGACCACCGCCCCCATCCTGAAACCTAAGATAGATAGTGGGGTACCACTCCGGTGGGCCCCCCTCCCCGCTGCGGCTGGTTCTTCCTTCACCCCGGCGGCATCGGAGTGAAGTGTAGCTAAATCGGAGCAGCATCGCAAGAAAGAGCAAGAGCGAGAGCAGCAGCGGGAGCAAGAGCAATAGCAAGAGCAGACCAGGCAAGGGACCGAGAGCAAGAGCAGAGCAGCAGCGCGAGCAAGAGCTAAAGCAGCAGCAGGTCCTACTGATGTGGACGTCGCCGCCGAGGGAGTGATGCTGTGGAAGAAGTGGCCGGCGACGCCGCCGTGGATAGAGCCGCGCTGTGTCAGCTCGGGACCGAGCGCCGGCACCATCGTGAGATCGAATCAAGAAGAAAATGCGGCGATTAGTGTACAACCTCTTTGGTGGCGCCGATTAGGCCACAGCTTCATCCGAGGAAACGGTGATGATGATGCTCTTCTGGTGGTGCAGGTAAAGATGGCGGTGTGGGAATGGAGGAGGCGCGAAAGACGAGGGGAACGTCGGGGCAGCTCCTTGGAGGTGGAGGATGGGGTGGCTGAACCGGCGGGACGATGAGATCGACGACGGATCCTCATCCGGTAAGATGGATGAGGGACGTCGAGGTGTTGCTGTGGACGACGTCGTCGGGGAAGAGGCTCCGGCTGGGTGGCGGACAGAGCAGGGTGTGGGGTTTCGTCGCGGGTTTTCGCGGCCTCGGTGTACGAATGGGTGGGCGGATGGGATGGCAGTGGGGAACCATGGCTTAGAGACGCGCTTGTCCGAAATGTGGGGTAAGTTACGAAAGTACCCCCATCGATTTGAGGCGGTTCTTTCGGTTCAGGGGTACCACGGGCATTTCGCTTCTATCGCATGCACTTTCTTATTAGTAGATCTTTTAGTGTACCATTGAGAATAATTAACCATAATATTATCTAGGAGTTTAGTAGCTTCTCCTAAAGTGATTTCCATAAAAGTGCCTCACGCGGCCAAATCTAAAAGGTTTCTAGAAGCAAAATTCAATCCGGCATAAAATTTTTGTATAATCATCCACAAATTCAAACCATGTGTAGGGCAATTACGTATCATTAATTTCATCCTCTCCCAAGCTTGTGCAACATGTTCATGATCAAGTTGCTTAAAATTCATAATATCGTTTCTAAGAGAGATGATCTTAGTGGGAGGAAAATACTTAGAGATAAAAGCATCCTTGCACTTATTCCACGAATCAATACTATTTTTAGGAAAAGACGAAAACCAAGCTTTAGCACGATCTCTAAGCGAAAAAGGAAATAGCTTCAATTTAACAATATCATCGTCCACATCTTTATTCTTTTGCATATCACACAAATCAACGAAGTTGTTTAGATGGGTAGCGGCATCTTCACTAGGAAGGCCGGAAAACGGATCTTTCATGACAAGATTCAGCAAAGCAGCATTAATTTCACAAGATTCAGCATCGGTAAGAGGGGCAATCGTAGTGCTGATAAAATCATTGTTGTTGGTATTGGTAAAGTCGCACAATTTGGTATTATCTTGAGCCATCATGACAAGCAAGCAACCCGACACACAAGCAAACAAGAAACGAGCAAAAAGAGGCGAATAGAGAAAGATAGGGAGGATGGAGAGAGAAGGCGAATAAAATGGCAAGGGTGAAGTGGGGAAGAGGAAAACGAGAGACAAATGGAAAATAATGTAATGCGGGAGATAAGGATTTGTGATGGGTACTTGGTATGATGACTTTTGCGTACACTCCCCGGCAACGGCGCCAGAAATCCTTCTTGCTACCTCTTGAGCACTGCCTTGGTTTTCCCTTCAAGAGGAAAGGGTGATGTAGTAGAGCAGTGTAATTATTTCCCTCAGTTTTTGAGAACCAAGGTATCAATCCAGTAGGAGGCCACACACGAGTCCCTCGCACCTACACAAACAAATAAACTCCTCGCAACCAACGCGATAAAGGGGTTGTCAATCCTTTCACGGTCACCTACGAGAGTGAGATCTGATAGATATGATAAGACAATATTTTTGGTATTTTTATGATAAAGAGAAATAAAGATGCAAGTAAAATAAATAGCAAAGGAAATAACTAAGTATTGGAAGATTAATATGATGGAAAATAGACCCGGGGGCCATAGGTTTCACTAGAGGCTTCTCTCGAGATCATAAGTATTACGGTGGGTGAACAAATTAGTGTTGAGCAATTGACAGAATTGAGCATAGTTATGAGAATATCTAGGTATGATCATGTATATAGGCATCACGTCCGAGACAAGTAGACCGACTCCTACATGCATCTACTAGTATTACTCCACACATCGACCGCTATCTAACATGCATCTAGAGTATTAAGTTCAAGAGAACAGAGCAACGCTTTAAGCAAGATGACATGATGTAGAGGGATAAACTCATGCAATATGATATAAACCCCATCTTGTTTTCCTCGATGGCAACAATACAATACGTGCCTTGTTGCCCCTACTGTCACTGGGAAAGGACACCGCAAGATTGAACCCAAAGCTAAGCACTTCTCCAATTGCAAGAAAGATCAATCTAGTAGGCCAAACCAAACTGATAATTCGAAGAGACTTGCAAAGATAACCAATCATACATAAAAGAATTTAGAGAAGATTCAAATATTGTTCATAGATAAACTTGATCATAAACCCACAATTCATCGATCTCAACAAACACACCGCGAAAGAAGATTACATCGAATAGATCTCCACAAGAGAGGGGGAGAACTTTCTATTGAGATCCAAAAAGAGAGAAGAAGCCATCTAGCTAATAACTGTGGACCCGTAGGTCTGAAGTAAACTACTCACACTTCATCGGAGAGACTATGGTGTTGATGTAGAAGCCCTCCGTGATCGATACCCCCTCCGGCGGAGCTCCGGAAAAGGCCCCAAGATGGGATCTCATGGATACAGAAAGTTACGGCAATGGAATTAGGGTTTTGGCTCCATATCTGGTAGTTTGGGGGTACGTAGGTATATATAGGAGGAAGGAATACGTCGGTGGAGCAATGTGGGCCCCACGAGGGTGGAGGGCGCGCCTGGGGGGTAGGCGCACCCCCTACCTTGTGCCTTCCTCATTGGTTGCTTGACGTAGGGTCCAAGTCCTCTGGACCATGTTCGTTCCGAAAATCACGTTCCCGAAGGTTTCATTCCGTTTGGACTCCAATTGATATTCTTTTTCCGCGAAACCCTAAAATAGGCAAAAAACAACAATTTTGGGCTAGGCCTCCGGTTAATAGGTTAGTCCCAAAAATAATTTAAAAGTGTATAATAAAGCCCAATAATGTCCAAAATAGGATATAATATAGCATGGAACAATAAAAAATTATAGATATGTTGGTGACGTATCAAGCATCCCCAAGCTTAATTCCTGCTCGTCCTCGAGGAGGTAAATGATAAAAACAGAATTTTTGATGTGGAATGCTACTTGGCATAATTTTCAATGTAATTCTCTTAATTTTGGTATGAATATTCAGATCCGAAAGATTCAAGACAAGAGTTTAATATTGACATAGAAATAATAATACTTCAAGTATACTAACTAAGAAATTATGTCTCTTCCAAATAACATGGCCAAAGAAAGTTATCCCTACAAAATCATATAGTCTGGCTATGCTCCATCTTCACCACACAAAGTATTCAAATCATGCACAACCCCGATGACAAGCCAAGCACTTGTTTCATACTTTTGGTGTTCTCAAACTTTTTCAATCTTCACGCAATATCAAAAAGGAAGAACGAAATAAAAGCGGAACATGCTCCCGTGGCAGGTCGCGAGGACAGGCCCATGGCGCCCTCCTGAGCTCAGCCAGACCCCTCCTCGCGCTTCACAGGAGCGCGGTGACAAGATGACCCGCTGCCGCCTTCGAAGCAGGAACAGCGGCGTGGCGGCTGGTCGTAGCCGCCACTGCTAGAGCTGTCGCCGGAAGAAGAGTCACCGTAGCTAGACGAGATATGGCCGGTGCCGAGGGCGGGCCCGCCGTCACTCTCGTCATGGACATCACCAAGGCCGAGCACCTCGTCGCCGTCGTTGTCCTCGGGGCAGCATCGGACGCGGCGACCATCTTCCCCGAACACCCTCATGAAGAGGGTCGCGTCGCCATCGTACTTGAAGTGGAGGGCACACCGCCTGCCCAATCTGCGCACGCGGGGGAACGTCTGCCATCCGTGGGCCAGGACCGCGTTGCCCACGGCGGAGACTTCTACCATGACCCACGAAGCCCAGCTGCAGCAACCGTCAGCCCGTAGCTTGGGCGTGCAAAGGCAGCGGATACCCAGGAGGTGGCCGCTCATACCACAGCCGCGACGCTACCGACCTCATGACTATCTTGCGACGA